>NW_026781965.1:1200000-1800000 GCF_031769215.1 Ylistrum balloti
TCTCCCTTCTGCAACTTACAACTACACGCAACTATCATCCTTAAATCTAGTGAGCATCATCAGAATTTTCAGTCCCCTTACTTCCCTTTCTGCCCTCTCCTCCTTTCTTTTCCACTTGACTTCCATGCATCAGTGCCTGATATGTACCTTACCTCTGTCCACCCCTAGGCTACTGTCTTCTCCCTGCTTTGTAATCCAGTCATCTTTCCTTTATTTTCTGTTTCCTATTACTTACTCCCTCACTATTTTTACCTATCTTGGGCTTCTCTCCACCCTTTATCTCTTTTAATTCTCCATTAATATTTCCATCTTTCTTTTTCCTTTCATTTCTTCCACCTTCATCACAAAACCTCTGTCTTTTATTCTTCAAAATTTCTCCTTCCTTTTGTCTTCTATCTCTCTATCATTTTGCCTATCTGTTCCCAATGCCCCTTCCTCTATCCTCCATCTTTGTATCTCTAATATCCTTCCATTCCTACTTTTATCTTCCCTCCTACTTCTCTCTCACTCTTTTCTCCTCTCCCCTTATCTCTTTATCTTTGTTGATCTTTCATCCTTCCTTTTATGAATATGTGTCTCCTCCCTCTGTCAGATCCTTTGCCATCGTTATCTTCTTCTCCTTTCCATTCCACATCATCTGTCTTTTCCAACAATCCTGAGTCTTACATCATGATACAAGCCTAGCCTTAAACTATGATACAACCCTAGTTTTACATCCAAAAATCCCTAGTCTTACACCATGATACAGCCCTAGTTTTACATCCCAACAATCACTAGTCTTACACAATGATACAGCCCTAGTCTTACATCATGATACAGCCCTAGTCTTACACCATGATACAGCCCTAGTCTTACATCATGATACAGCCCTAGTCTTACACCATGATACAACCCTAGTTTTACATCCAAAAATCCCTAGTCTTACACCATGATACGGCCCTAGTCTTACACCATGATACAACCCTAGTTTTACATCCCAAAAATCCCTTGTCTTAAACCATGATACAACCCTAGTCTTACACCATAATACAACCCTAGTTTTACATCCCAAAAATCCCTAGTCTTACACCATGATCAGGCCCTAGTCTTACAGCATGATATGGCCCTAGTTTTACACCCCGACAATCCCTAGATTTACACAATGACACAAACCTAGGTTTACATCCCAACAATCACTAGTCTAACACCATGATACAACCATCTGGCATGGCCAAAGTATTACACTCTAATTAATAATACCTTAGTTTTACACTCTGACATGCCCTGTTTTATACCTGAGCACAACCCTAGTTTTACACATTGGCACAACCCTATTCTCACTTTCTGACACAACCATAGTCTTACACTGTGAGGCAAATCTATCTTACACACTGGCACAACCCTAGTGTTGTACCCTGACAACTCAAGGCTTTTGCCTGGCACAAACCTGGTGTTATACCCTGACAAATCCTAGGCTTATACCCTGGCACAAACCTGGTGTTATACCCTGACAAATCCAAGACTTATACCCTGGCTCAAACTAAGTGTTATATCCTTACAAATCCTAGGTTTATATTCTTGACAAACCTGGTATTACACTCTGACAAATCCTAGGCTTATACCCTGGCACAAACCTGGTGTTATACCCTGACAAATCCTAGGCTTATACCCTGGCACAAACCTGGTGTTATACCCTGACAAATCCTAGGCTTATACCCTGGCACAAACCTGGTGTTATACCTGACAAATCCTAGGCTTGCCCACTGGCACAAACCTGGTATTACACTCTGACAAATCCTAGGCTTATACCCTGGCACAAACCTGGTGTTATACCTGACAAATCATAGGCTTGCCCACTGGCACAAACCTGGTATTACACTCTGACAAATCCTAGGCTTATACCCTGGCACAAACCTAGTGTTATACCCTGACAAATCTTAGGCTTATACCCTGGCACAAACCTTGTATTACACTCTGACAAATCTTAGGCTAATACCCTGGCACAAACCTGGTGTTATACCCTGACAAATCCTAGGCTTATACCCTGATATGTCCCTGACAATCAAGCAAAAATGTTTGTTTGCCTCAAGTTCTAGTCTTACATCCTACACAAATTGAAAGCTTTACATCCCAACACATTTAAACAAATCTTTCATTACACTTTGTCATACACCCTGGTGCAATTCTAGATTTTTAACACTGACAAACCCTAGTGTTATACTGAGACACAACTCGTCTTCACATAGAATTGCACCCTGACACAGTGATGTTTAGACATATACCCTGACACAGTGATGTTTAGACATATACCTGACACAGTGATGTTTAGACATGTACCTTGACACAATGATGTTTAAACATGTACCCGACACAGTGTTGTTTAAACATGTACCCTGACACAATGATGTTTAAACATGTACCCTGACACAGTGATGCTTAGACATATACCCGACACAGTGATGTTTAGACATGTACCTGACACAGTGATGTTTAGACATGTACCCTGACACAGTGATGTTTAGACATGTACCCGACACAGTGATGTTTAGACATATACCTGACACAGTGATGTTTAAACATGTACCCTGACACAGTGATGTTTAGACATGTACCCGACACAGTGATGTTTAGACATGTACCCGACACAGTGATGTTTAGACATGTACCCTGACACAGTGATGTTTAGACATGTACCCTGACACAGTGATGTTTAGACATGTACCCGACACAGTGATGTTTAGACATATACCCTGACACAGTGATGTTTAGACATGTACCTTGACACAATGATGTTTAGACATGTACCCGACACAGTGATGTTTAGACATATACCCTGACACAGTGATGTTTAGACATATACCCTGACACAGTGATGTTTAGACATGTACCTGACACAATGATGTTTAGACATATACCCGACACAGTGATGTTTAGACATGTACCTGACACAGTGATGTTTAGACATGTACCTGACACAGTGATGTTTAGACATGTACCCGACACAGTGATGTTAAGACATATACCCTGACACAGTGATGTTTAGACATATACCCTGACACAGTGTTGTTTAAACATGTACCCTGACACAGTGATGTTTAGACATGTACCCTGACACAGTGATGTTTAGACATGTACCCTGACACAGTGATGTTTAAACATGTACCCTGACACAGGGATGTTTAGACATGTGCCTGACACAGTGATGTTTAAACATGTACCTGACACAATGATGTTTAGACATAAACCCTGACACAGTGGCATTTAGACATATACCTGACACAGTGATGTTCAGACATATACCTGACACAGTGGTGTTTAGACATGTACCTGACACCGTAATTTTTAGACATATACCCTGACACAGTGATGTTTAGACATGTACCTGACACAGTGATGTTTAGACATATACCTGACACAGTGGTGTTTAGACATGTACCTGACACAGTGATTTTTAGACATATACCCTGACACAGTGATGTTTAGACATGTACCTGACACAGTGATGTTTAGACATATACCTGACACAGTGATGTTTAGACATGTACCCGACACAGTGATGTTTAGACATGTACCTGACACAGTGATGTTTAGACATACCTGGCACAGTGATTTTTAGACATATACCCTGATACAGTGATGTTTAGACATAAACCCTGATACAGTGATGTTTAGACATGTACCTGACACAGTGATGTTTAGACATGTACCTGACACAGTGATGTTTAGACATACCTGGCACAGTGATTTTTAGACATATACCCTGATACAGTGATGTTTAGACATATACCCTGATACAGTGATGTTTAGACTTGTTCTCTGATTGATTGTCCATCCTAATGGTAACCCAAATCCACATCCTTCAGCATTGGTTTATCTTACTGAATACTGACAAGTCTATATTACATACAGGATTAGCTGGAAATACACAGGTCTATACTGTCACAGAAAATAGATTTGCTTTATTTTTTAAAATAATTTAATTTTGCTGCATTTGTGGGTGATTAAAATCCATGAATTTACATCAATGAAATGATAAGCAGATAAATGTTAACATTAACATTATACTTCTAGCGGAATTTGTGAGCAAGGTTCATCCATGAAATTAAGTGCCAGCAAAAACGCAAATTATTGGAAAATTACACAATTTCAGCCCTTCAAATATATACGATTTTACAGTATTTGTAACTCCTGCTTGTGGAAAAGTCTTTGTTGGGACTTGTATTATTATATGATAACAAACTATTGGAGCCTGAAATGACAGGTTTTTAATATGTGTTTTTTTAATTTATGCTGTGTCTCGTGTGCATTCTGTATTAGGTGCGCCAAGAAACCGGTGATTTCCTTTCTAAGATGGCATGATGAGTTAATCATTTTTAAAGGTATGAAGAGTTTGGATTGATTTTAAATCACTTTAGCTCTTTTAGAAAACATTATCATATCTGTGAAGATCATCAAAGCAGATCTTACTTTCCACTGGAAAATGTCACATATCAAAAGTCATCACATGTATTTTCAGAAAAAAATCATCTTAAACATATGTAAGAAAAGAGTATCAGTGGTGACAAATTTTAAGAAAGGGCCATGATTCTGTAATTGAGGGGTCACACACCTCGAATTTGGTATACCACACATTCTCTCAGTATGACCAATGTGTACACAAAGTTTCATGATCCTAGTTTTAATGAAAGCAAAGCTTTGTTAATAATACAAAATTTTAATAAAGGGCAATAACTCTGTATTGAGGGGACATTGGCCCAGACTTTGCTTCAATGCACTGTGCTTTTGTATGACTGATGTATACATCACATTTCAATATTCTAGTTTTAATGCAGGCAAAATCATGCTCCACACATAAAATTTTAGCAAAGGGAAATAACTCTGTAATTAAGGGGGTTTCATGCCCTAACATTGGTACACTATGCATTGCCTTCATATGATCATTGTATATACTAAGTTTCATTATCCTATCATAACTGCAAGCAAAGTTATGCTCTGGACAATGAATTTCAAATGAAGGGCAGCAATTATGTAATTGAGGGGTCAAGGGCCCTAAATTTGGTACACAGCACATTGTTTTAGTATGATCAATGCATAATTAAGTTTCATTTTCCTAACTTAAATGCAAGCAAAGTTATGGTCTGGACAATATGTTTTTAACAAAGGACCATTTACTCTGTATTTGAGGGGTCGAGGGCCCTGAATTTGGCACACTGCACATTAGCTTAGTATGATCAATGTATCCACCAAGCTTCATTATCCTAGTTTAAATGCAAGCAATTTCAAGTTGAGATCTGAAAACAAAATTTTAACTCTGTACTTGAAGCGTTGAGTGCCCTAAATTTTGTACAATTCACATCCCCTTAGTATATAACCAATGTATACACCAAATTTCATGATCCTTGCTTAACTGTTGGCAACGTTATGGTCCAGACATGTAAAGACGGATGGATGGACAGACAAGGCAGTAACTTTATGCTCCCTGAAAATTTCCCGAGGAGCATAAAAATGCCTTTATAACCAATCATTATGCTGATTTTCCCAAACCTGATATTGTGGTTTTGTGTTTGCATTACCTATCTTGTAATGTGGTGTCATACCACTGTTGTAGTAAAATATCTTTCGTACTTTTGTTCTAGTATTGAGGTCTTGTATGTTAATATGTAATATGAGTTCATGTTGCAGGTCAAGGTCACTAGCTATATATATAAAAAAAAATCATTGAAATTTGTGAACACTCGAGCAACTTCATGGTTCAAGAGATTTTATTTAAATCGATTTATGAGAATATGTCAACAAATTCATTTTGTTGTAGTTCCAAGGTTAAGGTCACCAATACTATTTATAGAAATTTGTCAAACAATGATACTAATTTACCTGGAAATAGAGGCATTCATGACTTATAGACATTTTGTGGTTGTGATATAATCTTGAAAACAAGCTTTTCATATAACTGTCAACTTTACTTTCAACAGCAACCAAAAAAAATAATGGTTATTATTGAAACTCAAAACTAATATCTGAGTACAACAATGGAAAATATTATGCCTGTAGCTGTGAAAAAAAACCATTTAGTTCCTTGATTTCTGAGAAATAATTGTGTCAGACCCTTTACCATCAGTAATGGTGGACTTGAATATAAAAATCAATGTATAATTAACATTACTTGTAGTACAAATCAGACTTGGATTGATTTCTGTAACCTTTGACAGAAGAGACCAATGTCACTCTTTCTACTTGCCATGTCTTGTTACTTACCCAATAACTCGTAAATCAATCTCCAGGCATGATTACGGAAATTAACTGGCTTGTATTACTAATGTTTCGAGTGTTGTACCGCATTGACCACAACACAATACTGAATGTTATATTGTTATAGAATAGTAAATAGCTCTACTTTTTATAACCAAACATTCATTCTGGTTTATAAACGCATATTTACATCCCAAAATGATGGTAGACAATTCAATCAATTTCTTTCTGATGAAAATATTAAGTAATAAAAAGTTTCTTTAAATCTGTTTCAAATTCAATAAATATTGAAAAAGTATAATATTTAATTCTTTCATGCTGTTTTGCCCCTCCCAACTCCTCCTTGATTTATTTTATGATTTCTCTAAAAAGTATAAATTTCAACAGAAAAAAAGAAGCATTTAATTACACATAGTAATTAATCAGTAGGTAACAACTAAGAAATAACACCATCTAGTACATACAAAATACATTTTGCTTTGAACTTTTTTTAAAAATTCTACTTAATATATTTTTGTACCAGATTACTATTAAAATAAGTTAGAGATATTTTTTTGAAATGTTACTTTATAACACAAGAAAGAATTCAAAAATAACAAAAATGTAAAAATAAATAGAGCTTTTGATATTTTGACTACAAGTATCATTTGCTTTATTTTTTGTTCAGATGGCTCAAATCCAGGAAAATATATGTAAATAGTGGCTATATATGTTCTCCCTTCAAATGAGGGATGCTACTTCTGTTTGATATACCAAAGTATTACATTTCTAGTACAAAGGTGTTCATTCTTATGAATGGGAATGGTTTAATACAGATTTATATATTCTGATGTTGGTATGGAGCAATGCTCCAGTAGATTTCAACATCTATGTGAAGAAGTGATACAGAGCTGTGTAAGGATTGGAAGAACCAGTCACATTATTTCACAGAGGTGACATTGATTTTCCAAACCTTGTTCTGCTCCTCCATTGGTATGCTTCTTCCATGGGACTGCAGTACAGGCTCCTTGAGAAAAAATGATACAGCTATCTCCAGCAATCAATGGCACAGGAAACCAACATAAAGATTTTGTCGTTACATCTAACTACCACTTCTGTTAAAGATACAATGTTTGGACTTTGGTCAAATTTATTGTGGAGGGATATTTTTAGACATCCCTGATGGCTTTCAAGCGACTACATAGTTCTACACTTTTCATGTTTGAATCAAAAAATTTACAATACAGAAATGAAAACTTTAAATTACTCTAACAAAACACAAAATACATTTGTGAAAATTTGTTATTAGAATCAAGTGTTTTAAAAATGTCCTTTACAAAATTACTGATTATTTACAGATATGATTTCACATCAGGTTTACAGAAGTGATGTCTTGATTAATTATTACCAGGAAATCAATTAGATATTTTGTTCACTAAGTAATAACACAATCATTATCAATCCTAACTCTCCAAGAATAATTTCTAGACTTGTATATGTGACATGACAAGACTAATGTAGTTTTGTGTTGTATAAGTTACAATGAATGTTGGACAAATTGTAAAGAAGATTTAAATAAAGAAAATTTCAGACTTGTGAGTGCATAGACCCATTATCAAATAGTCATTTATGATCTGATGTACATTGTATCTACATAACATGCCAATGTAGTTATCGGACATGGTATTACTGTTAAGTACTCTCTAAACAGAATATGTCATGTAGTTACCTGACAAGAGACTGATGTAGCTTACCCTCTAAACAAAATATGTGAACATGTAGTTACTTGACTGGGTATTACTGTAATGTACTCTCTAAACGAAATATATCTCATGTAGCTACCAGTAATGACTCTGATATTGTGTACTCTCTAAACAAAGTATATGTCATGTAATTACTTGACATGACACTGATGTAGTGTACCCTCTAACCATATTGCATGTCTTTGTTATAACTTAACATGACATGTCTGCTGTGTTGTATTCTTGAAACAGTATATGTCATTTTGTAGTTACCAGACATGACAATGATGAAGTGTACACACATAAAATATGTTATCATAGATGAGATATTCTGTTCGGTAAGAACTGTTGTTTATACACAAACAGAGCAAGCCATTCTGAGTTTAATTGTTAGGGACAGTCAACATTACGAACTAGTGTAACTGACATATACATATGGTGCCTTAATGTCTTGTAGACATATAGAATCGTCACTGTTACGGCATCAGTAAAAGCACTTAACATCTCTCCACTTGTTTTCAGTATGGGTCTATAGCTGTTTTTAAAATCTAAATACTTAATGCACTATAGCTAGAATCTGCTTTAAAAATCCAAACCATTAGGGCACTATAGCTATCTGTTCCTGATATCTAAACATTTAGGGTGCTATAGCTAGAGTCTGTTCCTGATATCTAAACATTTAGGGCACTATAGCTAGAGTCTGTTCCTGATATCTAAACATTTAGGGCACTATAGCTAGAGTCTGTTCCTGATATCTAAACATTTAGGGCACTATAGCTAGAGTCTGTTCCTGATATCTAAACATTTAGGGCACTATAGCTAGAGTCTGTTCCTGATATCTAAACATTTAGGGCACTATAGCTAGAGTCTGTTCCTAATATCTAAACATTTAGGGAGAGTTAGCTAATTTCAAAATACTTAAGATGCAATTGTGAGTCTCTTCCGTGTCTAAATGTTAGGGTTGTACAACCTAAGAGTCCGTTCCTGTCTAAATGTTAGGGTTGTACAACCTAAGAGTCCGTTCCTGTCTTAATGTTAGGGTTGTACAACCTAAGAGTCCGTTCCTGTCTAAATGTTAGGGTTGTACAACCTAAGAGTCCGTTCCTGTCTAAATGTTAGGGTTGTACAACCTAAGAGTCCGTTCCTGTCTAAATGTTAGGGTTGTACAACCTAAGAGCCCGTTCCTGTCTTAATGTTAGGGTTGTACAACCTAAGAGTCCGTTCCTGTCTAAATGTTAGGGTTGTACAACCTAAGAGTCCGTTCCTGTCTAAATGTTAGGGTTGTACAACCTAAGAGTCCGTTCCTGTCTAAATGTTAGGGTTGTACAACCTAAGAGTCCGTTCCTGTCTAAATGTTAGGGTTGTACAACCTAAGAGTCCGTTCCTGTCTAAATGTTAGGGTTGTACAACCTAAGAGTCCGTTCCTGTCTAAATGTTAGGGTTGTACAACCTAAGAGTCCGTTCCTGTCTTAATGTTATGGGGCTACGGATAGATTTTTCCTTGTCTTAAGGTTTAAGAGCTCTAGACTACTTGTATAATGTTTAGGGAGCTCATAGCTAAGAGCTTGTTCCTAATATCTAAACATTTAGTGACTATAGTTAGAGTTTGTTTCTTGTCTAATTCTTATGGGGATATAGCTGTAATAATTGTTTAAATATTTAAGAGCTCCAGAGACATTATTGTAATGGTTAGGGGATATAGCTACAGTCCTTGTCTGAATGTTTAAGAGCTCCAGAGACATTATCTTAATGGTAAGGGGATATAGCTACAGTCCTTGTCTGAATGTTTAAGAGCTCCAGAGACATTATCTTAATGGTAAGGGGATATAGCTACAGTCCTTGTCTGAATGTTTAAGAGCTCCAGAGACATTATCTTAATGGTTAGGGGATATAGCTACAGTCCTTGTCTGAATGTCTAATGTTTAGAAGGATATAACCTGAGCCACTGTCTTGATGTTCAGGGGCTGTAACTTGTTTAGAAGGGCTGTAACTTGTGTAGAAGGGCTGTAACTTGTGTAGAAGGGCTGTAACTTGTGTAGAAGGGCTGTAACTTGTGTAGAAGGGCTGCAACTTGTTTAGAAGGGCTGTAACTTGTGTAGAAGGGCTGTAACTTGTGTAGAAGGGCTGTAACTTGTTTAGAAGGGCTGTAACTTGTGTAGAAGGGCTGTAACTTGTGTAGAAGGGCTGTAACTTGTGTAGAAAGGCTGTAACTTGTGTAGAAGGGCTGTAACTTGTTTAGAAGGGCTGTAACTTGTTTAGAAGGGCTGTAACTTGTTTAGAAGGGCTGTAACTTGTTTAGAAGGGCTGTAACTTGTGTAGAAGGGCTGTAACTTGTGTAGAAGGGCTGTAACTTGTTTAGAAGGGCTGTAACTTGTGTAGAAGGGCTGTAACTTGTTTAGAAGGGCTGTAACTTGTGTAGAAGGGCTGCAACTTGTTTAGAAGGGCTGTAACTTGTTTAGAAGGGCTGTAACTTGTTTAGAAGGGCTGTAACTTGTGTAGAAAGGCTGCAACTTGTTTAGAAGGGCTGCAACTTGCTTAGAAGGGCTGTAACTTGTTTAGAAGGGCTGTAACTTGTGTAGAAGGGCTGCAACTTGTGTAGAAGGGCTGTAACTTGTTTAGAAGGGCTGTAACTTGTGTAGAAGGGCTGTAACTTGTTTAGAAGGGCTGTAACTTGTTTAGAAGGGCTGTAACTTGTGTAGAAGGGCTGTAACTTGTTTAGAAGGGCTGTAACTTGTGTAGAAGGGCTGTAACTTGTTTAGAAGGGCTGTAACTTGTGTAGAAGGGCTGTAACTTGTGTAGAAAGGCTGTAACTTGTGTAGAAGGGCTGCAACTTGTGTAGAAGGGCTGTAACTTGTGTAGAAAGGCTGCAACTTGTTTAGAAGGGCTGTAACTTGTGTAGAAGGGCTGTAACTTGTGTAGAAGGGCTGTAACTTGTTTAGAAGGGCTGTAACTTGTGTAGAAGGGCTGTAACTTGTGTAGAAGGGCTGTAACTTGTGTAGAAGGGCTGTAACTTGTGTAGAAAGGCTGTAACTTGTGTAGAAGGGCTGCAACTTGCTTAGAAGGGCTGTAACTTGTTTAGAAGGGCTGTAACTTGTGTAGAAGGGTTGTAACTTGTGTAGAAGGGCTGTAACTTGTGTAGAAAGGCTGTAACTTGTTTAGAAGGGCTGTAACTTGTGTAGAAAGGCTGCAACTTGTTTAGAAGGGCTGTAACTTGTTTAGAAGGGCTGTAACTTGTTTAGAAGGGCTGTAACTTGTTTAGAAGGGCTGTAACTTGTGTAGAAAGGCTGTAACTTGTGTAGAAAGGCTGCAACTTGTTTAGAAGGGCTGTAACTTGTTTAGAAGGGCTGTAACTTGTTTAGAAGGGCTGTAACTTGTTTAGAAGGGCTGTAACTTGTGTAGAAAGGCTGTAACTTGTGTAGAAAGGCTGTAACTTGTTTAGAAGGGCTGTAACTTGTGTAGAAGGGCTGTAACTTGTTTAGAAGGATATATCCACAGCCATTGCCTTGGTGTTTAGGGGCTATAATTAGATTCTGTTCTGTGTCTAAATGTTTAAGTGAGCTATACAATAAAAGAGACAAGAAAAATGTGATGGAAAGATTCTAACTGATCAACAAAAAATCGACCCAGTATTGGATTTTGACATTTTCATATCTGAAATCCTTCATTCATTTATATTCATAAATGAAATATCTTTCTTGTATTTCCTTTTATTTTTGTTGTCATGGTAAAAGGTTTCTCTTCCACATTTCAAAATGGAAATGTCTAGTATTTTGATGATTTGATATTTGTCCTATGTATCAGATATTTCTACAAATAATAGTGGAGGATTAGTTTAAGTTCTAATCAATAATATCAAAATTTTTGTTTTGGGATTTCTTCTGGAAATCAAAATGTTCTGAAGTTTAATTTCGATGAAATAAAGATTGATTTGTATTTCAAATGAAATATACATTATGTGCCTGATTTTGTAAAGAGCATGTTTATGATTGTGGTTTTTTGTGGGGAGACAACAAATCCAGCTCTAATTACCATAACCTTTTTAATCTTGTGTCTACTTATTGTTTAAACAGAAATGACTAATATTATATATAACATTACTAAAAACTTATTTAAAGAAGACACTTCAGAAGTAGACCCAACCATCACAATGATTAATTAGGAAGTGATGAAATAACCCAGTAAATTTTCCAGTAAAATCTATTTCATTAGTATATCTGTGTATTCCTTTTAAAATATATGGTTTTAAAAACACCTATATCAATTGCTGTTAAAACTAATGAAAACTAATGTTGCTGTGTCTGCTGTTTTACATTGAAAAATAATTCACATCTCGCAATCCGACCATTATAATTCTGATGGGCAATATTTCCATGGATTCTCTGTGTTAAATTATATGAAATAAGTGGTGAATGGAAACAGATTCATGGTAATTTGTTGGTATTAATAGTAGTAAGTTGACAGACTTGAGGAATGTAACTGTAGATATATTACAGTGTATTAATCAGTAATTATGTCTCTAGGTATACTCTAGTGTTGCTTTATTTTCATTAGTGGGCTACTGGCCTGTAATAATGGCTTCATACTTCTATAAAAGGGTTGTTGAGGACCGAGGGAGGATTGTTCAGGGCTGATGAAGAACTGCTCAATGACAGGATTTGTGTCATCATTCACTCATTTGTAGCCAGCACAATCATTCTAGTGCTTTTATAATGATCAGAAATGTTTAATATGCAGTAAGCCTTATAAGGGAATTCCAACAAGAATGGAGACATGAGTTACATGCATCTCCGACACAAAGCTGAGACGGGTTTGATTAAAAAAGAATTTGCAGGGACTGTTTGTATTTACTTTATATTTTGTATAAATACTGACAAATGCACACATGGATTACATACTCCAGCATGATTCAGTGCAATTTTATCTAAGACATCTGTATAATTCAGGCATCATCAGTATTTCCTAGAAAGTTGAGACAATGGTTCTAAACTTCCCACAGAATGTCTTTGACATTTAGCAATTGTCACGACATCTCCAGGCCTCCTGGAGTTTGAAGCAAATTAATATTTCTTTGAATCCTGCTTAATGTGTGAATAGAAACAGAAGGTTTAACATTGCGCATCAGCAGACTGCTTGATTTGGCTCTCCCATTATCCATTATCAGCATTGACTGAAGCCATCGTTGGAGAATCCTGAGTAGGTTTGAGAGCACTCAGTCCCACATACACCTCTTACTAACAGCACTGGCGGAAATCCTGATTGTCACTCTGACAACCATCTTGACATGTCAGAGTGTTTTACCAGTAAATGTGAAGCAGCAAATTGAGAGGTCTTAATTGCCTTAGTGTTATCCTCTTATAAACATAATGCTAACAATCTAGCAGTATTTTGTTTGTAAATCTTTGAAATCAGAAGTTGATCTGTAAATATGATTTGGTATTATCACAGAACTCCATTACTGCAGTTAATATTACAGCTTTGTAAACCTCTTGGCTAAGTGAATATTTTAATTTTTAGCATTAGATCAATATTTTCCATTTTGCTGAAAAGTCGTTAGACAAAAGCAATTAGTATTAGTGATTATAACCTGTTATGTTTGGACACTAATTTTTGGATCATTATCAAAATTAAGTGTTTAGACAATCTCTTAATGAGATATAATTCTTTAACCAAACGCAGATCATGTGTGCATCTCATTTAAGTTTCTTCGAGAAATATGAGGAATGAATGAACCAGAAAACAGATTATTACAAGTACATTTTGCAGCAGGAAGTGATATTTTCAGTCACATTTTCACTAGGTGAAAATAATAAGCTTCAATATTTTCACACATTTTTGACCAATCAAATCACAGTATTTGCAGTGAAAGTATCAATAATATTCCCAAAGTGTACATTGCAGTTTACATAAGGAACAATCTGATTGAGAGAGTGAAATGCAGACCTATGAAATCAGAGTGAAATTTATTTTACTGCACTTTTGGTCAGTTTGAATTTGATTACTGCTGTTATGTGTGTTGTACATTTAGTGATTTCATTTATTTTAAATGATTTGATAACCTGTGCCTTAGATTTGACACTACCCTATGTGATCAGGCATAGTAATGGTAATAGAACATGCAAATAGCAAATTCAAATGTTTATCAGTGAAGTGTAGCATGTGATATGGTAAGGAATCCACCAGTTTTTTTGGCTGTACTATAATCCTATGTACACTAAGGTCGAAAATTGTGTGGCGAGATGAAAAACAGATTAAATATAAAAAAAAAGTACACATGACAGTGACAATGTACTGTAGTCATCTGAACATCGCAATCAAAATTTTCTACTTGTTATGTTAGAACTTTTATACTACTGACATTACCAACCTGAAGAAAATGTTACAAAATTTCATATTTTTTGCTTGTTCTGTATACACATGAAAAATATTAAAATTTTCAACTTATTTGAGGAAACATAACTATTATTCTTCAAGGAACTAAATATATCCTCTATTTCAGAAAAGAAATGCCTTCAATATAAGTTTTTATATTCAAAGAAAATAAAATAGATATGTAAAATTTTAATCCTTGTCATGTCTTCATAAATGATATATCCCTTTTGCTTCCATCCTTCAGTAAAACCAGGAAAAATTAGAGCTAGGGAAAATACCTACATCTAGGGTATATTCTTGTAGTCCTAGATACTCTCCCTTGAAAGAAATAGAATTTATAGTCCCAAAGACATCTCCCCTTCTCCCAATGCAAAATATCTGATATAGACCACTTAAAGATTTTAGGTCATCTACTGCTTGATAAATGTAATTATGTATCATAACATCATAAAATACAATAATCCGAAAAAAAAAAATTTAGATGAACACAATCCAAAATCAGGTCTTTATGCACCTGCCATACTTTACAAATATAAATATATATTTTTATGGAGTAAAACACAGTAAAATTTAAAATATAAATAAAAAAAAAATTGTAAGAAAATGAAAGACCATTGACATAAAAAAAAATGAATTTTCAAATATAAATGAAATTATTAAAGTATATATATAAAAAATTGTTTTATTTGTTCATTTGTGAATTTAAAAAGTCAGAAACATATTTTGTCATTTTCAATAAATTCCTGAATCTTTGTAAGATTAATGTAAATTGCATTTTCATGCAGATGACCGAAGTTTTGTTTGTTCATTTGTGAAAGTACAACTATACATACCACCTGATGACATAATAGGTTTGTATAGATAATCATCTATACCTTGAGGCTAAACACTGGTGTAAAGAGGCCTAGATCTGTTGTCACTGACACGGGTGGTTTCTTACATAATAATGACAAACCAGGATGTTGTTTACCTGGAATACCTGTAATTAGTATGCATGGTCAGGTAACTTGCTACCATTTAGATATATTTTAATATCAAGGGGATATACACTATTTACTGAAGGATTACTATTTTCACCGCAGGAGAACTGTATCTTGAGATGAGAGAGCCCTTGATTTGTAATTGTTGTTGAGTTTTTATCAGCCACATTTAGTAAGTAATATTCTGGATTAAATTACACATTCCTTAATTTTGCACTGTAACAAAACATTAAAGAATGTTTAATGTGGTATTTTTTATAGATGTGTAGTGTATGAAGGTTTGTTCAGGAGGCCAGGTGCTTTGGACTGGTTCTGAAATGCTTAATCTGTGATATTTTGGAAAAACAATGTAACTGCTAAGAACATGGTATATCTGTACTACATCTGTTTACTAAAGTACCAAGCAATTTAAGGATTTTGTTTTCTGTCTTGACGTACTCAATATATATATATATGTATACATGTCTGAATTAACATACATAATACGTCATCAATGTCGAAGGATTTTTAAATGTGTTTGCTGAATAATTTATAATGAATTCAATTTTTATAAACACTGACAATGTCTTCATGATGAGATCATCACTGAATGATTCCACTTTCATATACATTTTCAATAATTTGAAATTAACCCTCCAAACAAACAGATGCGTTATCAAAATATTTCAAAAGTAACTACAAGAGATTTTACACTGTAGTAAACTACCAATTCTTGTATAGAAGAGACCAGCAATTTTAATCTTTATATAAACTATTAAATCAAATCTAGTGCTTTTTAGAATATCACCACATGTCACCCAGTTATCCAGTAAATGGACCCAGAAACTAATTGATGTCATGATATGGGCAACAACTTAAAATCAGAAATTAAAAATGGAACCACAAAATGTCTTTTTCTGTGTGATCCGTCCTCCACATTTTGATGTCTCTCCTCTTAGTTTCTTAAATTTGTTACATTTCATATGAAATTTTATGAAGCTAGATATTGCATTTTTGCGAGCCATTTTAAGCCTTTTTTTAATAAAATTCCATATGAAAAGAAAAGACATTTAAGATCCTGTATTTATTTAGTATTAATTGAGATATATTAAACCTATACACACTGTTACGGTGTTTTATGTTAGTCGTTTTCATTCTGTCGATGTATCGGTGAATGACACTTCAATTGGTGTAGATTGTATTTATACCGGACCTCCACCATGGCAAGCTAGTAAGACCGTCATAGAAATAACAACTAGAACACAAGATGTGAATTGAATCTGGCCGTTTATTATAGTAAACAACATTTGTCATTTAGTTCAAAGTTTATCATTTAAAATTTACCGAACAAGTCTTAGATGGGGCTCATAAACTGCCACAATGATTTCTGCAAAACTTATGCATAAATAAGGTAAAGCAAAAGTGACGCAAAATCATCCCCCATCCGAAGCATTTGTCTAACAATGTCTTTCCTATGTGGTTATCATGGAATGGTATGCTGGTGATAGAGGAATGCATGCATACACACATAGAATTTTAAATTGAAGAAATGTGCAATTTTTTGCTTCTGTCTCCCATTTTTGTGGATTATTTCTGAACTGGTAACAAACTGAACTTTGAACTTTATGTAAAAATGTATCACCTGGCAAGCTAAAGTACTATATAAATTTGTAGATTTCTTAAAATATCCTATTGGTGTATCATGTTCATTTAATGTCATTGTCAGGTAAAAATCAACAACAACTTATTAAAAATACTGTGGTATTTTTTCTGTAGACTTTTGAAAGAAGAGAAGAGTATCCCAGACAAAATGGCTATTCATGTTGCTGGTCTGGTTTCCATCGTGGTGTTTTATCTCCTCATCCTGCTGGTGGGTCTTTGGGCAGCTAGAAAGACCAAGCGTTCAGGGCAAGAAGAGGACAGTGAGAATGTGATGCTTGCAGGAAGGAACATTGGCTTAGTGGTCGGAGTCTTTACTATGACAGGTGAGGTAGAACAATGAGTGAGGGACATTGGCTCAGTGATTCGGATGTTTACTATGACAGGTAAGGTAGAACAATGAGTGAGGGACATTGGCTCAGTGATTCGGATGTTTACTATGACAGGTGAGGTAGAACAATGAGTGAGGGACATTGGCTCAGTGATTCCGATGTTTACTATGGCAGGTGAGGTAGAACAATGAGTGAGGGACATGGCTTAGTGATTCCGATGTTCACTATGTCAGGTGAAGGGCACCAGCTTAGTGATCAGGGTGTTTACCACAATGAGTAAGGGACATTGGCTCAGTGATTTGGATGTTTACTATGTCAGGTGAAGGGCACCAGCTTAGTGATCAGGGTGTTTACTACAATGAGTGAGGGACAATGGCTTATTGGCTGGGATGTTCACTATATCAGGTTTCATAGTATCAGCTTAGTGGTCGGGGACATTAAACTCAAACCGTTTACACATCTTTTTACCAGTAGCATATTTTCGCACATTACTTTGAAAAAAATAATACTCGTGTTGTTTATTTATTTTCTGGGTTTAGTGCCCTATTAACAGCCAAGGTCATTTTGAGGCAGAGTTTAATTTTAGCAGCTGATGGATTCTTCACTGAACAACATACGGGAGGTCTGTCACATGCTATCTAGAGCAATCAGAATAAGCGACTTGCCCAAGGACACAACCTCATCAGCACAAACCAGATCACAGATCATTTCTCAGCATCTTGAGAAACACAAACTGTCATAGGTAGTGAGTGTCGCACCTTGCACCATGGACCTTCACCTCAGGTTTCGCCCAAAACCAACTGAGGTTTTGTGCCCCTCCTTTCTGAAAAAAAATCATACTGAAATTGACAAATTGTCCAATGTCATTGAGGCAGAACAATAAGCATTCTGCTCTCTTGCTTGAAACCATTCAATTTAACTTCCAATGATCTTTTAAATAATAATTTTTTTTGAGCATGAAATTGAAAATGTGGCAACATCATATTAAAACATGAAAATTTAAAAATATAATCTTTGTGATGATTGTGTTGATATAGACCTTTATAGTAGAGGTTACAGAACATCACAAGACATCCTTAAAACGTGTTTAACTAGTAGAGTATCTATATTTTCCATAAAATACACAGATACCAATACATATATACCTCTCAGACATTGCTGAGATCTAAACCAGGTTTGTATTAATTAGGTATTAACAAATTTATTTTATTAAATGAAGATTTTTTGAAAACTGTAAAAATTTAAATCTTATGGGAGTGATATTTGAACATGTTACTGAATTTTGAAAAAAAAAGGTGTAAACAGGGGTTATAATCACTACAGTCTGTAAAATAAACTTCATTAGATAAAAATAGACAATTCAATCATGCTCATTTTCCTCTCTTGTTGGAACATCATCAGGAAATCACTTGGGAGTGATACAGATGTACAAGCTTGTTATAAAATGGATGGGCGTGTGGGCCACACTATTTCAAGTGATATACTGTTGCGATATGGCACATCACTGTCATGTAACGTGTATCACATATTATAATTAGGAGGTAATACCTAGCCCCAGAGGTCCGCAGACTCAAACCCTCATCAGGGGAAAACAACACATTGTCAAGATTCAGTCATTAGCTCCAAATTTGATTATGGAAATTTTCACTTGAACTGAGATATCAATCAATAAAGTGTTAAGGCCTTAGCTTTGATAGGGTGATGAGTGTAATGGAATCTTAAGTGTCCCCCTGGGCCTCCATATGTCTCAAACAGACAGTCGAGGGCACTGATTACCCTCCTTTCTATTGTAATCATCAGTTACAGTGGTCTCTAAACATTTTTATATATGCTTTTTTTGCTTCGGCTAAAATAAAAAGAAAAAAAAGCTGGCTAAAAGAAATCATCATTTGTCTTTTAAACATAATTTAATCTTTAAGACATTTGAGAGAAATGTCAGATTATCATTGAAGTTTGTGGAAGTTGAACTTTTACATGTTTTAGCAGTGTTATGAAATTTTCTGTCCATACGACAAGAAATTTATATGTTCTTGGAAGCAATCAACCAAATTTTCTTTCCATATGACAAGAAATTTATATGTTCTTGGAAGCAATCAACCAAATTTTCTTTCCATATGACAAGAAATTTATATGTTCTTGGAAGCAATCAACCAAATTTTCTTTCCATATGACAAGAAATTTTTATGTTCTTGGAAGCAATCAAATTTTCAAAACTTACAATGGCATTGTAAACTAGACATAGCAATCAAGAAAAGATACCGGGTATGTGGTTTACACAAAATGTACAAAAAAAATAATAAAACCATTATAAAGATAGATAAAGGTGACAGCAGTGAAGTGTAAAACAGGTCCATGATGGTTTTACCCTGTCTAGCATTGCTTTTCTTTGTATGTTATGGGTGGTAAGAGTTGGGGCTGATATGTATATGAATATGGCCTCTGGTGCCACTACATGTATGTGCTGTCCCTTTCCTTGTCTGAATACAGTAGTGTCTTCATTCATGTCTCATTAAATTTCTAGCATTTAGTACTGTACAGAGATCTAATATAAACAATAAACTTGAACATTTTTGTAAAACATAGGAACCAAAGTTTAAGGCTGAGCTCAATTTGTGTGTTTACAGAATTTTTTTTCAAAACACTATACTTAGTATTTTTTCTTGGAATTTTTTTAACCCTTATTACTGGTATGAATGAGTAATACCTATGATAAACCTATTTATTCTACTGTATTGTTATAATGTACATATATATTATGTAAACAATGATGTTATGCCGCAAGAGAAGAATTAACACACATATATGTATTATGTTTTAAGTTTGTTTTGGCAGTCGTCATGATCAGTAATAAGTAAATTGAATAAGATATTGCTTAAACTATGATAGTGATTCAAACATAATCTAAACTGGTAAAATCCTCAGGATTTTATGTAAAGTAATATCATGTAAAGAAGATGAACATCTCTCAAAATTAATTATTTTGTACGTGAGCTGATTCGACTCTCAAGGTGATAAAGGATGGGCTATCCCTTATGGTAGTAGACCCTAAAGGCTATACATCTTTTATCTACAAATTCCTGAAACTGTATTTAAAAAAAAATTGTTTAAAAAATATACTAATTTTAAACATATTGTTATGGCTTAAACATTGAATTTGTCTTTTATACTGTGTTGCCCATTGTAGCTGTAGACATACATCTAAAATATTGTTGTTACAGAGCTGTCATATATCAACAAGCATTTGGAAAACAAGGGCTAGCACTCAATTCTATTGAATATTCACCACTTCAATCTGGATAGTTTTAAATGATATGTTAGGCTACATTTTAAATATAATTTTGATTAACATGGCATCAAATTTTCATTGTTTAATTTCGATACTGTTTGATAAAAATAATAAATCAAGTGTTTATCAAACTAATCAGTATTTTAGCAGGTTTAAGAAATGACCAATACAGTATTTTTGTTGACATGAAAAAACACAAAGAAACAAAAAAAAAAAAAAATGATGAAGAGGATACTCTGATTAAAAGTGTTACAATATCCCTGGTGTAATAATAATCAAGTCAGAGACTCAAAAAAAAAAATTTCAAAAATATTCATTAAGTAAGTTAGTCATGGACTTCAAAATAAAAGAAATGAAGATACAAGTATATTCCTAAGGTGAGGTAGTCGCGGGCATAAAAAATGTCAAAAAGTGAAATGCTGAAGTTTAAACAAGGACTTAAATATAAAAGAAATGAAAATGCCAGACTTTTTCTGGGGTGAGTTACTTAGAAATAAAAGAAAGGATTTAGTAAATAATGTAAAAGTGAAAGAAGTAAAAAGTGCAAAATTATTGCTGAAACGAAAAATTGATTTCGAAAGAATTCATGTTGTGTGGGTGCAGCATGTTAAAGAAGTGTTGTGAAATACTGTCATACAAGTGTGGGGCAATATCTCATTTGGAATGGTGGGTATTGATTTTATAGTGGTAGCTTCGCGCAGGATGTCGGGACAGCACAAGCACACGCAGGGCTATATCACATCACATTGAGGTTTAGCAGTAACCAATACCATCATTGGATTTCCAAAACCCCCTCACCCACTCATTAACGGCATTTGTAGGCTGTAGCAGGAGATAAATTATTGAGTTTTCCTGGTAAATACTCTAGTTTGTAGAATCTTTCCTAATGGACAATGGCATAATCCAATTATTGAGTGTAATAAGCTGTCGGGGCTGTTTGGATATTCTTGTTTATCTGTGCAATAACCAGGAGGCAAGAGCAAAGAACAAAAGCTGCAGACTTGATCAATAGAAAATAAAAAGACAGGGTTGGGGTATGGGGCACTTGGGAGTAGAGAAGTCTAATTGTGGGACAGATGCGACAGTTCTCCGCAATGGCCCCTGTGACCAGCCAGTGACATTATCATTGGCTGTCCAACTGATATCAAAGGAATAAAAATCAACAAGATTATAAGTTAAATTTTTGATATCTAAGCGCTGACAAATGATATTGGACAATGATGAATGTAATAGTTTGTTTTTAAGTTTAATTGTTTCGCAGTCCTCATACATGTAAGCTGTACTTCGTTAATGAAAGTAACAATAGTTAAACACATATTAATATATGAATTTTAGATTTTTCATATTAATTAGATATTTGTAGATAAATAGTATAAACTTTGTATTAGAGGCTTTGTAAGATTAAAGAGCATTTCATAACACATCTACTTTAAAATAGATTTATGTAAAAATATTTTTTTTGTAGTCTGATTAAAATATAGGAATTCATCAGTGTCATTAAATTATCATTGATAGATACATCAAATATGAATGCATCCTTTCAAGAATTTTTTTATGATAGCATTTGCAGAGGATATTTAATATAAAAGTATGGTTTGATTCATCTGACATGTCTTGGCTGTGTAGGCCGTATCAAAATTCAAAATTTTTCACCAAATTTTTAAACAGTTTACAAAATGTAGTATAAAATATCTCAACTTTGTGTTGAAGTTGAATCAGAATTTATTTCATGCAAATTTGGACTTTGTAATCCACACACTTCAGTCATGGTTTAAAACAGTATTTGATGAGGTTTTTGTATAGTAATCCACTGACTTTTTAAAAAGTTTTACGAACTGTATTCATATTAAGTCTTGTGTTGCCAGTGAACAACATTCTATTATAAAGTGAAGATTTCAATCAGGGAATTAATTGACATCATTAATGAATTGGTCAGACTTGTCCAGTCAGCCATGCTTATTGTCCACTTCACTGTGTCACGGGAGTAATCACATTTCTGAAGAAAATTAAATTGACCCAGACATGAAAATTGACTCGGAGCAATTGGAGCGGGAGTTTTAAGATTAAGACAATCCAGCCATCAGAGGATTGTGCATAAGGATAGGATTAAAATTTCTGGGAAGGAGTCTAGAGTAGGATTGGGGTACAATGCACATGAATATTCACAATCCATTGGAGGCTAGAGTTTGAGAATAGGAAGGTAGGATGGGATTGAGGTATGTGAAGATGATGTGGGAGGACAAGAATATAGTTATCTGGAAAGTAGGATTGGATTGAAGTATGTGGTTATGACAGTTCACGAGAGGATAGTGTTTGAGGATAGCATTGTAATTATCTGGAAAGGTAGGATTGGAGATATCAGGATTAATGCAATCCAAGGGAGATGGGTCATGAGATTATTTTGATTCAAAACATTTGTCTTCTCCCAATTTCCCAATTTTATATTTACCCTGAAAGCACAATAACAAACAGTGTATGTTTCAGCAACAATTTCATTTTTACGCTATTGACCAAAGAACAAAATGGATAAAAGTTAAAGTGTGGCAAAAGTTTTTATAATATGATGTAAATGAATCGTGTATATCAGTGTTTAGTACTGTTTGCTTTATAAATCCCAAAGGAAAACGCAAAAAAAGCTGAGGAAAACAGTGTTTTATTAAAATTCTTTAAATAATTCTTCTAACCCGTTTCTCAAGAGAAACACCTGAGATCTTGTTTATTTCCAGATAAGGTAATGTACGTGCTGAATTTACAAGTTAATCTTTGACTCTATTTGCAATGTTTATTATGTTAACAGCTACATGGGTAGGAGGTGGTTTTATAAATGGGACAGCAGAAGTCATCTACACAGACGGATTTGTCTGGTGCCAAGCCCCTTTTGGTTATGCACTTAGTCTTGTATTTGGTAAGTTAAAAAAATAAAAACAGCTGCTTGGAAATAAGAATTCCTATCAAGCCATCGCTGGGTAGTGAAGAAATACTATTTCACCTTATCTTTGGTTAGTGATGGGGAATCCTGAAGAATGTTCCTAGGTAGAAGTGAGAAGTTTAATTGTCTTGAAATCATTTAAATTAATATTTCTATGCAAAAACTTCTTCATAATGCTCAATATGTGCATGAAACAAAAATTGAATTATGATCATTCTTAGAGAATTTTTGATTGATGAATACACATTTGTCTTCTATTTGTAGGAGGATATTTTTTTGCAGAAAGAATGCGATCACAAGGTTATGTGACTATGCTGGACCCATTTCAACAAAAATATGGTGAGAGAATGGGAGGATTATTGTACATTCCAGCTCTCTTGGGCGAGGTCTTCTGGTCAGCAGCCATCTTAGGTGCTCTTGGTAGGTAAAGCTTCCAGTCTCTAATAAGATATTCCAGTGGCATAGCCCTGGTGTACAGTATCTAACGTGGCATGACTCTGGTGTACAGTATCTACAATGGCATTGCCCTGGTGTACAGTATCTACAGTGGCATAGCTCTGGGTTGCAGAACTTAAATGGCATGACCCTAGGGTACTGTATCTTCAGTGACATGGCCCTGAATCTAGTGGCATGACCTTTGATGTAAAATATCTTCAGTTGAATGACCCCAGATAAACATTATCTTCATTGGCATGACCCCATGATAAAGAATATCTACAGTGGCATCACCTTGATATACATTATCTATGACAGTGTCATGACTCTTGTGTACATTATCTATAGTGGCATGACCCTGGTGTACAGAATCTATAGTGGCATGACCCTGGTGTACAGAATCTATAGTGGCATAACCCTGGTGTACAGAATCTATAGTGGCATGACCCTGGTGTACATTATCTGTAGTGGCATGACCCTGGTGTACAGAATCTATAGTGGCATGACCCTGGTGTACATTATCTATAGTGGCATGACCCTGGTGTACAGAATCTATAGTGGCATGACCCTGGTGTACAGAATCTATAGTGGCATGACCCTGGTATACAGAATCTATAGTGGCATGACCCTGGTGTACAGAATCTATAGTGGCATGACCCTGGTGTACAGAATCCATAGTGGCATGATCCTGGTGTACAGAATCTATAGTGGCATGACCCTGGTGTACATTATTTATAGTGGCATGATCCTGGTGTACAGAATCCATAGTGGCATGACCCTGGTGTACAGAATCTATAGTGGCATGACCCTGGTGTACAGAATCCATAGTGGCATGACCCTGGTGTACAGAATCTATAGTGGCATGACCCTGGTGTACAGAATCTATAGTGGCATGACCCTGGTGTACAGAATCTATAGTGGCATGACCCTGGTGTACAGAATCTATAGTGGCATGACCCTGGTGTACAGAATCTATAGTGGCATAACCCTGGTGTACAGAATCTATAGTGGCATGACCCTGGTGTACATTATCTGTAGTGGCATGACCCTGGTGTACAGAATCTATAGTGGCATGACCCTGGTGTACATTATCTATAGTGGCATGACCCTGGTGTACAGAATCTATAGTGGCATGACCCTGGTGTACAGAATCTATAGTGGCATGACCCTGGTATACAGAATCTATAGTGGCATGACCCTGGTGTACAGAATCTATAGTGGCATGACCCTGGTGTACAGAATCCATAGTGGCATGATCCTGGTGTACAGAATCTATAGTGGCATGACCCTGGTGTACATTATTTATAGTGGCATGACCCTGGTGTACAGAATCCATAGTGGTGTGACCCTGGTGTACAGAATCCATAGTGGCATGACCCTGGTGTACAGAATCTATAGTGGCATGACCCTGGTGTACAGAATCCATAGTGGCATGACCCTGGTGTACAGAATCTATAGTGGCATGACCCTGGTGTACAGAATCTATAGTGGCATGACCCTGGTGTACAGAATCTATAGTGGCATGACCCTGGTGTACAGAATCTATAGTGGCATGACCCTGGTGTACAGAATCTACTATTGCATAGTCTGATATGCAGATATACATTGAGATAATTCTACTGTACTGTATATACAGTGGTATGACCCTGGTGTTCTGTATCTACAGTGGCATGGCCCTGGTGTTCTGTATCTACAGTGGCATGGCCCTGGTGTTCTGTATCTACAGTGGCATGACCCTGGTGTTCTGTATCTACAGTGGCATGACCCTGATATACAATATATACAGTGGCATTACCTTTATGTATATTATCTCTTGTGGCATGACCTTTGAAATACAGTGGCATGACCCTGAACCCAATTATATGACTCTGATATACACTATCTACAGTGGCATGCTCCCCTGATATAGAACATCTACACATGTCTTCTAGACTGCATTTGTTTAATTTGATATATCTTACTTGCATTATTACAGGTGCTACTCTGTCGGTGATAATAGACCTGGACATCAAGACATCCATCATTGTATCTGCCTGTGTAGCTACTTTCTACACCTTATTTGGGGGCCTGTACTCAGTAGCCTACACTGATGTAGTACAACTGTTTTGTATCTTTGTTGGACTGGTAAGTTTGTTCAAGTCACTATTCAAACTTCACACAGCAAGGTTTTAAAATCACATATCTTTCCAGGGTCACTTTCAATACCATTTCAAGATACACAACCTTGATCTTCAAAACATGACTGTAATTGAAGTTTATGTTCCTTTAAATAGCATGTCAATTCTGCAATAAATACAAGGACCCAGTGACTCAAAGTCAGGAGGACGGGGGAGCGAGCCGGATGGGTTTGCTACAGGACGATGAAATTCTTTCTGAACAGCAGCAAGATATGACTGGGGTTTACACATTTATAGTGTACATTTTAGTAGATACTAAATTTTGTGAATAAACCTCTGCTCACAAGATCTGCTAGTACTATACAATACATGTCAAGTTTGATCTGGTTTTTATTTTAAGGACATGTAAATCCAAGGAATAAGTGTACCCAGGAATTCAACAAAAGTGAATCACCCACAAAAATTAATGATTTTTTCGAACCATTGTTCTCACACACCATTTTGATGCCACATAACATTATTTTGATGTCTCACAACACCATCTTGATATGCAACTTAGCATCATCTTCAAGATGCTGGCCACATTGCACCATTATGATGCCACATTACTTTTATAAAACACACAACATTAGACTTTGCCACACTTTGTCAAACAACAACATCCCTATATCAAACAACTCCATCCCTATATCAAACAACTCCATCCCTATATCAAACAACTCCATCCCTATATCAAACAACTCCATCCCTATATCAAACAACTCCATCCCTATGTCAAACAACTCCATCCCTATGTCAAAACAACATCATCCCTATGTCAAACAAAACCATCCCTATGTCAAACAAAACCATCCCCATGTCAAACAAAACCATCCCTATGTCAAACAACACCATCCCCATGTCAAACAACACCATTCCCATGTCAAACAACACCATTCCCATGCCACACAGCACCTCTCACATGTCACACAACACCATATACATCATATGCAACACCATCTATATGTCACACAATACCATCCACTTGCCACACAGCACTAACCCCATATAATGTTGAACAATAATTTAATATCAGTGTGTCATTAATCAAACCATTTTCTCCCAATTTTCACAAAACTGACATCGTCCTCATGCCATCACCCCATCTAATTAACCATACAACACAGTCCAGATGTCACTACACCATATTCATAATAACACCATTTACACCATTTATATGTCACATTACATCTGGTACTTAACACAAGTCAGACAGAGCCTGTATGATATTTTGTGTTAAATTATATGTCTTTCATGCTGTGGCAAAATTTGCTGAAAAAAATTGATCTTTTTATTATGCCAACATCTGAGCTGGCCTCTGTATGTATTCTTACATTGAAAAGGTAACTTGTAGACATTATCAAAGAGGCATTGGTCTATAATACCAAGATTGATTCTATAGAATAAGTTGCTTAACGAGTTATTTATTAGACTTTAAAGTAGATTGACACAGCAATATCTTGTAATGTTAACAGAGGAGAAAACCAGCTGTCATCAATAATACACTTCTATAGATCATCATAATTGGCTCTATATATAGCGTTTCTTATTGACCATTGCTTGTCAATATTTACACATAACTGTTTCTTCTGTGATGTTTACCGTGTCTTTCAGAAGATATTGACGGGAGGTTTTATCAATATTCAATATTTGTTCTGGTAATAATTGACTTAATATTTATAGTCTGCAGTATAAGTTAATGTTGATTCTTGCACTTTGTTCTTCAAGTTAATGACCATTGAAATCGGAGATAAAACAACTTGTTTTAGATGCACGTATACAACTCATGTTTTGTGATTAAAGGGAGGCAACTGTAAAACTTGCCTCTGCTAACAAGCTTATGTTTGTATCAGTTGAATAATGTTACATTCGTCTTGTTTATGTTTAATCGATTGAGTATATTTTTAGATTGTTTATAGAGCTGTAGATTGTTTGCACTCTGTATAAATTAACACAGTTTTGATATATCGTACAATCTTGGATTGTAGAAATTTGGAATTAAATTCGGGGAATTAATATAGTACAACAATATATATTGAACTAATATAATTATGTAGAGGACATGTACAATACAGTAATTATACTTGTACAAATTTTAAATGTACAAGCGTCACCAGTTTAATACTTATCTTTATTGTTGACCAGTTTCACCACCTCAGTCGAGGCGTCATTAGGACAGTTTTGAACAGTTTTAACTCTACCTATTGTAAAGTATGTATAATTCAATTTATTGCAGGATAGATACATCATCCTCGAGAATGTATATATAATTATCTGTATTTCAATTTGTTTTTTTTCTGTTGTAGTGGCTGAGCATACCATTTGCTATGACCCATGAAGCAGTTGGTGATATCAGTTTAAATGCAACCACCAACTGGATACAAGAACTTGATCCAAAGTATTCCGGTTATTATATAGACAGCTTTCTCCTCCTCATCTTTGGGGGAATACCTTGGCAGGTAGGTCACATTTTATAGGGAATTCCACTACTCTAGTAATAGTTAGTCCAAATCACTACTTACACACAGAATAATTATAGTTCTCACCTACAACTCCACTAATCACTATTAACACAGAATAACTATAGTTCTCACCTACAACTCCACTAATCACTATTAACACAGAATAACTGTAGTTCTCACCTACAACTCCACTAATCACTATTAACACAGAATAACTATAGTTCTCACCTACAACTCCACTGATCACTATTAACACAGAATAACTGTAGTTCTCACCTACAACTCCACTGATCACTATTAACACAGAATAACTATAGTTCTCACCTACAACTCCACTGATCACTATTAACACAGAATAACTGTAGTTCTCACCTACAACCCCACTGATCACTATTAACACAGAATAACTATAGTTCTCACCTACAACTCCACTAATCACTATTAACACAGAATAACTGTAGTTCTCACCTACAACTCCACTAATCACTATTAACACAGAATAACTATAGTTCTCACCTACAACTCCACTAATCACTATTAACACAGAATAACTATAGTTACAACTCCACATCACTATTAACACAGAATAACTCCACTAATCACTATCACAACACAGAATAACTATAGTTCTCACCTACAACTCCACTAATCACTATCAACACAGAATAACTATAGTTTTCACCTACAACTCCACTAATCACTATTAACACAGAATAACTATAGTTCTCACCTACAACTCCACTAATCACTATTAACACAGAATAACTATAGTTCTCACCTACAACTCCACTAATCACTATTAACACAGAATAACTGTAGTTCTCACCTACAACTCCACTAATCACTATCAACACAGAATAACTATAGTTCTCACCTACAACTCCACTAATCACTATCAACACAGAATAACTATAGTTCTCACCTACAACTCCACTAATCACTGTTAACACAGAATAACTATAGTTCTCACCTACAACTCCACTAATCACTATTAACACAGAATAACTATAGTTCTCACCTACAACTCCACTAATCACTATTAACACAGAATAACTATAGTTCTCACCTACAACTCCACTAATCACTATTAACACAGAATAACTATAGTTCTCACCTACAACTCCACTAATCACTATTAACACAGAATAACTATAGTTCTCACCTACAACTCCACTAATCACTATTAACACAGAATAACTATAGTTCTCACCTACAACTCCACTAATCACTATTAACACAGAACAACTCCAGTTCTCACCGACAACTCCACTAATCACTATTAACACAGAATAACTATAGTTCTCACCTACAACTCCACTAATCACTATTAAAACAGAATATCTCCAGTTTTCAGTTACATCTCCACTCACTATCAACATAATAACTCTATTTTTCACATGCAACACCATACTTTTCTTTTGTTAATTTGTATCTTTATTTTTTTTTCACAGGTTTATTTTCAGCGTGTGTTGTCAGCAAAATCTGCATCCAATGCCCAGCTATTATCATATGTTGCAGCAGTTGGTTGTATAGTCATGTCTATCCCATCAGTCCTTATAGGTGCTGTAGCAACAGTCACAGGTACGTGTTTAAGAACAGTAATTAAAAAAGAATAGCAATTGTTCAAGGTATGTGTTTAATGACAGTACATAAAGATAAATCCAGCTTTCTAATCTGGGAACACAGAAATACATAGATAAACAAGAGCATTACATAATGTAATATTGTAGAACTCTACCTTAGTCATAGCGTGATGCATAAAGAATTCAAAAGAGAGTACATTTTTACATTCATCTTGCTCAGACAAATTCTCAAGTGACCTATTATAATTGCCTTTTATCAATAATGTTATGTCGTACATCATCCGTCGTAACAATTTACCTTCTTGATTTCTTCTCAATAAGAAAAAAGCCAGAGGTCTGATATTGGGAATGAAGCATGTTAGGATAAAGGGTAACACCAAGTTTGTTTAAATAAATGACCTTGATCCACATTCAAGGTCATAAGTATCAAATAGTATTAGGCCTAGAAGTCTAATTTTGTGCATGTAGTATGGTGAGATGAAGGGCTAATAAGTTTGTTCAAGTGAATGACCTTGACCAACTTTCAAGGTCACAGTGGTCAAATATCTTTCAATCTTAAACCACTTCTTCGCAATAACCAAAAGGCCCCGAGGTCTGATATTGTCAAGGGAGTCAAACGACTTCCATTGTAAAACAATTATTATAAAAGGGGTAAAACTTTGTAATGTGTGAAAGAATAATTTGTGGGCAATTTATTTTGTGCATAATTCATATTCATGAAATCCTTTTATACTTAACATTCATATACAATTTCACATAGTCTGCAGTCAATTCCTATGCATTTTTCATTGCTATTGGATTATATTTATAAGTTTACTTCATGGGTTTGTAAATTTCCTTGTATCAGATTGGAATGCCACTGACTATGCCAAGGTTGATAATCGGCCTGTACCCATTCCTTCTGAGGATATCAAACTGATCCTACCCATGGTCCTCCAGTACCTTAGTCCGACATGGGTGTCATTCTTTGGTCTGGGAGCTGTGTCAGCAGCTGTCATGTCCTCTGCTGACTCCTCAATCCTATCTGCTAGTGCAATGTTTGCTAGAAATATATACAAGCTGATATTTAGACAGAAGGTAAGATATTTATAATAAAGACAGAGATTCGTAAAACTAAGTGTGCAGTTTAAATTACAAGTTAATAATTTCTTTATACCTTTTTCAGAATTTCTTGACTTTTTAAAGCTATCATACCTTTATAGGCTACTGTCAGAAAGCTGTAAATTTAGAAACTCTAGATTTTAGTCGGTGATTTAAGGATATTGAATGTCCATCTGTATCAATCATATTCACTATTCCTTACAATGTATCATTTTCAGGTATTTTTTCACACCTGCCAATTTGTTTAGCACTGTAATGATTTACTCACTGTAATTGAGTTGAACTTTGACCCTTTTTAGGCATCTGAAGCGGAGATACTGTGGGTGATGCGTGTTGCCATATTTGGAGTAGGTGCTCTTGCCACAGCCATGGCTATAACTGTACAGTCTATCTATGACTTGTGGTACCTGTGTTCAGACCTAGTGTATGTGGTGCTCTTTCCCCAGCTCTGTTGTGTTATATACCTACGGGGCACAAACACTTATGGTTCTTTGGCTGGCTTCATTACCGCATTCTTCTTCAGACTTTCAGGCGGAGAAAAGTCTATGTATATACCAACACTGATAAAGTTTCCATTTTATGATGAGGTGGATGAAATACAGTTATTCCCCTTTAAGACCTTGAGTATGCTCCTGTCATTTTTAGTATTGATAGTAGTATCATACTCCCTTAAGTACCTGTTTGAAGCAGGAATATTACATAGGAAGTATGATGTGTTTATGTGCATCATAAACACACCTGAAGAGACGATAGCATTAAAGGACCAAGGGCCATGTGAGTTGACGGCCATCACCCCTACTAAGGAGCCTAATGGAAAAATCAACCCAGCACTGAAAATATCTCAAGAGGATCTGATTGGAGCGGAAACAGCATATCTCAGGGAGAGAAAATCCCAGAATTCTCCAGAACACGAAAACAATTATCTGGCTCCTCAATGGAAATGATCTTGGTATTATAATTAGGTAAAGAAATGCATTCTTTATATTCATTATCCAAGGGATTGTCTAATGTTATGTATAGCACATCTGTCATATTTCTACAATTTATTCTTCAATAAGAACCAAAATCCAGGGTTTTGATTTTTTAATTTTCTAATTCTTGATTTTAACATAGATGAATTACAATCCTTTTTATTCAATTTAAGGGAATATCTACACTTGAACATTCAATATTCTGTGCCAGTTATATTTAGTAGAGTGATAAAAAAACAAAATAAAACAATTGTTTTAAAACTAGTTTATTAAGGCTGATGCAAAATCTGCAGGACAGCTTTGGTCATTTTCAATTCACATCATGAATGCTATAGATTCATTATTTCTTTTTATAGGTTGAAAATTCTGTATCTATTTTTGTCTCAGAAACAAATGGACCAAGAAGATATTTACAGGACAAATAGGTACTCTGATCTCTGATTTTGGTTTATGTTTTTCCTTCTTCTTATTTTAAATAATTTCATTCTAAGATATCACTATATTAACTTCTAATATTTTTATCTCAAATGTTTTTAAAATCCAGTTTAATTAATGTAAGTGTGATTTATATATGATGTGTATGATATATATATATATATCTATAGCTTGTGCAATTGGGAGTTGAATGATCTGTCATATGACTACCAATTATAAATGATTTATGATTTATATGTCTATAGTAAATTTTAGTCTATGTACAAATTGTATAAACTGTACAATTTATAATTCATATATGACTGGTATGATTTGTGATCTTTATATAAATTGTAAGAGACAATGAATGGTATAATTTATATATGAATGGTATAATTTATATATAAATGGTAAGGTTTATATATGAATGGTATAATTTATATATAAATGGTATGGTTTATATATGAATGGTATAATTTATATGCAAATTGTAAGACTTATACAATAAATGATATAATTTATATATGAATGGTATAATTTATATATGAATGATATAATTTATATGCAAATTGTAAGACTTGTACCATATATATTTAAATTGCTATAAATTGCATGTTTTATAACTGAACTGTAGGATTCATATGGCCTATACCATTTAAACATGACTTGCATGATTGATTCATAAATGAATAATATGATTTATATATCAATTAAATGATTTATATATATAAATTGTATGATTTATACATAAATTGTATGATTCACATGTAAATTGTATGATTTATATATATATGATTCACATATAAATTGTATGATTCACATGTAACTTGTATGATTTATATATAAATTGTTGATTCACATATAAATTGTATGATTCACATATAAATTGTATGATTCACATGTAAATTGTATATATATAAATTGTATGATTCACATATAAATTGTAGGATTCACATGTAAATTGTATGATTCACATATAAATTGTATGATTCACATGTAAATTGTATGATTTATATATAAATTGTATGATTCACATATAAATTGTATGATTCACATGTAAATTGTATGATTTATATATAAATTGTATGATTCACATATAAATTGTATGATTTATATGTAAATTGTATGATTCACATATAAATTGTATGATTCACATGTAAATTGTATGATTTATATATAAATTGTATGATTCACATATAAATTGTATGATTCACATGTAAATTGTATGATTCACATTTAAATTGTATGATTCACATATGAATTGTATGATTCACATATAAATTGTATGATTCACATATAAATTGTATGATTTATACATAAATTGTATGATTCACATATAAATTGTAGGATGTATAGGAATTGTAAGCTGTATGGTTCATGTACAACTTGTAACAATTTATGATTACCAATATAACACTTACATAATGACTTAACTCTATATGACTTTTATGATTTATGAATGATTTATGAATAAGACTTCTATTTTACTTGTAGTAATGTATAGTAAGTTGTGGTTTTTAATCCAATGCTATTATACATGGTAGCCCTAATACATGCATCTAGTACATTACAGTTTCCGGGTGGGGGTAAATATGTAACATGAAATGACACATGTCATTGTTGTAAGTGTTTGTGTTTGAGTTATTTGTCAATACCAATATATGTTTTAGTACAGAAACATTTTATGAATAATTGATCTAGATTGTGATACTGTTTGCATAATTGTAACCTTGAAAATTAGAATTTCACCTGCTTTGGTCCAAGGTAAGCTCATGCCATATCACAGCATCCGTTGTCCATCTGTCTTTGATGGTCTGTCCGTCCATTGTCCGTACATCAACAATTTCTTCAAAAGACATCTTCTTAACCACTGATTGGAGTTAGCATTGGGCTGGTAGCATCCCTAGGTGGTGGGTATACAGCATATTGGAAATGGAAGGGCTTATTCCCCCAATCCCAGGGAGGTGAAGGGTGGGGCCAAAAGAGGGAATATTTAGGGAATACTGCTATAAAAAAGATCTTTAATGCACTCATATCATTTGGTTGGAAGCTTTTGGGGAAAATGGAGGTTCAAAAGTTTACAAATTGAGGGGCTGATCTCAAAGAAGACTGAAGGTAGGTCTGAAAATGATAGCACTGACCTTCTTGGGGACAGAGAGATAGGGCCAGATAGGCAAAATATAGTTAATTCTTTACAATCCTTTCTCTTTCGAGGGAATGACAGGATAATTATCCTGTTTTGGGTGAGAAGGAACCAATTTTTCATAAACGGTGAGACTGACCTTCTTTGGGCCCAAGTGGCAGGGTCCTAAATTGTAAATGAATGACGTGATATTGTCCAAATTTGGTCAGAAGTCTTCTTGAGTGAACAGAAAATAATAGTGTATAAATGCCTTTGCCTTTGGGGCCAAAGAGATGTGCTCAAATTGAGGAAATGCTTAAAATCCTTTTTCTGTTTGCTAATATTTTGATTGAATTTAGTTTAGAAGCGTGGTTGGGTGAATAGAACTTTTCTTTAGGTAGTTACTCTGAACCTCTTGGCACAGAGGAGGCAGGATCAGATAGAGGAAATAGATACTAATTGCTAAGATATAATTTTAATACAGTTTAGATGATGCAATTTCAGCCAAACCAAACTATGTGAGTGATACAGGCCCTATGGTCCTCTTGTTAAGCTATATAAACCAAATGATCAGGATGACCATAAGCCATTGTTTTGTCATCATAAGCCATACTCTTTCTACTGTGTGTTAGCATTTCACACAGAACGAGGTTTTGCTTGGCGGTTCAGCAGTTGGGCATTAGTCGAAACTTGCCTGGAATGATCCTGCCAACCAAGTGTTTTTTTTTTTAATTTGTTAGGTCCATTTTAAATACAAGATGGCCGCCATATCTGCCTTCTTGAAAAACAATTGTAAATTTCTCCAATTCCAACAGTGCTTTTGGTGTGGTCTGAAGTTCAACATGGCAGCTATGGCAGCCATTTTTAACATAAGATCCATGTTTTTCTTAACAGCACACATTTCAAGTTTCTTTTTTCAGTTCTGCTATGACTGGATTTAGTTGACAAATGTGCTCAGATATTCCTAACCAGTGTTGTTGTTCTCTTAAATCACGTCTGAAATCTCATATCTCAAAAACATATCTTAACTGACAATTTTTGAACTGGAACTTTGTAAATTTGAATTTTCAGACAGATGTTTTTTCTTTCTTTTATGTTGAAGTTTATTTTAAAGATTCAAAAGAAAATTGCTTGAAAAAAAAAATCAACAATATCTTGCTGATATTAGGAATTGCAGGACAAATTTTCATAATTTTCACTACATTGTTACTTGACTAAGTTCCTTATACTCAGATGACAGTTATGGCTACAGGCCTCTTGTGATATATACATCTATATAATATATTCATATTTTGTGTAGAACTTTTTCTATATCAATATATCATAAATATATATATCACTGGTACATATGTATGTATATCTACTCTTTGTGTTTAATCACTAAAATAACAAAATTGTATAAGTTTAAACTGTGATGTCCATGTTTTTATCACTTCAGTTAGAACCCGATACCATACTTTAACTCTATCCCGTATCTGTGAGATTGTACTCATCAACGTTGTGAACAGATTGGATTTTTAAAAATTGTTTTACCTGAACTTGGAATTTATGTACATGTTTTATTGTTAAACCTCAGTATCAGTTATTGGCTGGCATTATATTCCATATTATCTGTACCATGTCAAATAATCAAGATTTTAAAAGTTTGTGAAATGAAAAATCAGTTAGGTACTATGATTGGTGTTAAATGAAAACATTTTGTTAAAGTATTCAAATTCTATTGAATGTTTTTTATGGATTTCACACTTTTAACTAGTGTATAGTTTTACAGATGCCTGTGGGCATTATCTTTTAACCTTTTTTTTCTGTTTTCAACTGATATTTTATACTACTTAATCATTTCTTAAAAATTTCAGTTCTTTTTTTATTTTTTGTGCATGGTTACAAAACAAAGCTAAGGTACTGAATGTTTCTTTATCCTGGTGTCCCTTTCCTGCTTAAAAAGTGTTAAGGACAGTGACTTCACTGTGTACACATGGAGGTAAAGAAATGCTACCTGTTTTACATGGATGACATATCATTTACATACTAAACAAGGTTATCATGGGTTGAATAAGATATGCTGTCGTGTGGTATACAGGTGTATTTTACACTTAAATATCATTATTATTTCATACAGGTAAATCAAACTTTTAATTTAATATAAAAAAAAATCCCTGCCAATTCTGCTAAGTTAAGATTCATTGACCCACAAATTTCAACTCAAAGAAACATTCAGGACATGGACCCCATTACTAAAATGCTCCTTAAATCAAACTATGATACTGGTCAAAAAGGGAGCATGGCATATATTATCTTCAAAGCTGAAATCTCATACAATCGCTTTAAAATAGAATATGTTATCTTGTGCTGCTGTGAAAGGTTGTGTCATTATTGTAATACATTACAGAGTTTTTATTAAATTCTTTATTTACTTAAAAGAGTACATCACATTCAAAGTCAATCAAGGTTATTTGCTACCTTTCTGTTACGTACTTAAAGTTATCGTATATATTACCCTACTGTTTGACACTTAAGGCTATGTATTCTACCATGCTGTCTCGAGCACTCAAGTGATATTACTTAACTATTAAGCTCTTATTTGGAAAAAGAACATAATTTGAAAATCAATGAACTTATCATATCGTCAGATGAAGTATAATATTACTTCATATTATCAGATTCATATCTTATTTAGAAGAACTTGAATAAAAAGGAAATTTAATTCTGGAAGTTTGCCATTGGTAACAATATTTATGGTGATTGTGTGCTGTTAGAAGGGAACTCATATAAACTCATAACTTTATCATTATTGTATTACCTTTGTCATCTGTTTGTTTGTACACCACTTACAGTTACAAACTGGAACAATATTTTGACTTTATGACCCAAATTCATCAAATGATACTAATTTTGCCGAACTCACTATATACACTTCATTATGTAAAATTTTGATCTTAATTGGGAATTGGTTGTGCTTTAGAAGAAATAGTGTAATCGAACAAATTCATATGCTGTCCATGTTCTGGGCAATGACTAGTATGTTTTCTAAAGACAACATGACAAATATTCTTGTACATTAATGCTGTATATAAACTGAAATACAGAAGAGCTGTATATCAAATATTTTTTGGGGAAAAAAATTAGCTAGGAAATAAGTGTTGTTTAATCTACCATCATACCTTATCACATTGTAACATCATTGTACTTTGTGGAGAAAAACCATGCATATATACAGGTGATGTTAGCGCGCTGTGCTGAATCATTATCGTCATAACTCATCTTTTGTTTCCATAACAAATACATTATTGTATGTTGGTATACACTAGTTCATTAATGCTCCGAAGTCTGTTTAAATTCAGTGTGATATTTGCTATAATGAAAAAGTAAGCAGAATCGTGTACATGTATATCTATAAACTGATACATTTAAATACCTTGCCCAACATTAGGTTAGTGTCCTGATGAAATGTCATGCACATAAAGAGGGATATTGGTACAAATGTCAGCGAACCTTTATGAGGTATGGAATTAATCCACTGTTATTCATATGTAGCCTGTCTAAATGACATTAATTAATATCTGTGAAAACGTGTTATGCGCCTGTTTACTAGGATATCATTTGACAGGCCAGCGCTAAATTAAATAAATATGAATTAGTCAAAACAGGGACAACTGCGAAATATTAGCCTCAACAAATCAAACAGTACTCGAAAGTAGCCTGAACTTCCCATTACTACTTATATGGCAATAAGACCATGCCTAATGATAAGCCCATCCATATCTAGGACAGTTTGGCTTACTGTAGGATATTAAACAAAAACAAAAAATTGGTCCTATACCTGATAAATCTGTGACATTTTAATTGAAAGATTTGATCTGCCCTCACATTCCACCCTCATCTTGTACAATTTAGATAGGAAAATATTTGATACATGTATACTATAATATATCATATGTTGTATTGTTGGTAACCCTTCCTATGATGGAGTGTAATTTTTTAAATAGGAAAATAAAAACGGTGAAAATTATTAGTGATATCTCTGTGTCTAATAGTGAAACGGCTTATGAATCCTCATCATTGACAGATGTCTCGTTAATACACAGGTTCAACTAAACCATTTCATAATAATCTACTGTGTTGATTAGAAGTCATTTGTTGTGTATGAAAGCATAGTCCTTTAATCTTTGGTGAGTTCCTATCTCCTTTGGAAAGTTGATGTTTACGTAAGCTTCTGTAGTGAGCTCGTGTTGACAGTTGTTTGTATATCATTAATATAGGTCTATCAGTAGCAATACTGTAAATTCATGATCAGACATGGCGTACTATCTGGTTCTTTACGTACTATCTGGTTCTGTACCATGTAAAGATCAGAAAGTCCCTCACATCCACAGATGACATGGATGAACATTTGAATATGGACGAATTTCCAAAATTTCAAGGCATCATTGGAACGGTCGTCCAAATTTCGAGTTAATTACTGTGTGGATGGGTTTGTCATAATGAAAAAATGCTTGTCTCTTTATTGTTGTTGTAGATTCCAAACATGTCCCATCAATTTTTTACTTGTCCCCTAACTTCTGTTTAGGATATTAGAATGAATGAATGTAGGTTGGATACAGAATTGTAATAATGATATGATGAAATATATGGTGCCAACCTTTGAGAAGACGTAATTGTTTGAAATCGTCCATTACAAATTCCAAACTTAATTGTTAAGTACAGGTATGTAAGGCGTGCGGGATAGACCTTATTATTGTTGATGAGAATATGGTACAGTGGTAATTAAAAGTTTGATTTTGCTGATGAAAATGCGTGGGGTCCTACTCTTTTTATGTTTTATTACATAAAAGAAAGACATGCAGGAATGTGTACAGGCATGAGCATCCTTCACCATTGTGTAACAACACTTTCTGAAATCTGCGCCTGGATGTCCATATTTCTATAGGTAACTGTCCGTACTCCTTGATGCTCTCTAATCATAGACAAGCAAAGACTGCTCTAGCTACAACAAACTACATATCTGTTCGTGTCCATATTTCACTTCAATTCCCAATTACTTCATTCATGTAGATCTAGAATGTTTACTGACTTTCTGTTACATATAGCACATACAATGGTTTTCTGGTTTCAAAATGTTTTTAAGGGTTTGTAGCTGCAAGTTTGAGGTAGTGTGCATCGTCAGAACAAAAACATAATTGAACAGTGTATGTAGCAGATATAACTTCGGTAGTTAGTGAAGCTTTTGTAATATGTTATAAAGACCATTGTAAGATCTGTGTGTATATCTCGCAGGAAAAACAGCAGAAATCATTACTGAGAGTTGTTTACAATAGCCTAGGTCATACTGTCCTGATGTCCGTGTTGGGTGGTGGTAGGCAGGGTTGTTTACAATAGCCTAGGTCATACGGTCCTGATGTCAGTGTTGGGTGGTGGTAGGCAGGGTTGTTTACAATAGCCAAGGTCATACTGGCCTGATGCCAGTGTAAAGTGGTGGTAGGCAGGGTTGTTTACAATACCCTAGGTCTTACTGGCCTGATGTCAGTGTAAAGTAGTGGTAGTCAGGGTTGTTTACAATAACCTACATCATACTGTCCTGATGTCAGTGTTGGGTGGTGGTAGGCAGAGTTGTTTACAATAGCCTAGGTCATACTGGCCTGATGTCAGTGTTGGGTGGTGGTAGGCAGGGTTGTTTACAATAGCCTAGGTCATACTGGCCTGATGTCAGTGTAAAGTAGTGGTAGTCAGGGTTGTTTACAATAACCTACATCATACTGTCCAGATGTCAGCATAAAGTGGTGGTAGGCAGAGTTGTTTACAATAGCCTAGGTCTTACTGGCCTGATGTCAGCATAAAGTGGTGGTAGGCAGGGTTGTTTACAATAGCCTAGGTCTTACTGGCCTGATGTCAGTGTTGGGTGTTGGTAGTCAGGGTTGTTTACAATAACCTACATCATACTGTCCTGATGTCAGTGATGGGTGTTGGTAATCAGGGTTGCTTACAATAACCAAGATCATACTGTCCTGATGTCAGTGTTGGGTGTTGGTAGTCAGGGTTGTTTACAATAACCTAAATCATACTGGCCTGATGTCAGTGTTGGGTGTTGGTAGTCAGGGTTATTTACAATGACCAAGATCATACTGTCCTGATGTCAGTGTTGGGTGTTGGTAGTCAGGGTTGTTTACAATAACCTAAATCATACTGACATGATGTCTGTGTTGGGTGTTGGTAGTCAGGGTTGTTTACAATAACCTACAACATAACTTGCCTGATATCAGTGTTGGGTGGTGGTAGCCAGTCTGATGTTCATTTTTGATGGAGTGGTCAGGGTTGTTTACAATAGCCTACATCTAGTGTTCTGACGTCAGTGTTTGTTGAAGTAGTGAGAGTTGTTGAAGCCTACATCATGTGATTGCATGGCCCTGTTAGATGTTGGTAGTTTATCAACACATTGTGTATCACCTACCCAATCATCTCCAGTGTATCAGATTGGATTGTGTGTAGCCATTCAAAACTGTTGTACGTCATTAAAGTGTTTAAGCAGACCATCTGTGTCTTCAGAGTTATCTTTGATCCAAATTATGAATAAAAAACACAACATACACCAACTTATGAATTTACTTGGCAATTACAAAATGTTATCAAAGATTTACATTGGCAGTCACTATTTCAAGATTCTCTAGAATGTCTACTTATGAATATTTAAATTCTGACCAAAACCTGTTATGGTTCTGTGATTTCATATGATGTACAAAAAAGGTAGTGGTCATGTCTGTAAGGACAGTGTTAGTAACTTGTGTGACCACCATTGGTTATAAGACCACAGCATTACAATATCAGTTCACAGAGCTGTGGTCTGGGACGGCATTCCACTCCTAGTTCAATGCCTGCACCAGTTCCTGTAATTTGGAGGGCAGATTTGACCAAGGCCATACATGTCTTACCATCTTTCAAGAACATCCCAGGTGTGTTCTGTTGGTTTCAGATCACAGAATTTTTACAGACTAAACCAACACTAGGACATTGTTTAGCAGTAAGAACGTCCAAGTCATGTGACTGGTGTGGGATGTTGCATTATCATACTGCAAAATAGACCTAGCTCCTTGACACTGTAAAGATGGAACCATGATGGGTGCTAAAATTTCTTCCTATACCAAATTGCATTTAAAATGCCATTGAAGATGACTAATCAGGTTCGATTTCCACAGGATACGCCATCCCAGATCATCACACACTTCCCTCACCAAACCTAAGATGCTAGAGTACAAAGCAGTTTGCCAAATGTTCTTCTGGCGTAGCCATTCTAGCTGCCTCCAATCATTGTACATCAAACAAAATCTCAACTCACCGCTGTAAGAGTCCTAGTCGGTGTCATCGAGTTCAATCACGGCAATTGTTGTGATGGTGTTGATAGGGTTGCAGGAAGAAACTGATCCCAAAGATGCTGAAGCAGTATCAGACAGACTTCACAAGGGGTGGTAACTCATAGCTAGACTGTTCCTTACACAGTCAGATGTTGAAGCAGTTAGAAAAAAAAATGTCTGCAATGAAATGTTTTTTGCTACACCCAAACCAGCTTGTAACCTGACATTGTGTTGCGCCAACTTTGAGGATGCCAATTGCCATATTTCTCTTTTCTTTCCCACATAACCAAAAATAACACTTGGTCAGGATTATCCACTATCATTTCATGTAAGTTTAATCTCAATCCCACTGGTGGAACTTGAGAAGTTTGGCAGAGGAGAAGATGGTAGACTTAGCATGATGACTATAGGCCATCATGGCCTTTCAGGTCCGATGTCCTGAAAATGCCCTACAGTAAACCATAAGATGTCACCTTTCTCTACAGTTAACCATCAGATGTCACCACACCCTACAGTAAACCATCAGATGTCACCACACCCTACAGTAAACCATCAGATGTCACCACACCCTACAGTAAACCATCAGATGTCACCTTTCTCTACAGTGAAACATCAGATGTCACCACACCCTAGAGTGAAACATCAGATGTCATCACACATTACAGTTAACCATCAGATGTCACCACACCCTACAGTAAACCATCAGATGTCACCACACCCCACAGTAAACCATCAGATGTCACCACACTACAGTAAACCATCAGATGTCACCACACCCTACAGTAAACCATCAGATGTCACCACACCCTACAGTTAACCATCAGATGTCACCACACCCTACAGTAAACCATCAGATGTCACCACACCCTACAGTTAACCATCAGATGTCACCACACCCTACAGTAAACCATCAGATGTCACCACACTCTACAGTTAACCATCAGATGTCACCTTTCTCTACAGTAAACCATCAGATGTCACCACATCCTACAGTAAACCCTCAGATGTCACCACACCCTACAGAAAACCATCAGATGTCACCATATCCTAAAGTAAACCATCAGATGTTACCACACCCTACAGAAAACCATCAGATGTCACCACATCCTACAGTAAACCATCAGATGTCACCACATCCTACAGAAAACCATCAGATGTCACCTTTCCCTACAGTGAAACATCAGGTGTCACCACATCCTACAGTAAACCATCAGATGTTACCACATCCTACAGTAAACCATCAGATGTCACCACACCCTACAGTAAACTTTCAGACGTCACCACACCCTACAGTAAACCCTCAGATGTCACCACACCCTACAGAAAACCCTCAGATGTCACCACACCCTACAGTAAACCATCAGATGTCACCACATCCTACAGTAAACCCTCAGATGTCACCACACCCTACAGTTAACCATCAGATGTCACCACACCCTACAGTAAACTTTCAGACGTCACCACACCCTACAGTTAACCATCAGATGTCACCACACCCTACAGTAAACCATAAGATGTCACCTTTCTCTACAGTGAAACATCAGGTGTCACCACATCCTACAGTAAACTATCAGGTGTCACCACATCCTACAGTAAACCCTCAGATGTCACCACACCCTACAGTTAACCATCAGATGTCACCACACCCTACAGTAAACTTTCAGACGTCACCACACCCTACAGTTAACCATCAGATGTCACCACACCCTACAGTAAACCATAAAATGTCACCTTTCTCTACAGTGAAACATCAGGTGTCACCACATCCTACAGTAAACTATCAGGTGTCACCACACCCTACAGTAAACCATAAGATGTCACCTTTCTCTACAGTAAACCATCAAATGTCACCACACCCTACAGTAAACCATCAGATGTCACCACACCCTACAGTTAACCATCAGATGTCACCACACCCTACAGTAAACCATCAGATGTCACCACACCCTACAGTAAACCATCAGATGTCACCACACCCTACAGTGAACCATCAGATGTCACCACACCCTACAGTAAACCATCAGATGTCACCACATCCTACAGTAAACCATCAGATGTCACCTTTCTCTACAGTGAAACATCAGATGTCATCACACCCTACAGTAAACCATCAGATGTCACCTTTCTCTACAGTGAAACATCATATGTCACCACACCCTACAGTAAACCATCAGATGTCACATTTCTCTACAGTGAAACATCAGATTTCATCACACCCTACAGTTAACCATCAGATGTCACCTTTCTCTACAGTGAAACATCAGATGTCATCAGATGTCACCTTTCTCTACAGTAAACCATCAGATGTCACCACACCCTACAGTTAACATCAGACTTTACTGCACACTACAGATAAGCATCATAAGATCATGGTTCACCACAGTAGGTAGCTAGCTTCACCACTCATTACAATTAACCATCATGGTCTGTCAGTCACTATACACAAATACATCTACTTTATTTGTGGTAGGAGTTCACAGCAGTCAGCTGGTCTATTAAACAGAATTATTAAAGCCTGTATCAATAACTGAGACAAAAACAATTTAAAGAGTGACACCAATTTAATTAAAATTTTGAAGATAGATTGTTATAAAAATAAACTTTTCCAAAACAAAATAAATAATAATTATGAATGCAAACTCAAGTTATGTCCAACACTTCACCCACGTCATATATCTTACAAAAAAACACAGTATATAACAGCAACAGTTGTTTTCCTTGTATCACCAATGTTTAGCACTAATATAAAATTCACTGTCCTGAATACCAGTTTACAAGTGGAACACAGTTTCAGGATATACTTTAAGTTTCAGTCTCCATTTTGTTAATTCTGACAAGATCTATAATTTTCACAGAAGGCATTATAATTCACAAAATAGAAACTATATTTCTGCTAGGTTAATTTGTTGAATTTTCACATTATCATTCTGGAGATGTTATAACCACATGAAATCTTAAATATGGAATTTACGAAGCGTTCTCTAAAGCATTTTTCTACTGCATCAAAAATATTTTCCAGGTGTTGTTATCTGCATACTGATGCTTTCTTCTTCACATTAAACTGTAATGTTTACAACATTCTAAAACACAAGTACACCAGTTATTGATGTTTAATTTCGAGATTCAAGGAAGTTCAAGGAATAAATTATGCTAAAAAGCACAGGTAGAGAAAATATGTTAATACTGTGATGTTGAACATATCTGTTTCAAAGTGCTAAAATTCATTAGATGTTCAAATTTAAATGCTTTGCGTTATGAAAATTCCAAAACTGTTCTTTTTACCTGTACAGTGTTTGTCAAAAACAAAACCATCTTGGTTGACTGTTAATGTGTTTTATATATACATTTATATGTACAGAACAAATACTACCAGGACATTATATAGATAGATATTTAAATATTGGCACCATTACAAACCTGTACAGTTTACAAGATCACTATTGGAACATTAAATATCCAGATAATATCAGAACCATAAGGTTATTTTGGGCCACGCAATCCAGTGAAGGGATTAAGAAAATGAAGGAGAATGTACAATACAATCTTCATTTCCTAGTCTGATTTATAATACAAAATACTTGTCAAAATGCTAATCAAATATATTATATTCCATGGAATAGGTTTGTGGATTTCAGCATAAATTCTGACATTATATATTTGTAAAATACCTGAGAAAATATGCATACAGTTGCTGTGTGTGAAAACAGTTGGCGGATTAGCTTAATCAGTTGTACCAGAACACAAAACTCATGTGAACACAGGTATACCTAACTATCTTGAAATGTTCCAAAACTTTCGTACACATCGATTGATCTTTGGTACCAAAACATGTCACTTTTAAGCACACTATTGTACCAAACCATGTTACTCTTGCATACAAAAACATTCACTTATTTTAACAGTACATGTCCCTCTTGTTACACAGATATAGACCTAGTGTATAACACATCACTTGTACATGAATTGATGTTATCCATTGAACAGAAATGTATCTACCATCTCTATCCTGCAATAAGCCAAAGATGCCAACAGATAACCTCCTAGAGGGACGGTTTATTCCTAGACAACTAGCTTGTTAATTACAGGCATAGGCCTATTGTTAGATATATATATAGTACCAATCTTTCACCAGGTAGTATTTCAATACTCTAACATACATATTTTAGTAGTAATCTTACTTCAGCATTTTTACAAGCATTGTACTAACATATGATTGCAGTTTTCTGTATTGCATTATAGTAATTACCGTATTTGACCCAATAAGTGCCCATGTCCCTATAAATGCCTCCTCCCCCATCAGATACCTAAAAGTCTAGATTTACTTACCTTTTAGTCACGATCAGGAATTGTTTTAAGTCGTTTATAAGGAGATGTACTCCAGAAAAACGTGAAAACGTAAAAAAAACTTTTTATATCTAAGATGATCTAAGATGGTTTTATTGCATATAAAAAACTAGTGATTTTATAAATACATGAACCGTACAGTAGATTTTTTAGTACTGAATGTGTTTCTTTTACATCTAAGATGGTTTCTGATAAGCGCCCCCCTTAATTGCAATTTTTAAAGTGCCCTGGGCGCTTATTAGATTGAATACGCTATTGCTTATGTGCCAATTCATCATTGCACTAATTTGTTGAAAATTGACGATGAGCTCAAATTTGATTACACTAAAATAAACATATCTATAATACATTCTCTACCTAATTATGAAATGCAACATATAATCTCTTTCTTACAGGAATATCTATGTCCATAACATGTTCCTCAGTAGAGGCATACTAAAAGGTGTTAAAATAAATAGTATCTACACAAAAATTCAAACATCTATGTGAAATTAGAAACCACACACCAAGAAAGAACAGCTATTTATGAATCACCTAATTAAAACCCTCCATTATTTACCAAATTTGACACCATCTAATATAAAGCTGTATTTTCCCTGGTGGCAGCATTGTTGACAAAATGAAGCTGTGTGTGAGATTTCACAGTCACAATGGTACTAGATAGTTCAGTCTTTGAAGAACAGTTCTGACACCTGTTTCATAGTGTCTTCAGGACTGGTTACTTTGTGTCCAATTGTCCGTGGATCACTGAATATCTCATGGTCATTGCCACCCTAAAACAAAGTTATAAATAACTATAATTATCAAGTGAACTAATATATATATATAAATATATATATAACATATGAAAGCCTTCACTGTTATGCTGGCCAGAATCTGATCACATGTAGATCTAGATATTATGATACTTTCAGGTAATTATGAACTAAATCTGATGAGAAATTCTCAAGTATGGGACAGTACTTCACCATCAGACGGGTTATGTTTTGGGGCTTGATGGACAGACATAGGTAAATGTACACTTAACACAAGCCCGGCTACACACATGACATTAATCCAAAATGAAAAAAAACAGGCTTACATAGAGAACCATGTATATCCCTATCCTCTGACCTTAATAAAAGTGGTCTAGTGTTACTTCTTAACTATGACTAAGGACTGCAAAAAATAATTGAGGAAGTGAACAACTTGGAGACAAGGAGGTATCTGATAACATGGTGTGAATGAACGGTAAATCTGTTGAAGTATTTACAAAATATCTTGTATTTAAGTTTTTCATATCAAAAATGACCATATTTGACGCTCAATCAAAATCTAATGAGATGTAAAATTTAAGGTTATGATACTATGATGGGAATTAACCTGCCGAGAACTTCATGCAATTAAATGTACATAAAGTTTGTATCATAAGTGACAAGGCTGAACAAACCTAAACTGATGCTTTTCAAATTGCATTAAGTAAATGATGCTCAAACTCATTAGACATTGTCTATTCCTGTCCTTGGGTAACGAAAGAGCTACTTCGGTTTGAATCAATAGTACAACCTATGATCCACTAATTGTACAGCCAATGACCAACCATCTGTACAACCAATGAACCGTGAATGGACAGCCAATGACCCTTTAACTGTACAGACAACGGTCCATTAATTGTACTGATATTAATCATTTCTACTTCTTGACTTCCCAATTAATTTTAACAGATGTCTAATCTACATTCTAAATATCAATTACCATTGTTATTGGCAGTTATCAGTTTTCACAGATTTAAAGTGTTTTCTTCAATTTCAGTATAAAGACACATTACTTACTGGATCTGTTTTGTCTCCAAAAAAATGTATTGTTTTGTAATTTCCCTTTTCTATAAACTTCAGACAGAAAGTCTTGTCCCAGCCTACAGGGTACACGTCTATACTGATCTGGCCACCAATGGCAAACACCAGACCTGCATCAGGGAATTCTTTCATGAGGGCTGCCCGAAACGTCTCTCTCATATTATGCTCCTGAAATTTAAAGTTAAGCTGTGGTTCCTACATATCTACTAATATGCACTAGAGCATAAATTGTTTATATTTGAAATTCCATTTGTTATGAAACAAAGAAATCTACTTGAGAATAGATAAATATCTACATTGTACTTGCATGCTCATATTTCAGACTCAAGTATTTATCTGTTGCCCAATGAATACAATAGAGACTGAAAAATCATCACATAATCAAAGGACCTAGAAAAACTCAGAAATTATCAGGAAATTATTAAAATTGACTAAATATACAACAAAGTATATATGTAAAAGATCATAAAAACAACTGCTTGTAGAGTTGGTAAATAGATAGGTCTATGTACCACACAACAAAGCTGAGGTTACATGTACTTCACTAGAACAAGTAAGCCACCTAACCACACCCACTTACCTAATATAGATAACAAATTATCATAGCTTAATAACCCTAACTCAGAGGATTGACGCCTTGGTTTCCTGATAAAACCTCAACACAAGGACATCTAGTGCTTTACTTAACCTTATCATAAGCCGCAAATTGAAGCCTCTCTGCCTGTGAACAGCTTCTGCCAACGGGACAAATGTTGATCATACTACTGCGAAATTCAAAGAACGTTCCTCTGTAACATCAAATTTAAAACATGCTTGCAAACTCTTGAAATTGTATCCGGGTAAGTGAGTGCCTTTAACAGAAAACACAAAATCTAAACAAGATGGTTCAATGGACAGATAAATATATGGACTGACCAAAAAGGCAGATCAGGCACATACATGTACTACATGCAATGTTGCTGGAATAATTTCAGCACTGAGTTTTGTAACAAATTCATATCTCTATGTTTTCTGCTCCAATTTAAGCAAAGTGTTTCTATACCATTTTTGTAGTACTACTGTAGTGTTAGAATCATACCGTGAAGACATTTTAATACCATGTTCATTGTACCCCCATAGCAGATGGGTTAACATCCTCAAACTCAAGAAATGTTTGTAAATGTTCTATCAAAACTTTTATGGAGGATTAACGTTATGAGACAAAAAACTTCTTAATATCTTTCTAAACATCAGATGTTTCTTACCACTATGATTTAATTGTATCTAATATCAAATTATGTCAAATTAATAAATGAATCTAATAACATTATACCCTATCAGCTAAGTCACATCCATTAAGACATGTTCCTTAGGTTATATAATTATTGGTCAGCGATAGATGTGTTAGTTATTCCAATGCAGTCATCTAAGACAATTAGTGTTCAGGTGTGTTAGATATCTCTCTACTGTACTTTATATGTACTCGTGCCTGGGCTTTATGACTTTTTGCACTTGTTCACCTAAAACTCGTATGAAATTATTTATCACAGGTTAAAAACCACTCAACCGTGAATTAATTTTGTAGGGTATGAATCGCATGACCAGATTTGTGACTTCCAAGTGTTGCAATGTAAATGATCAATCAATACCAACTCTTGGAAGTATCAGTTATAACGCTTGTATTGAGCAATTTATAGAGAATTTATCTCCGATAAACATATAACATAAAATTGCAGCACTACCACAAGTGTCTTCATTTCTTACAAAATCAATCTATATTCTGCTCCTTATAATGACCAAGCTATTTATGCATAAACAACTTTGTGTTTTCATAGTGTCATCCATCGCTTTTTTATTACATCACTGTACTGTATTAAGGTATCGTTTCCTTATTCTGTAATACTTGCATAGTATTACTTTAACATTATCGTAACATTTGTATCACTTCTGTATTGTTTGCAACTAAGATGGAACAGCAAACATGCACAGGTCTCTAGTAACGAATTCATAACTTCAGCACTGCACCAGAGGAATTCATCATTTCTACAATGTTTTCAATTAATATTGCTATGATGTGAGATTCAACAGTAAAAATGAAAAGATGGTGTTTTGAATATTCATGTCTTCGTTTTCTGTAAAACACTTAATACACTAAACTAGCCTTCAGCCCTTTTCAAAATTCAATAAAGCTTGACCTTTTGGCTGGCAATGTAATTGCTGACATGTATTTCATGGCAAAATTGATGACTTTCTGTAACTTTTCCTCTCCGACGTAATTCAGAAGATTCTGTAACATAAAACATCATGATGAGGACATAACATTAATGCATGCTGTTAATTAAACAGTGAAAACAGATAGTATCTGTATACATAGGATCATTTCATACAAGATTTTATCAAAGCTGTCTTTAGAAGTTTTTAGATGTGAATGGCGAGTAAAAATAAAAAGTCAAGACAAGTTTCATAAATCTCATATGAAATGAAAACAAATTAAAGATACTTTTTACCACATATCTCCGAAAAGTTACATTTTGAGAGGTTTTAAAGCAAAAATGTGGAGGACAATATCAAAAGAAGGCAGCCATTTTATTGCACCACTTTTACAGTGTATATTGACAAACATATACAAAAATCAACAAGAATAGAAAGTACAACGACACTTTGAAAATGCTGACAAATCACATTTATGAAATTCTGTGCTCATTTGAGTCCAGGACCAAAAGCTTTCATGTGAAACTCACCAAAATGTTGAGTGCACTTAAATAATTATCTCTATATCTAGATGTTTGGTTTTTGTCAAAGTTTTAGAAATAGCCCTCTAGACATGCCCCAAAAAATCCTAAATGAAGAAGTAATTTTAAAAGTTAAGGTAAATTTGGGATTCCATTACAAATATGAGTGTACTTAAAATCATGGTCTAGATTACGAAAAACTTTGATGCACTGTATAAACTATTTACTGTACATACCTCTTGGCCAACTTTTTCACCATCCTTGAAGGCAACTAGACCATTTTCAGAGAAAACATAGTCAAATTTCTTTGTGACTGTATCTGAAAAGCAAACATGCACAAGTTATGAATCAAGTTTTCAAACATTTTGCTACCCTTATTTTCCTCAAATGACATATTTCATGCATTACAAACATATCTTACTGACTTCAAAGACAAAATCAGTGTAGGAAGTCATAATAGTGCATATCATAGCATTGACAGTTTGGTTAGCGGAATCCAAATTTACCAGTCAGACCTGACATTTAGTTGATACATGTATCGGAAGAGTCTATATAAGAAATTGTAAGAATGTATAGATTTCTAATGAAGTTTAGCGTTTATCACTGGTACCAGGCACAATTTATTCACCACAGTGTAATATATAGTTGCTGTACAGACATAATTAAATACAACATCTAACACTATGGTGATCATCCTCAATACTCCAGGGGTTATGACCACTTTCGACCTCTGCACCCTTGGAACATGTTATGGCAAAAGTGTGACACCCTGTAGACAAGACAGAAAGACTAGTTTGATCCTTTGATGTTCATCAAACCAATCTTGAGGTCGCATAATGGTATATCGTACTGGCTTTGAAGTTGGGCGTCACTGCTTTGTAATCTTCAAAAGGAATGTATCAGCCTGTGGTTGGTCAGTTAATCTTTGTATATCTATATTTAATACTACATTTGTACCATTCTGTTGTATTACATTTATTATCCTGTTCCTTTATGATGCTATCAACTGGTATTGATAACTATAGGACAAGTCTGATACTTGGGGTGCCGTAACTTATATACCATTTTTAGTTGGATCCATCTGTTCCTCTATCTTCACCAGATCTGAACCTCCTACTAAAGCCACATGGACTTTACTTTTTAATTTTTGAAGAAATTCCTCCATATCTGGTAAAACTTTCTGCAAAAGAATAAGCGAAGAAAAAGAAAATGAGAAAATAATTTGTGTGCTCTATTGCAACATATTGACAACACCATTAGAGCAGCTGAAGTTATTTTTAAATAATGCCCAAGTTAAATTAATATTATTTCTGACTTTCTCTACAGAGTTTCAGTATAAGAAGTGATAAAAAAGTGAATGAGTGAGTTAGGAAGGGAGAATGAGTGTGACATGAGCCTTAATCCAAGTGAGAGGCCGGATGTGTACTTTTGTACACTGTATGTATACAATGTATGCTACTTGGAAATATGATTACACAAATGAAAGTTTATACCTGTGTTGTTTCTTACTCTCATCCAGTGGTTATCCAGTACAAATACCACCCTTACTATTTTATGAGACAAATACAGTGACCTTTCTGTAGAAAATTAGACAGGAAATCAGAATATTATGTGGACTCTGATTATATACTCTTTAAAGTCTAAAGCGTTACCCTCCAGTTTTATCTCAGGTCACACATCTGGACACATGGTATGACATTGAACCACTCCAGTTTGATTTCCTAATTTATGTCACAGTACCTAATTCACATCTTTATCTTGAATTTGATTTTGTAATTTCATTAAGCTATAGTATTTTTTAGTTGTGCTATGTACCATTAACCCAATGTGATAACTTTTTGTTGATACTTGCCCATCACATGATGCATGTTTTGTTGAATTTTATTTCAATATCCCTTCTGTTATTATGTTTTTTATGTTATGTTTTTATGTCTGATTGTATACAACAGAAAATAAAATTCCTTGTATCTAATAATATATAGTGTGTGAGGTGTTTATGATCATGGCGAATATATTTAGAAGGGGTAAGGTGGAGCAGAGGGGAGTATCCATTGTACACGTACATATACATATAGAAAAACACAACCAGTTCACACTAGATTCCAGGCAGAGAAACAGTCCTCACAATCCTTTTATACTACATACATAGCAGCCTGCAGGAACAGAACATCTATGAGACCCGAACAATAATATAACTAATTTATTTTTGTGGTTTAAAACGTAAATTCAAGCACGGACATTCATGATTCAACCCAGGCAAACACTTTTAAATCATAAGTGTTCAAGAGTGTTAACTTTGAAACGTCATTAAATAATATGATACTGACATAATATTCGACAGAAAATTTGATTATAAAATAATTAGTGTTGATGCAATACCGCTCAATTTTTTCGTCATTTCTTTCCCACATTTCATTTTCAGACTATTTTAGTGGACCGATTAGCATGCTTTCAGATACATTTCCATCAGCTAATGACACTTGTCTCCAGCCCCGATCTCATTGTTTCATTGCAAGTAGTGTCGAACAGAGGATCTTTTTAAACAATGGTAAACAAACTTTGGTAGGGCCTTCATTTAGTAGAGTCATTGACAACTCTCAACTACAAGTCATAGCTAGAATGAAGTAGGTCCACGTGTTACTGTGACAGTATCTTTCAGGAGGCTAAGTCAATCGTCTTATCATAAGTAAATATTACATTTGGAGGCACTGGTGCCTTTTACCACTTACGAGTCTTGGAGCCGTGAGAGTTCCATCGACATCAAATATACAGATAGTAGACGTGTCACGTTGCGAAGCCATCTTGCCGGTTGTTTACTAGAGTTACACCCCTTTAGTCATATCGTAGCGAGTAGAATCCGTTGTCTGGACCCAATACCAAAATAGAACAGCAATACGCTGAAAGGCAAGTTCATAATAGCAGACGATAAATCCCGTTAAATATGAAATAAATTTTAAAAATCCTCAAAACGATAAGATAATACTGTCACGTTTACAAAACCATAATTCATTATGAAAGTCGATCAATCGAAGAGGAATATGAATTTAAGAAAGTCCGATTAGAAAGCGATCAATCAAAAATAACCAATATACTTTTTTTTATGTATGTTAGTTATAGTTCTTAAATTAGAAACACATTTATAACAAGGAAGAATTGTGTCTCCAGTTCGCATGCGATTCCTAATGCTGTTGGTCTTTACACACATCGTGTAATGATGGACTTTTAGTTTATAACTTTTACAAAATGTCACAAGTAGTTGTAACGCTTAACACATGATAAAACGATTTGTAAAAATGCTCTGAAGAAAGTTACTGACAAAAAATAAGCTTAACACTTAACACGATAAAATGGTATGTAAAAATGCACCGAAGAAAGCCTTTGACAAAAAACCCGAACCGATTTAATACACTTGACAGTAAAGCGATGTAATCGTGAAAAATTATACTAAATGGGGTCTGATTCAATGAAATATATATTATGTGTCAGCTGTTGACATACATCAGTGTATTGACATACATCAGTGTATTTTACTGAAATTGTGATATTTGAAGCGAATCCTTGGGCACCGTAAGTTGTGGAAGAAATGGAAATCATCACATAGCTGTTCCTCTCGGTTGCACTATATAAGCAATGATCACGATAAGCGGCTAATGTACGTCGTTAAGATTCTTTAGTTTCCTTGATTTGGTTGATCGCCCTTGAGTATGGGTGTCTGGGTACCAACATGACATTACAAACCGTGTACAATACATGGATGAGCGGTTGGTATGATTCCACATACAGATCACACTTGGTGTTTTATGATATCTGTTTTTATTTTTATGATATCTGTTTTTATTTCACATAGATCACACTTGGTGTTTTATGATATCTGTTTTTATTTCACATGGCCGAGTGGTTCTGATTCCACTTGCAGATGTACATGGTGCGTTATGATATCTCCTTATTCTGCATAGCCGAGTGGTTCTGATTCCACTTGCAGATCCGTATAGAGTGTTACATGATATCTGTCCTTATTCTACATGGCTATAGCTTGGTCAGTTTTTATCATTGAAAAATGATGTATGAACCAAAATGAAGTTTTGAATACAAAATGTAACCCACTTTAGAACGTTATGAAATGATGGCATTTTGGCAATAGCATGACGTTTCAAACATTTCTCATGATATATAGCAGTTGAATAGCAAACAGATACAGAGAATTATAGGGATATCTGAACTCTCTGGACGATCAGTCGAAGATATGTGACACCGATTTTACCTATGAATGAGGAGGTAAGTAAACAGAACTGCAGATAATACCGTAGAAAAAAAATCATTACATGGATTGAAACGCAGTACAGTTTCATCAGGATCGTAAGTCCTGTAGACAGTAGCAGATAGCATGGCGATACAACTTTTGGCTGTCGCCTGATTTCTCTCAAAACTCGCAATGAATAGCCTCCGTATCTAATCTTTTTGTATTGTTAGGTGTAAATATGTATTATATATTAACCTTAAAAATAAGGACACATATAAAGAAACACTCTGTAGATTTTAATACGATATTATTTTTTTAAAGTTTCGAAGTCATCACATGTTCTTAATGTCAAAAACAACAACATACACTGAAGAAAGCTCAATCATGAAATGTCAAAGTTCGTAAAAATCTTAGTCAACATGTAAACTAATCAGCTATCAAACCAACTACATACATGGACGTTAACTAACCTCTATAATTCCATTGTTGGGACTAGTTACTCCAGTATGGTTACCCCTGATAACAAGTATAATTCAAATGTGCAAGGTTGCAAGTTACTTCCAAGTATTTGGATTCATTTGGATTCAATCTTCTCAACTATTGAAAGCCCCCACCCCACCTCTTTGTACACAGGTACTCTTTGTGATGTTAAAATAACCGTTATGACTTCACAATACCCATTATAACGCCGTAATATAACTTCCTTCAATAGTCATAATGCCCTCACACTCGGGAACTCTCGGCACTTTCCGCAAGCGAGAAAATACTCTTTTTTCAATTATCTGCTGTACTATCCTTCTGAAATCCAGTTGAGTAAAAGATCAGTCAGCTTTTAGAAATCTTGATATGCCAGATCATGATACATGTCATATGAACACTTTTTACTATTTATCAGCAAGTCGAAACAATTGTCTTCCAGTTCACATCAGGGTCGTTGGTATCCTCTGTGATCCAGAATGTTAAGGTTGAAATGCATAAATACCACTCACAGCAATGAAATAGAATTCGAATGGACAAAGACTATTGCGAGTTTTCCTTGTTAATATTTCAGCACTTTTCACATACGTGTATAATGCACCACAGCGTTTGGCCCTATTATCCTCGAATGTGACCCAATGTGTTGCCAGATCGGCGATTTTATCTGTGAAGGTGGAGTGCCTGACAGAAAGATGTTATAATTTGAAGATTAAGATTGTCCAGAAAAAGGGTCGTTTATTTAGGAATCATACAAAGTAACAACGTACAGATTTTTAACGTGTCATCTCTATTTTCACAATTATCATCATGTCTCAAGTCATTGTGCAGATGTCCGGTTTGGTGATTAAATCCGGGAACTTCCCAACTTCGATGTTGGATATCATGTACGTCATTCTTGAATACCCTTCAACAGAGAGAAAAAAAACATCCCGAAATGATGTATAAAGCAACACGAAACACTGAACTGATATCGTTGACCGACAAGCAAAGGAAACTTCACAGGAGTCAAACATTTCTTTAACATATGCCTACCTCCACTAAACACGCTCTGTTCCGTCTGGTAGATGGGCCAACATTGTTCCACAGATACAGCGCGCAGAATCGTGATATTATCGGATGTGACGTAACGCCACGTAGCGACTTCGATGCCATCGCCACCAGATTGACCAATACGACCCGTTGTAACCAATACTGCATATCCTGTTCTCCCCGAACAAACATTTTAAAATATAGCAAAGCATCATGAATAAAGAGAACTAAAATGTCAATGAAAATAAGATAATTCCTACTAACAAAATTTAAAACAGCTAATTCGACAACATTTAATCATGGACAGTTAAAATCTTATTATTTGTAGTTAAATGTGCAACAAGATCTCCTGAAGCGTGTAAGGCTCACAAAACAGAATATAAATATGACAGAGCCATTTGGAGCGTTGCGTTATTACTTCTGTATTTCACTTGGCGACATTATTCATTTGCGCGTCTCGTTCAGCCAAACTCTTTTGTCTACACACTTGATGAAGCGTCTTGGGGAGAGAGACTACTTGTCGCTATTTCGACATTTGAGATCCGCCATTGGCGCAAATCATTACAGGAAATTCCACTACCGTGTCACAACTTCATGACTGATAGTATTTGTGGAAAATTTCACTTTTTTCTTTGCACGTATTACCTGTGGAACCGCTCGAGCTACGTTCGTTATTAATTATATGACGGATACCACTTGACCCACTCGCGTTAACTATTTATTTGCAAGTACTTAGATCTTCGTCTTAGAGAACTGTGGCAGTACAGGTTCATGTAATAAATTAATTGCTTCAACCATAATACAATTATCATTTTATTTAATAGACAGCAACATGTGTCGCACAAACGATGATATTATTATATAAACCTCTCCCTAAAACATTGAAAAAAAAAACAGCATTTGGGTTTAACATAACGATAACGAGAGTTTATACATGTCAGCATTGTTCAGTTAGAGTGTGGATACATCGCCGGATAAATATTTTCACTTTTAAGAAAGAAAAATTATCGTTTGTTAACTTATATGCTTCCATCACCTTCCACCACTATAGTATACACAAGTTAAAACGATAGCCTAAATGTTTACAAATTTTACATCATGAAAATGTAAATTTTGAGCTTCCACAATCGATTCCTGTCATCTTTATCTAAAATTTATTACAGTTGTTACATATGATTATCTTGACAGGACTAATTTACATCGTTTTTATATAATACGACCAAATATCTTCAATTAAACAATTCTATATAGATAAATAAACTTTAAAAAAATAGAACTTTTGGAAAAAAGTTGCACATTTACACAGAACGGTTGATGCTTGACAAAAGCTGTCAGTTTGATAGGCTATAAGCAGTTTATAGACTGATTAATAATGGGTAAACGTCAGAAATACCGGAATCTAAGAATTAATTGGCAGTATAGGACACAAACTTACAATGTAAATACTTTGCCATAACACTGAATACGACACATATAAATGATATATTTCATAGATTTAAAATTCCAGAGCACTTCATTGGTTTTTGGATTACAGAAGCATTCCCAATTAAACGTTCTTTGTAATTAACAGACGCACCATTTATACTTCATATCTGTACCACGGTGCACTACTCTCAAGAGGTTTGTACCTGGTATACATTTGTCCTGCATGGCCGCTGTGATCCGATCGGGCCGGCATTGACTTCCATCTATTTTATAGGATATATGCTGAAAGAATAAATATTTTAGACCATAGTACTGTAAGTAAAGGACTCTAAAGTGTCATGATTTCAGAGCGCATTTTTTCATCTGCTGCCCCAGTCATAAAATATATTGCCCTTGACTATCATTCCGGCACTTCATTCCTTCATAATTTGGTTTGTGCTCTTTCAATTTTTGACGGATGAAGATTTTGAAATCAAATCTTGTATTTAGTCTTAAAATGAGAGAATTGAGGCGAGATATTCTATTTTGTTCCGGCCAAAGCACTGAAGCTAGAGAATTCGCTTTCACTTTCTCACACACTCTCAGTTCAAGCTAATTTTCTCAGTACTTGATGGGTCCATCTTGTGCCCACCAGGCAATTAACTTGTTGGAAGATGTCACGATAAGCTCACATACATACACTATTCAAACCACCTGATTTAGGCGGTTTTATTGAAAATCTGCGGTTCCATGCTTCTTAATATTGTAGCAATTTCTGTGGGTTTATTCATTTTTTTGTTTTTTTTTCTTTGAAGAAGTGCCAGGTCTTCAAAATTACGTTGAAAATGCTTTAAAATGGAGACCCTACAAGCCCTGGCCTTTGGGCCTCTTTGCCCTACTCCTTCCCTCTCCATTTCTGGTTCAGTCAGTAGTCACTGGAAACGTTAGCAATCAATTTTTCACTCTGCATTACTCCAATTTAATTCTAAAATCAATTCTAAAATCTTCTTTGAGCTTCCACTAAAAATGATGTTTCGAAGTCTCGAGTGTACCTCTAAAACCCCAATAACACAAACAAGTTCCATAATCCGGATCTCATTAATTGTCTGCGAAGACATTTGTGTCACATCGACACATCTTGAATCACATTATATTTAAGCGAAGTTGTAAAACCGAGATATATTCTTTAACAAAACGTTTGGTTGTCTGAAAAGAATATGTAAAAATTATAACTATAACTAACTGAAAACTTTAGAAGAAAATCTAGTGATAAATGGACTACATGAATGTTGTTCTAAACGATTAATCACTTACATCACCAACAGGTGTTCAAGGATGATAACCATTTCTGTAACTTCAAGGATATTTGAAAACAAATACCTCATATTCATAAACAGAATGTTAACACATGCTCTGTGCCCTGGAGAGGCTGCGTTTCCAATCACACCAGGTATAACAGAAAGATAAGACATTTTCAGTTGTAATTTGCATCCATCACACGTTATTACTTACCTGATCATAATATGTTAGTTCTGAGTGTACAAAGCTGACCCCGCTTGGTAGTGAGACATCAGTGTCGGTTCTTGTGACGTTCAAGTCGTAATCGTTGTAAAGACGTACTCTCCGCTAAAATAAAAACTTTCTCAACAAACTAATCGCCTTAAATACTGTTAATTTAGTAATACCCCATTGTAAATTCCACTCTAGAAAGCATACTATATATGTTTTACTGTCGACCCAAGCAACTTGTGTTTTGCCTTAATTTACTTTTAGACCAGAACATTTGTAAAGTTATTTAATTCATTGAATGATTCATTTTCTTTACCGTCTAAAATAATTGAAGTATCATCTGAATATTAAGATAATAAAGTTGGAACATTATCTATGTTTATACCATTTAGATTCTTGTTCTAATAGCAAGTATTTCAACACATAGTATGGAAATATAAGGAGCAATAGGGTCTCCTTGACGACAGCCTCTCCGTATTTCGAAAAAAGATGAACGATTACCACCTTGATTTACAGAAAAGAGTGCATGGGCATGTAACGTTTTTTATGCACTTGCATATATCAACCCCCACCCCACCCCTCCAAAAAAGATGGAATATTATAGATAAAATCCAAACTAACAGAATCGAAGGACTTTTCAAAATCTATACATAAGAGCATACCAGGTATTTCATTTTCTTCCGCGTACTCCATGATATCATTAATTAGCCTTGTATTTCCCCTTATATACCTCCTTGCAATAAAACCAGTTTGATCCCTATTCATTAATTTGTTCAAAACCTGTTTTAGCCTATTTGCTATTGGTCCTGATGCTACTTTGTTTATAATATTGAGTAGGAAACTGGTCTCCAATTTTGTTTTAAAAAACTGCCTAAATTTGTCTCTCACAGGTGTATATGTAATGATTCCCTTTCTTTTGAGTTATTGATAGTTTACTATTGATAAATTCATAATTAACTGATCTTAACATGAAATTTCTTAATTCACTCCCAAAGCATTTTTCTTTTTCTGCCATTGGAATAATTTTAGAAGTAAAATTAAGGTTTTCTAGATTAAAAATACTTTGTTGGTTTCTACCCCTCTTCCACCCAGTTTTGCTTTAGAACGAATGATACTACATTTCATTTGTGTTGCCTAATTTTTTCTAATTCTTTTTTTCTTCTCCTTCTTCAAAATGTTTTTTTTTTAAGAATTCTAAAATTTTTATTGATTCTATAAGAGTATTTTCTTCTTCTAAATTTTACTGTTTTTTCCTTGAATGCTGAGTACGATATCGTTTTCCCTATGATTTCAATTAGGAGCATTTCTAAAAAGAGTTGATCATCGATTTGGCACTGGATCTCAATATCAGGAATAATATTTAGAAACTCAGAGTTGTACAAAAGAAGAGCGCTTGTAATTTTATATAAAAATAAGCTTATTAATTAGTTCTAAAGAATTTGAGTCATGCAATAATGAATTATTAAACTTTCAGAGACCCTTTCCCGTTGGAATTCGTTAAATTTAATTGATATACTTGGTGAGCTAATCGCCTTAAATAATTGAGAATACCTTTTGTTCTCAAGTAACGTTGCCATTTTCAATATTGATTTTTATAAACGGCATTTTAGATACAATTATCTTCACGTAGATATACTAAATGTTACGATTTCTATCCGTCATTGTGATTGTACAAATGTTTAAAACATCATTTTATCAAGTAATCTGTTGCAATCTCGCTGTAATGGCATTATGATAGTATAGCTGTTATTGACTGAAGGTTCCCATAGTTTCCATTGTGACGTCAGAATCTCATGGCGTCAAATGGATTGTGACGTCAATCAAGACAGGTATAGAGAGGGAACATTGCTTTATTTTTCGCCGGAAAATATGCAAAAGTATCAAAGTTGTGTGATAAAAAGAGTCTTATATCTGTTTCAGTTTCATATGATATTTATGAACTTCCTCACGAAAGAACCGGTCCACGATACATGTAATTTGGCCCACATCCCAATTTAATCTTTATTGTGTATTATTTGTACTACCCAGTAAACTACTAAGAATGTATGTTTAAAAGATCCAAAAGTCACATATGGCCTGTACTATGACCTATTCTATGATCCTTGTCTTGGGTATGAGCTAGGGTGCACATCTTTGTTCAAAATTTGTTCAAATAACAATGGTAAACCATTTAATTTGGTCAAATCCTCTTCCTTAAAGTCTTCTGCATGTTTTGAAGCTAAATGTTACAAATACAAAAAGTTCTTGAGGTTTAAATGGGGAAAAGGGTTTTTTTTTTTTGCAAAAATCTCAACAAATTCAAGTTTTGGAAAACTGGGACATGATTTTACTTACATCCGCAAATGTGTTCATCCCGGAAACAGGATCAGTGTATCCTCCTGTCACGTCCATCTCACATCGAAATTGGGACGGAACACAGCAGCGTGTGACAATGACGTCATTTTGACCATTGTTGCCACCTACAAGGACAGAGATGACCAGTATCAACAAAGGAACTAACAGCATACCGATATTTGGTTTTACTGTTTGACAGTCGAAAGTTTTGACGATATCTGCTTAGATAGTGGAAAGCACTTGATGACCTATAACGCACTGGATGGTCTTTGGAGTTTGATAAGAATGACCGTGATTATTTTTCATTTTCTGGTTTGGACAGACGTAGGGACGAATCTTTAAGGACAAATATCGATGAGAAAACAACTACATTAAGCCATCTTTTGATGAGCCCCTAGTGTTTGTCTTGATTGACTGATGCCATTAACATGGTGAATATAGTACCTAAAAGGATACAAAATCCGAAACTTTAAGTACATTTGCATAAAGTACAGTTAAATAATGAATTAAACCGCACCACAAAGCTGTTTCGTCATTCTAGGTCTCGTCAATGTTGCTAGGGGCCTAGTAGTCTAAGGAAAATTTGAAAAAATGTCAATATATAAGTGAGGATGGACACAAACCCCAACATTCAACCAATTTCATTTTATTTAATGCTGACCAATTCCAAAGGAACGTCAAGAGCATGAATATTCTTAACCAAATGAATGCAAACGTAGCATTTAGGGTTACCGCTGACCTCAGGGGCTCAAGTCTACCACAAATTCATAAATTACTCATGTAAAATTGTCGAAACATTGTTTCAGACGTACTGACGATAAGGTCAGATAAACGATCTAACGATAAACGATGACACAGATAATACCTTATACCTATGTGAATGTTATTGATAAAAAACATGGACCATGTATCATACAGATAATGATTGAATAAGGTTTGTCTTGGTTATGTCAGGTGGAGAATTTACATAAAATACTAAAGTGTTGGCTACAAATTTTCACCTTGTTGTGCTTTCCTTTATTTTTCTATCTTTAAGATAAATATGATACAAAGAAAATAGTGAATCATCAAGAAACCTCTATTTTAATTAAATATATACTTGTATATTGCATATTAAAGCTTGTATATAAAGACATTTTTAGGGTTAGCTAAACTAGGGTACTACAGTACACAAGGAAGTTAGTTTTACTTTCGGGTTATATACTGAGTCATGTCAACAGGAAAAACCTGTAAACTTATACTCATCTACGACAGACGTAAACACACAGGGAAGGCTGTGATGAGGTACTGACCTGAAAATATTTATTTACACAACAATATCAAGGTAAGGTGATACATTAGTTTAAACTATTTCTCTGATATTATTTAAGCAATAGTTTGATCAATTACTACATCAGAACGTCATCATAATAATTTCATTTCCTCACTTGTCGTTTCCGCTTTTGGAAATTATCTTAGCTCATAATAAAGGCCCGTTGTCTGCACATCTCCTCACGCAAATTTACAGTTTAATATATCGTAAAGATGATGGAAAGACACACTGTGTGACTTATATACACTGTGCATTGTTTTTAAAATTATACCAAGAAAATGAATATTGTACGCAGTCTTAAACAATGAAATGTATACTGTAAGAAAACAAGGAAGTTGCTTTCACTTTCGCTTCACTTAGGCCTAAATTGTTTGTTGTGCTACAGGTATGGACATGTTTACCAAGTATGATTAAATGTCAGCCATTTTCTTTTTTTGACACAGTGCCAACTGACCTAGCCGTACGGGTACGTCATTGAGATTTAACGTGAGTACACAGACACAGCACAGGCGATAACAGAATGTAATCATACATATTGTGAGTTTAGACTCTGTAGATGAATGTAACTTGATGAACTTCGATTGTCACATTTTAATATACATCAATAAATTGTCGTTACATGCGTTACTGTACTCTGACGTAGTATTTGTAGCCCTCATCAATCTCTGTATTATATACATTTCTCATCCTCAATTCTGTTTACGTTGTCCCTTAACATTTTCAGAGTAGGAACTAAAGCCGACTTTTAAACATGTCTAAAGGAGGGGATCCATCGAAAGACGGTGCAACTATTAAAGCAACTAAAATTCACAAGGAAACGAAAAAGGTGACTCAAGCAAGCTCTGTTACTCCAGCATTACCGGTTATTTCTCTTCCCATCACTGAACTGCCAACCGCAGGAAAACTGGAATTTCAACCTTCACCAATACATGTAATGAGTATGAATGCAGGCGGTCCCAGTGACGGGAAAGGTTCTGCCAAGATTCGGAGAGAATATTTTGCAGGAGTAGTTCTGGATAATGAGCCCGAGATTTTCTTGATTCAGGAATTCCGATGGCAGGGTATCCGAGGAGATGTTTGGAAGGACACCCCTCTACCTGATCGCTATGAATACACCGGCAACATGGAAGCAAGTATTATGTACGATTCTAAACGCTTTCGACTTACAGAGTTATCTCAAACAAAGTTGCAGGCGCCTTTAGACGAATTGAAAAGAAAAGGAAAAGTATCACAAGACTTTACACCTATAGCACGTAGTTGCGTGCGACGTTTGGAGATTAAGGACCCATTATCTACAGAAGCTTTCAGAGTTCTTGTTGTATCGTGGCACGGTATACATTCTCGAACAAATGAAGCAGAAAAGAAGACACAATTTCGTTATCTGCAAATCTATATGAAGGAACTGTCTGAGCGCGAAGAGGCCGTTGTACTTCTTGGCGGAGATTTCAATATCAGGATTGACCGCATCAGAAGTCTTGTTGATCCTGGGGAGTTCATCCTGTATGAGTATCAACCGTCAAAGCGACGGAAGGGAAACATCATAGATTATTTCATGGCTTCTCCAGCATTGTCTCTCACAGACGTGAAGTACATTAACTTGGCCGAGATAAGGAAATTGACAAGCCATGATCCTTACAAAGTACTAGATCACGATCCAATTTCTGCAGTCATGACCAAAAAAAAGGGTACAAATGAATCGATGATTCCACCACCGAAGATATCTGTACAGAACACACTGTTAGCGACAGGAAGAGCAAATTAAGATAACTGCTTTACAGATGCCAATGTTATAAACTGCCATTGTTATTCAATAGGTTGCATTTTTTATTTTATTAGTTATTAAACATACCACAATACAGATCCTAGTATCTAATGTTAAGGATAGAAAAACGACCGTTGAAGGAAGACAATAGTTTTTTTTAAAATATATTTTATCATATATTATATCATATGTCAAATATTCACCTTATTTAATGTAATGTAATGATTTAACACTTACTTCGAATGTCATTTTCTTTTCAAAACTGTTGATATTGATTTGTAGGCTATTAACTTATCGTCAATAGTAACATGTTTTGATATGTATTTTACAAAAATGTTTCATTAAACTGTAGCGCCGAGTGTTTTCAGTGTTTACTTCCGTGGCATACGTTGTCACGTGATCGTTTATTTTCGTTTTGTGGTGTCATGTGATTCGTTGTCACGTGATCGTCTTGTCCTACTTTCGTTTTACCTGTAATCGGTGTGTTTGTGACGTATTATGCATGTATTGTCAATCACCTGTCCATCATTTGTGCTGACTTGACAAGTTTGACTGACCCCTGACATGGTAGGAGACACGTTCTCCACGCTGATTTTTCGCGCCTTCTTCTTTTCTGTCTTTCTGTCCTGTCTTTGTCTCGGCACTTCTCAGCTAGCAGAGGACCTGTTCACATCTATTTGTCTCTTCTCGCTGTGCGGCTATTAATCCTATCTATTTCCCTATATATGTTTGTAAATAGTTGCTAATAATTAAAACCTAATTATTAGGCTGGAGTAAAGTTAATACCTTAGCTCTAGAGTCCTATTAACGTATTTTTGATATTTATAAAATAACAGCTAAAAGTAGTCGTTATTTCCTAATTATTTCTTTATTATATTCCTAAGTCTAATATTAGCTATGATCCTAATATTTTTCTAAAATGTCAGTGTAATTATCTTTATTCGTAATATTTCCAAGCTTGTCAGTTCGTCTAGAAAGTTGGTGGAAATTGCGTCAAGTATCGTTCTTATAGTAATGTGTATTGAAATGAAGGTCATGTGCGTTCATGTCTGATTTGTACTTGTTTGTTATTTTTAATATATTTTACTGGGATTTTAATTCCCGGATAAATAAACATTTCCAGGTAACAAACGGGTTTTAGTCGTAATGTCGCTCCTGGCAAAAGAACACTGGATGGATTGTTACAAAACCAAAAACAACATGGCCAAGTTACTACAGAACTAACTAGAACAGGTTATAGAGATAGAAGGCAATAAATACAGTAGTGGACAGTATTAGAGCATAAAGTAACAGTTCACAGTATAGTTTATCAACAAGTTCAGCGAGGTAGTATACACTTTGACTATAATGGTTTATACTCTGGCTGGAAATTTTAAGTGTGGTAGTATACGCTATGATTAAGATGGTATACACTCTGGTTGTAACATCAAAACGATGTAATATACACAATATATGGTTTATACTCTGTCTGTAACTTTAACCTGAGGAAGTATACAGTGATGTAGTATACACTATGCTTAAGATGGTATATACTCTGACTTTACCTTCAAATTGAGATAGTATACACTATGCTTAAGACGGTATCGACTCAAGCTGTAACTTAAAAGTGAGGTAGTATACTCTGCTTAAGATGGTATATACTCTGGCTGTAAATTTAAACTGAGGTAGTATACTCTATGCTTCAGATGGTATATACCCTGGCTGTTAATTTAATGTGAGGTAGTATACAATATGCTCAAGACGGTATCTACTCTAGCTGTAACTTTAAATGAATTGTAAAATGCATTAATTATGATACCAGATGGATAATGCTCAGAAGGTACAGCTGTTTTTAAAACTAGCAAAATATCAGCAAGATTATTTGCGGCTTCCACAACTAAATAATAGTAATTCAAAGACATCTTTTTATATGTCAGTGGCATAAGACATCGGGCTTGGTATTTATTTGTCAGTGGGGTAGGACCTCAGGTTTAGTATTTCATTTGTCAGTGGGGTAGGACCTCAGGCTTGGTATTTCATTTGTCAGTGGCATAAGACATCGGGCTTGGTATTTATATGTCAGTGGGGTAGGACCTCAGGCTTGGTATTTATTTGTCAGTGGGGTAGGACCTCAGGCTTGGTATTTCATTTGTCAGTGGGGTAGGACCTCAGGCTTGGTATTTCATTTGTCAGTGGGGTAGAACATAAGATTGGGTATTTTAATGTCAGCAGGTAGAACTTCAGACTGAGTATTTTAAATGTCAGAGGGGTAGAACATCAGACTGGGTATTTTAAATGTCAGCGGGGTAGAACATCAGATTGGGTATCTTAAATGTCAGCAGGGTAGAACTTCAGACTGAGTATTTTAAATGTCAGAGGGGTAGAACATCAGACTGGGTATTTTAAATGTCAGCGGGGTAGAACATCAGATTGGGTATTTCATATGTCAGCGGGGTAGAACATCAGATTGGGTATTTTATATGTCAGCGTTGTAGAACCTCAGACTGGGTATTTTATATGTCAGCGTTGTAGAACATCAGATTGGGTATTTTATATGTCAGCGGGGTAGAACCTCAGACTGGGTATTTTATATGTCAGCGGGGTAGATCATCAGATTGGGTATTTTAAATGTCAGCGGGGTAGAACCTCAGACTGGGTATTTTATATGTCAGCGGGGTAGAACATCAGACTGGGTATTTTATATGTCAGCGTTGTAGAACATCAGATTGGGTATTTTATATGTCAGCGGGGTAGAACCTCAGACTGGGTATTTTATATGTCAGCGGGGTAGAACCTCAGACTGGGTATTTTATGTGTCAGCAGGGTAGAACTTCAGACTGGGTATTTTATATGTCGTCGGTATTTTAAATCAGAGTATGATGTAATGACCTGTAAGAAATTAGAAATATAATAGTAATATAATGACTGTTACAATTTAATCATTCACTCCGTATACTATATTTCAAAGACAGCAAGAAAATACCAACATGTGAACATAATCATAATCAAAACTCAAATTCAATAAAACTAGGGAAAAGATAGTTTTCACTGAGACTCCTGAAAACGTTCAAGGAGAATAAGACCGCGCCTTCAGGAAGATTAAGCGTTTTCTGCTTCATGGACGACATCCGGTTTGTTAGTGTTAATGTTGTAATGTCACGTTCTCAAATAAGAACAAGGTATACAGCAACGAGCAGCAAAAACTTCCAGCTTATCATCGCACTACGAAATAGAATATTTCTCATCGAGATCACCATGGCGACCGTAAAACCACCTCATAATTTTCATCAAACAATCTTTTGAAACCCTGTGTTTGGACTTTGTACATCATTTGATGATAATTGCACGAGCATCGTGATATTGGGAACAGGCCCTTGGGTATAGAATCAACTGCAAAATGTAAACATCATAGGTTTGGGATTCAAGTAAGTTGCTGTCAAGAAACGGAAAATTCACGAAAGGGAAAATTATATCATTACTCTTATCATAAAGCTTGGATGAAAGCTGTCGGTGTTGGTGTCGTTGAAAATATCGACATAAGCGGCTGATTTAAAGGAGCCAAAATAATAGATTGTAAAATAGATTCGGTATAGTTAATTCTACGCTATTTTTCTCATCACAAAGAAGAAATTTCTTACACTGTTTCAGTTATATATATGTTTAGAAATGTAGCAAAGAAGAGTCCATTATAGCTGTCTGATGTCCACATTCTCCAGACTCTTGATTTCATTGTTGGTGTACCGTTATCTAGGTGTCCTTGATGTTTGGAGTAATGGTCGATATATGACGTCAGCATTGTATTCTGAACGTCATAAAGAATAGTTCTTTGTGATGACGTATCAGAATAAGCATAACAGGAGCTAACATTGAATAAGGCATCAGTAGAGTCTGCTATTTACGAAGCTTTAAGTGGCATAGTTTCCTGTCACAGGTTTGTTTTATATTTAAAAGCAGTACAATTAAGGTAGGACTTGCAAATGTTCAGATATTGAAAACGCGATCTAATGCCATTGCTTCAATTCTGAAATATAATTTTTATTTGCCCTCCTGTAACGAAAATGATCATAATATGTCTATTTATAACCATAATATACTATTGTTTACATAAAGAAAGCCTTTGTAAGGTAGACGGTTAAGACAACATAATGGGACCATGTGTAAAATATTCGTGTAATGCGTCGATGAATCATGGAACTGTCGCATACAAGGAACTCAAAGTAAATAAAGATGACAAAACTCTACAGTCATGTATGGTGGTTTAGAGATCAAAGGAAAACATACGGAAATCTGTTTTTGCCACAACTGATCATTTTATGCGCCTTTCGATTGTCAAGCTGGTTCAAATGCTTTGTTTCCATAATTATCGGTTTTTGCGTTTACCAAGGGGCATTGCTCTGTTTTCCCTCAGAGTTCTGACATTCATCGACACCAAACCGATAAAAAAAGTGATGATTACAGATCAACAGATCCTTGTGGTGGGTAGTCAGATCAATAATAACTTGTAGGAACAAGTCAGATCAATAAAACCTGATGACAATACGTCAGACCAATACTTTCTGATGAGAATTAATCAGGTCAATGAGGTTCAGTCACATCATTGATACCTGGGAAGGATTAGTCAGATAAATAGTTCCTCTTTAGGAAATCTCCAATCAATAGTAACTGAAGGAATAGACAATTTAACAGCTCCTGATGAGAATTAATCAAATCAACAGTTCCTGATGAAAATTTATCAAATTAACAGTTCCTGGTAAGACATTAATCAAATTAACAGTTCCTGGATAAGAATTTATCAAATTAACAGTTCCTGATGAGAATCAATCAAATCAACAGTTCCTGATGAAAATTTATCAAATTAACAGTTCCTGGTAAGAATTAATCAAATTAACAGTTCCTGGTAAGAATTGATCAAATTAACAGTTCCTGATGAGAATTTATCAAATCAACAGTTCCCGATGAGAAATTATCAAATTAACAGTTCCTGATGAAAATTTATCAAATCAACAGTTCCTGATGAAAATTTATCAAATTAACAGTTCCTGATGAAAATTTATCAAATTAACAGTTCCTGGTAAGAATTAATCAAATTAACAGTTCCTGGTAAGAATTAATCAAATTAACAGTTCCTGATGAGAATCAATCAAATCAACAGTTCCTGATGAAAATTTATCAAATTAACAGTTCCTGGTAAGAATTAATCAAATTAACAGTTCCTGGTAAGAATTAAACAAATTAACAGTTCCCGATGAAAATTTATCAAATTAACAGTTCCTGATGAAAATTTATCAAATTAACAGTTCCTGGCAAGAATTAATCAAATTAACAGTTCCTGATGAGAATTGATCAAATTAACAGTTCCCGGTAAGAATTAATCAAATTAACAGTTCCTGATGAGAATTAATTAAATCAATAGTTCCTGGTGAGAATTAATCAAATCAATAGTTCCTGATGAGAATCAATCAAATTAACAGTTCCCGGTAAGAATTAATCAAATTAACAGTTCCTGGTAAGAATTTATCAAATTAACAGTTCCTGGTAAGAATTAATCAAATTAACAGTTCCTGATGAGAATTAATCAAATCAATAGTTCCTGGTGAGAATTAATCAAATTAACAGTTCCTGGTGAGAATTAATCAAATCAATAGTTCCTGGTGAGAATTAATCAAATCAATAGTTCCTGGTGAGAATTAATCAAATCAATAGTTCCTGGTAAGAATTAATCAAATTAACAGTTCCTGATGAGAATTAATCAAATCAATAGTTCCTGATGAGAATTAATAAAATCAATAGTTCCTGGTGAGAATTACTCAGATCAATAAAACCTCATGAGGATAAGTCAGCAGTTGCTGTTGAGAATTAGTCAAATCAATAAAAGGCGGTGTCCTTATTTATGCTAAATCTAATCTTAATATTAAACGTAGACTTGACCTTGAGACTGATGACCATGAATTAATTTAAATTGAAATAACCACGTTGAACAAACCTATTTTACTCGGTTGTATATACAGACCACCTAACTCTCGTGTTAACTACTGGGCTATTCTTGACAATCATTTTGACAATATTATCGATTTACAAAAGGATGTAATTCTGATGGGCGACATCAATCAGGACATGTTGAAGATAAATTCTAGTTCTCATTTCTATCGACTTTAACTGAAATATGGTTTAGTTAATACGGTAAGCGTGCCTACTAGGATAACCTTCACAACATCTACTTCACTTGACGTTCTATTAACTAACAATATTAATTTTGTGTCTAACACCTCCGTACACCCTCCCTGTTGTAGAGACCATTGTTCTGTCAGTGCTGATCTAAATTTTAAAACGTTCAAAAAACGTGCATATAAGAAAACGTTTTATTTCTTTAACAATGCAGATGTTGATGGAGCCAAACAATACTTAAACTCTATTAACTGGGACGACACTTTTAACGACGATATTAATGATATGAATTCCCTTCTCATTAATGAAATTATATCTACTATTAATAATTTTGTACCCCATAAAAGTGCAACAATTAGACCCAATGACAAAGTGTGAATGACAAATGAAATACGACTGAAAATACGACAAAGAAATCGCCAGCACTCTAAATCCAAGCAAAGTAATACTCCTGCCTCATGGAACAAATTCAGAACCATTCGAAATGAAGTTATTTCCCTTATCCGTGAGGCAAAAGAAAACTATATGTCAAAACTACAAAATTCACTAATTGACAAAACCATTCCTCCTGGTAAATGGTGGCGAATTGCCAAATCAATTACAAATTTAAATAATAAAACTGAAACTGATTCTTCTCTGGTAATTAATGGCGAACTAAACACATATCCTTTAGACAAAGCTGAATGTTTTAACGATTAGTTCACTTCTATATCTGTAACAGAAAAGACTGCTAGCGATTTACCTCCTGACTGCCCTAGACCTAATAATTCTTTTTTATCTATTGACATTTCTGAACAAGACATTATTGACCGGTTACATCTTCTGATTACTAGCAAACCTGCAGGAACTGATTCTATCCCCCCCCCCCCAATTCATTAAAAGTATTTCTTCTTCTCTTCTGTCGCCTCTCTTTAAAATCTTTAAAAAAAAAAACCATTATCAGACGGCATTGTTCCATACTCATGGAAAAATGCCAATGTTTCTCCTATCTACAAGGGCAAGGGGGGAAGAAGTGATCCATCCAACCATAGACCAATTTCTGTCACCTCTAGTTTTAGTAAAATGCTCGAAAAAAATTGTTTTTAAATACATGTTTAACTATTTATCCCATAATAACATTATATCTAAAATCAATCAGGTTTTCTTCCTAAAGATTCCACTGTAACTCAGCTGTTAATTATATATGATCAAATTATCAAACATCTCGATAAAGGAAAGGAAGCTAGAATGGTATTTTGCGATATTAGTAAAGCGTTTGACCGTGTTTGGCATGATGGTCTTATCTATAAACTTAAAAAATATGGTATATGTTATAATATGTTGAAGTGGTTTGCATCTTACTTAACTGATAGAAAACAAAGAGATATTGTTGATGGGTATAAATCTAACTGGAAAACTTTGCAGGCAGGAGTACCACAAGGATCGGTTTTAGGACCATATTTATTTCTTTTGTTTATTAACGTTATAGGTGATGGTTTAGAGAATGTAAGGTCTTGGAGTCAATCCAACTTGATGCAGCACGTATCATAACAGGTTAAAGACGCGGTACAAGTCATGAAATATTATATAAAGAGTCAGGTTTCATTGAGCTTTCTAAAAGAAGACATCTGCACTAAAATATTCTGTTTTATAAGATATTTAATAATGATTGTCCTTCTCATGTTTCTGATTACCTTCAACCATTCTTAAATAACAATACTGATAATTATCATTTTCGTCATAACAGGATTTTTGAATCCCGCCACAAAGATAAAATTTGTACACCAATAGCTTTTTTCCTAAACTTATGTCAGATTGGAATAATCCATTTTGTCTGTTCCCCGATATGACTTCCATTATGCAGTTAAAAAACATTTTCTAAATGATCATAACATGTCTGTTCAACAGCATTGTATTTCTACTTTCAGGTCTCATGGTAAAAAAATTAATATTATTTTGTGCCAACTAAGAAATAATGCTAGCAGCCTTAACTTTGACTTATTTAATTCCCATCTTTGTGATAGTCCAGCCTGTAATTGTGGGTCCATATAGAAGACTGTGATCACTTCTTTCGCCATTGCCCTCTGTACATTAACCAAATACTTACCTTCTTTAACGCCATTTCTACTTTAAATGATGCTATTCCATTGACTATTCAGACTTTTTTATGTGGTTGTTCAGATGTTGATGTAATTACAAATGAACTTATTGTTGAAATAACTCACAGATATTTGTTATATATGATATTCTGATGTGTACATACTGTTAATACTATCAGGAGAAGGCTTATATCGGCATTGCCTGTTGTCCAATTCCTATTGTAGAAAGAGCTGTATAATAAAATTATTCTGAAATGAAATGAAATAAAACCTCATGAAGATTAGTCAGATCAACAGTTTCTGGTGAGGATTCGTAACATCAATGATATTGTCACATATATAGTTCCTCGTTTGGAGAAGTCAAATCAATAGTAACTGAGGGAATAGACAAATTAATAGTTTCTGATGAGATCAATGGTACATGGGAAGGATTAGTCGGATCAATAGTTCCTGATGAGGATTAGTCAGATCAATAGTTCCTGATGAGGATTGGTCAGATCAATAGTTCCTGATGAGGATTAGTCCGATCAATAATTTCTGGGAAGGATTAGTCAGATCAGTAGTTCTGGGTGAGGATTAGTAAGATCAATAATTCCTAAGAAAGGATTAGTCAGATCAGCAGTTCCTGATGATGATTAGTTAGATTAACAGTTCTTGAGGAGGACAAGTCGGATCAATAGTTCTTGGTGAGGTTTAGTCAGATCAATAGTTCTTGGTGAACATAAGTGAGATCAATAGTTCTTGTTGAGGATAAGTCAGATAATTAGTTCTTGATGAGGATTAGTGAGATCAATCGTTCGAATAGTTCCTGGTGAACATAAGTCAGATAATCAGTCCTTGATGAGGATTAATGAGATCAATAATTCTTGGTCTACATTAGTCAGATAATTAGTTCTTGGTGAGGAAAAGTCAGATCAACAGTTCTTGGTGAACATAAGTGAGATCAACAGTTCTTTTTGAGGATAAGTCAGATAATTAGTTCTTGATGAGGATTAGTGAGATCAATCGTTCGAATAGTTCCTGGTGAACATAAGTCAGATAATCAGTCCTTGATGAGGACATCAATAATTCTTGGTCTACATTAGTCAGATAATTAGTTCTTGGAGATCAACAGTTCTTGGTGAACATTAATTAGATCAATAGTTCCAAAAGTTCTTGGTGAACATTAGTGAGATCAATAGTTCCAATAGTTCTTGGTGAACATTAATTAGATCAATAGTTCCAATAGTTCTTGGTGAACATTAGTGAGATCAATAGTTCCAATAGTTCTTGGTGAACATTAATTAGATCAATAGTTCCAATAGTTCTTGGTGAACATTAGTGAGATCAATAGTTCCAATAGTTCTTGGTAAACATTAGTGAGATCAATAGTTCCAATAGTTCTTGGTGAACATTAGTCAGATCAATAGTTCCAATAGTTCTTGGTGAACATCAATCAGATCAATAGTTCCAATAGTTCTAGGTAAACATTAGTGAGATCAATAGTTCCAAAAGTTCTTGTTGAACATTAGTCAGATCAATAGTTCCAATAGTTCTTGGTAAACATCAATCAGATCAATAGTTCCAAAAGTTCTTGGTGAACATTAGTCAGATCAATAGTTCCAATAGTTCTTGGTAAACATCAATCAGATCAATAGTTCCAAAAGTTCTTGGTGAACATTAGTCAGATCAATAGTTCCAATAGTTCTTGGTGAACATTAGTGAGATCAATAGTTCCAATAGTTCTTGGTAAACATTAGTGAGATCAATAGTTCCAATAGTTCTTGGTAAACATTAGTGAGATCAATAGTTCCAATAGTTCTTGGTGAACATTAGTGAGATCAATAGTTCCAATAGTTCTTGGTGAACATTAGTCAGATCAATAGTTCCAATAGTTCTTGGTGAACATCAATCAGATCAATAGTTCCAATAGTTCTAGGTAAACATTAGTGAGATCAATAGTTCCAAAAGTTCTTGTTGAACATTAGTCAGATCAAAAGTTCCAATAGTTCTTGGTGAACATCAATCAGATCAATTGTTCTTGGTAAACATGAATCAGATCAATAGTTTCTAGTGGAGATTAGCTCAATAGTAGCTGATGTCATGTTTCTCAAACTGTTGATACTGTCTTTTTGTCCTACTAGGCGGAACTAAATGATGTATAACTGTTAAGTATCGAAATATTTTATAATAATGAGTAAATGCTTGCATACATCATGATTGTTTATCTATTTCATTAATTTCATTATTTGATTATACACACCATGTTAATGTATATTAGCGTGTATTTCTAGTAGTTATCTATATAAACGTTTTTCTTTAAATCTTCTGCCTTATGTTCCTAGTCAGTGCTAGTTCTTGCTTGCAATGCATGCATTTCAATGGAGATCGCATTGTTTGTTGCCTAATTCCTGTTAAATTTTCGTGATTTAGTAAAATATTTTAGAATTATTATATCCAGGAATACATATTGATAAAAACTTTGTGTAGTGACATCTAGTCATGGTGACGATTGTAACATTTATTTAAGGAAAACTGTAGTTGATTTTTTTCCCTTTGAAATATTAATCTATTTTCATGGAGAAAGCCTTAATAACCAAGCAATAGGTTAAACAACATGAATATACTAACATGTTAAGGAAATCATAATACAAACAAATAGCCAAGCGTTCCGGAAGGTTCAACATAGTTTTCTTTATCGACCACAAGATGAACCAGAATAGAACCCGAAGAAAGTATATGTATGTATATTTTATATACATTTAAAGCCAGTTTTTTTACGGAAGAATATGGCGAAACAGTATTTTTTATATTACCGATGTATAACAAAAAAAAAAAAAAAAGATATTACTAGTATTTGTTTACATGTGCACGTAATAGCTGGATATAGACTTCTGTAATTTGAACTTAAGTTTCATTAAACAATTCGCTGTCTTTTCTATAAAAATCCCCTACACAAGGAGTGTCGAGATTAACGTTAAATTGCTTTGTTTTCAAACAACAGGAAAAGGTGTTTGCTGTCTTTTCAATTAAGACAATCAGTTTTCTGTGAATAATTATAATCAGGTTACCAACAGTTTGACTGAAACAGCAAGTGTGATTTAATGTTTTCTGTGTGTCAGAGCCTCCATCGCATTGATTTTCGCTTGGTTACGGTACAAAGTAATAAAAACACCCACTACTAAAGTGAACACCTCTAATAATCTTACTGTATCTTCCTTAAATTCAAATTTGAAAAGTCCTAAACGGTTCATTAAAGTGAATTTCCGCTTTACACCTCGTATCTAATTACAGACACATTGTCAAAAGGAGAATTTGTCAGAGGCAATATGTGATAACACTTGTAGCGAGAGGAGAGAATGTGGTCTTAGAGCTGTTTTTACAGTCAGACAATACCAAGAAGTGAATGCTGTAATTGACTTGACAAACGATCAAATAATGATAGATCGCGAGCGTTACATTCATTGGTAAAACATGAATATATAACGAGCTTCCGATTGCTTATCAATTAAAGTGGACACGTTATAGTGAATTAGGAGTGTTAATAAAGACATCTGATTCCGTCTGGTGGGAGTTGTCACCTAATTAGTCACAGGAACATGATCGACTCGGGAATTCCTGAATAACACTCTCCACTAAGGAATGCCAGTTTGTCCGACTCGATACCATTGATGTTTGTCTTGATTTCCAAAATAAAGTCGATGTATGGAATCAAACGATATTACGGCGGCATGCAATTAACATACAAACACGAGCAATGATGCACAATTGGAAACTGGTACATATTTTTCATATAATTTGTATCTTTAATGTACAAACGCCGTTTTTACAGAATTGATGCAGTTTTTTCTCTAAGAAATACTGATGTCTAACGAAGCATTTTTAATATTAACCATTGCTATGCTTGCTGCCTTAAAATCATTGGCAGTACCAAGCTCTCGTAGATCACGTGATCACCCACTGTGACTGTCAGACACCGGCGATTGGTTGAGTGGTATCATCATGTGTTGTAAGGATATCCTCTACAAATTAGTACCTGTGGACACGAGGGCCGCGGCGTCGTGACAGCCACACGTAATTGCAGTGATACATCTAACACTTGTTCGTTATTTAGTATTGTTTTCCGTGGACAAAAACGTGCTAAATATCCGACCACGCACCTTTAATTTTGAGTTTAAAACCATCTAGAAGGCCGGTGGACAGGCCACACTGATCTTAGGGGACGACACGGCGCCTTTCTAAATGTCAACACACGGAATTGAACGGTGGACAAATTAAGACGATATGGCCTGTCTCTTGGTCAACAGGTAAATATGCAAGCACTAAATATTGTAATTTTCTTTTTTACATCTTCATTTTAATCCAGAACATTTTTAAGTGAGTGATTTTTATTTTGTAATTAACAAAAAAGGTAAAATTGATTACCAGTTATGTATTTACTTTATTTTTGTATTCGATTTAATTTAACTTTCCGTTTTCAGACCACTTCTTCACATTTTGGTTCTGATGCTGACTTTCTTCAGACTTCAGCAACAAGTGGGTAGGTAGATATTTCACCAAATCTCTTTCCTCTTTTTTGATAACGTTAATTTTTATGCTATATTATTACATATATCAAAAATTTTGTCGCGTTGAGACATAATCTGATTAGACATGTATTGATATTACTTTTTAATAAGAATATTAAGATTTTCTATACCACTATAGCAAAAGTTTCTTACTGACATAGAAAAGCTGACAATCGTCCTGTAAATAGTGTTAAATCACGTTTTCACGCAAATCTAATATAACTTAATGTTAAAATGCGATGAGAAAGTCAAATAAAACATTTACAATCTGTCAGATTCTGAAAGTACATACACTGGTATGCCTCCCTCTAACGAAAACAGTATATAGTTGATGGTACGTACGGTAATGGGTAACCCGTCTTCATCATGTTCATCTCTTGTGTAACAGTAGTATTATATTACAACCAGTATTGTACATGACATGTTTAATATGAAAAATGGTTTTGTTCACAATAAAGGCAAGTTTGAGTTTTGTAGTGAACGAATTAAAGAATCTAAACCATGTCTCACTGTTCTGAGTATGATACCTTAGCAAACAGTAGGTTGAAATGTAAACCAATGATTAGCTTACATCGATAATAGAAATGGTGTCCGGAGTATCGAGATGTTGTCGGGAGCTGCTATTTATTTTGAATAAGTGTTCTACTTTCACTAGCAGTAGTTAGGTTGCTGAGCTAATGTTGTGATACAATAAACAAGGAAGTCTTTCTAAAAGCCACACAACGTATGAAAAAAACGATTTCTTCCACATTTTTATGAAGATTACCGAAAACCTCTTACTTTACTTTTTGTTGATAAAGTAGAAATAAGAAAATACTTACACGTTAGGACGGCTAATAAGATTTTACAAAAGAGACAAATTTAGAATCAGATTGAGTAGAGCCAAATAAAAGATTATATATAAGTCCTTTCAGAGCTCGTCAATGATGCCAAGGTCTTAAACACTGAAACACAAGAGGCAACAGAGGAAAATAGACATTGATGGAAATAAATGTCAGATGGGGAGACGGACTAGTCCTATAATTCAATCGATCTAATTGTTTTTATATGCTGTTGTTCGTTTGATATGTAAAACGCATTGCAACGAAGTTCTGTTTAAACTAATTCACTGTTCTTCAAGATGCTCTGCTGTAAAATTGCTGTACCACTTTACTTCGTCTTTCATGATTTGTTATATCTACTTAAACAAATTTTGGTCTCACAAATTTCATTGAATATATTCGAGTTCTTGAGGTGTGGATTTCAATACCCGTATGATTTCTGAACCATTTTGGCATGTTGAAATCAAATAGTTTCCAAAATATTGAGATTGATTAGAATGTTGGTCTTATGTATTCTACATTTTTTACATTTGATAAGACTTTCTGTTAGGAGTTCCATAATTATGACTCCCAGTATCATGGATAGTTACAATTAATAGAAAGTTGGAACAACCATGATATCTAGTTACCTTCATGCGATATGTGAAATCGTTAAACTCCAGACTCACACTGTACATATGTTCGGAATTAGATACACTTCGTGACAAATAATAAATTAAATATAAATATATAATGAAATATATATATACTAAATAATACTTATTAAAATAATGAATTAAAGCGCATCATACAGCTGTTCCGCCCTTCTTAGGCTCATCATTGACACTAGGGGCCTAATTGCTAAACCTAGGACGCAACTGAAGAAACTACAAATAGATTGAAAATGTCAGCTTGACAGGTGCATATGCCCATAATTCAATACATTTTGTAATTTTCTAATTTTCTAATTTTCACATATGTGATAATTTCGGAAGAACGTCATATATATCTTGAATGAATTTAAACTGAGCGTACATATTCCACCAGCAGTATCTAACACGACTCTTGGAATGTTTTATTTTAAAAAAACAGTTGAATTTGCACGTCTTTAAAAATCATCGTGACTTCATTGCGATGTTTTACTGGAATATTCTTATGTGTTTGTTGGCAAATACTCATGAAAACTGAACTCAAAAAACTGTATCATGACAGTGAAATTGAAACCTTTAATAAAACCCAAAATATTGAATATCTATTCTAAAATTCTAATGTTCCCTTTACCCCCTATGCCCTATGTATAGATATGTATTTTGTCAAACGTTATACATTAAGTGTATTCCGAAGGATAAACCCACAACCTTTGAATGCCTCGCGAAATATCATAAAACGTTCTCGTTACTTGTCAAGCCGAACAATGAAATATATGTAAGCTTAAAGTTTCTTTTGGAATATCTCCTATAAATTGTTTAAAAAGTAATTGTTGTACAAAGACTTTGTTGAAACTACACGCGCTACTTCGTGCAAACAAGGCGAAATAGTTGTGTTAGTATTCGATCGCCGAGAAAATGGCGACGTTCTTATCATCAAATGAAAATAACAAGTACTGACGACTAATAATGACAATTGACAGTTAAAAAAGTTAAGTTCAAAAGTACAAACGGACATCTTATACATTGCATAATTCTTTAAATATACCTGTATATCTCGTAAATGAGGCTTTACAAACAGACGAGGGTACCTCAGAACGGGAGCTGTACAAATAAATGTAGAAATGTGATGACGGGCATTATACGAACAAAGATGACGGGAAATGTACAAACAGAAGTAGAGGTGTGATGACGGGAGCTGTGCAAACAGATGTAGATATGTGATGACGGGAGCTGTACAAACAGATGTAGATATGTGATGACGGGAGCTGTATAAACAGATGTAGATATGTGATGACGGGAGCTGTACAAACACATGTAGATATGTGATGACGGGAGCTGTGCAAACAGATGTAGATATGTGATGACGGGAGATATACAAACAGATGTAGATATGTGATGACGGGAGATGTACAAACAGATGTAGATATGTGATGACGGGAGCTGTACAAACAGATGTAGAGGTGTGATGACGGGAGCTGTACAAACACATGTAGATATGTGATGACGGGAGATGTACAAACACATGTAGAGATGTGATGACGGGAGCTGTACAAACAGATGCTGATATGTGATGACGGGAGCTGTACAAACAGATGTAGAGGTGTGATGACGGGAGCTGTACAAACAGATGTAGATATGTGATGACGGGAGATGTACAAACACATGTAGAGGTGTGATGACGGGAGCTGTACTAACACATGTAGATATGTGATGACGGGAGCTGTACAAACACATGTAGATATGTGATGACGGGAGATGTACAAACAGATGTAGATATGTGATGACGGGAGATGTACAAACAGATGTAGATATGTGATGACGGGAGCGGTACAAACAGATGTAGGGGTGTGATGACGGGAGATGTACAAACACATGTAGATATGTGATGACGGGAGATGTACAAACAGATGTAGAGATGTGATGACGGGAGCTGTACTAACACATGTAGATATGTGATGACGGGAGCTGTACAAACAGATGTAGATATGTGATGATGGGAGATGTACAAACAGATGTAGATATGTGATGACGGGAGCTGTACAAACAGATGTAGAGGTGTGATGACGGGAGCTGTACAAACAGATGTAGATATGTGATGACGGGAGATGTACAAACACATGTAGATATGTGATGACGGGAGATGTACAAACAGATGTAGATATGTGATGACGGGAGCTGTACAAACACATGTAGATATGTGATGACGGGAGCTGTACAAACAGATGTAGATATGTGATGACGGGAGATGTACAAACAGATGTAGATATGTGATGACGGGAGCTGTACAAACACATGTAGATATGTGATGACGGGAGCTGTACAAACAGATGTAGAGATGTGATGACGGGAGCTGTACAAACACATGTAGATATGTGATGACGGGAGCTGTACAAACAGATGTAGATATGTGATGACGGGAGATGTACAAACAGATGTAGATATGTGATGACGGGAGCTGTACAAACACATGTAGATATGTGATGACGGGAGCTGTACAAACATGTAGATATGTGATGACGGGAGATGTACAAACAGATGTAGATATGTGATGACGGGAGCTGTACAAACAGATGTGGAGGTGTGATGACGGGAGCTGTACTAACACATGTAGATATGTGATGACGGGAGATGTACAAACACATGTAGATATGTGATGATCAGAGCTGTACAAACAGATGTAGATATGTGATGACGGGAGCTGTACAAACAGATGTAGATATGTGATTACGGGAGATGTACAAACACATGTAGATATGTGATGACGGGAGATGTACAAACAGATGTAGATATGATGATGGGAGATGTACAAACAGATGTAGATATGTGATGATAGGAGCTGTACAAACAGATGTAGAGGTGTGATGACGGGAGATGTACAAACAGATGTAGATATGTGATGACGGGAGATGTACAAACAAATGTAGATATGATGATGGGAGATGTACAAACAGATGTAGATATGTGATGATAGGAGCTGTACAAACATGTAGATATGTGATGACGGGAGCTGTACAAACAGATGTAGATATGTGATGACGGGAGCTGTACAAACACATGTAGATATGATGATGGGAGATGTACAAACAGATGTAGATATGTGATGACGGGAGTTGTACAAACAGATGTAGAGATGTGATGACGGGAGCTGTACAAACAGATGTAGAGGTGTACTGACGGGAGCTGTACAAACAGATGTAGATATGTGATGACGGGAGCTGTACAAACAGATGTGAATATGTGATGACGGCAGCTTTACAAACAGATGTAAATATGTGATGACGGGAATTGTACAAACAGAAATGACGGTAGCTGTACAAACAGATGCTAAAAAAATGGATAAATGAGAGCGTGCACTAACTCAAGAACTCAATCTTTAAAAAAATCATAATTGAATTATGTACATTATGAAATGCGCTACTATGCAATTGAATACAAGACCCAACAAACGGGTAGATTTATGTCACGTATGCATGGACTAATTCAGTTCTAGTAAATGATATGAAGTCCCAAAGTATAGATGTGGACGCAACTACAGCTGTAATATAGGATCGTGGCCTTACCTACATATTAATATTGACAGGTATTTTGACTTACTGACTTAGGTCCAGCAAACAAAAATATAAACATTTGCTAGCAAAAACAAAGTAATGCATGTATAAAATGTAGGTGTTACAATGACATTGGAAAACAACAAAATTATTAGAGCGGGTTATCAATGAAGCAGAAGACGCTTACCCTCCTGGAACGTCTGATCTTATCTGCTTTGTACTTTGTGTAAATCTTTCCTTATCGTAGGTTAATCAAATTTGAGTTGTAATTCAGATTCTGTTGATATGTCGGTTTTTTTTTGCTGTCAAAATTAGCACCTGCAACTTTCATTATTCGACGCTTATGCATATTCGAGTACTGTACTCCTATTTATTATCTGTAAAGAGACTGTTTAGGGAATAATTGAGTTATTTAAACTGATATGGTACTTTCTTTGCAACACTTGATGAAATTACATATTTTTCTGGTAACAAATCACGGCATCCAAATGATTAAGGTTGAATTCGTCCACTAAGTTGTGATAAAAAAATATTCTGAGATCTTCCGCTTGTTTTGTGAGGTCTTTCATTAACCGTGGAATATTAAGTGTATTTCAAGTTCAGATAGTCAAATGGATTGCTTCTTTTACCAGTATTTAAACCAAATACGACTTTCAAAATCTATTTCTCGGATAAATATGGAAAAGGGCCATCATAAAGAGAACTAGTTATACCACTAGACTCGTTACCTTATAGAATGTATTTTATCATATCAAAATAACACTGTTGTTTTTATAAAGTCCTTGCGATACTAGATTATTTATAATCAACAATAGCAGAAGAAGTGTATTGTTTAAATACCGTGATGACATCTATTTTAAATACAGCATATATCAGGAACTTCTATGCTTAATGTGTAAATGCTAACATTTGATGGATGTTGATGACCTTTTCAGGGATTCTCACCACTAAATATTAGCCCATTCCCTTCCCTTTAGTATTTTTACGAATGCATGCCAGAAAACATTTGACGTATTGGACATTAGACAAAAGTGAGGATGTAAAACCTCCAGAAAGGTTCGATTTATTTCACTGAGCCACAAAAAGGAAAATTAAGACTACTATTTCTTATAATATCAAGGTTCAGGGGTCTATTTTGGGTCTCTGACGGGGGATTTAAATATGCATTTCTATGTAAATATAGACCATGTCACAAACAGATAGAGTGCGAGTCAGATAGAATTAAAATCCAATCACTTTTCCATAGAATTCTAAATTTCGCTTTACGTGGTGATGAATACCACACTGGGCTGGTTCATTTGTTTTGTCACTGTCACAGTCTACAATACTGATAATACCGTTCACTATTGACGTAATACTAAAATGGATGATAGACACGTGATACGGAAATAGAGGACGGACACACAGGACTGATATTGATGTACGAGAATCACTCAGCACTGATAACACCGTACATCACTAACATAATACTGAAATAGATGACAGACATAGTATTCTTTTCACATATAGTACTGGAATTCTATGTAATATACAGAATAGTTCTGGAATCGCCTTTATTACAATTGTTTGTTACACGAGGTTAATGTCATTAGCGACTTTCGTTTTCTCTATAGCTTGTACTAATTTAGCATGAAGACAGATAATACAATAAGAAGAATATACAAGAAAATATCTACATCTTTAGAAAATCGTTGTGGAAACTCAAAGTCGATTAAACGAGGGCAATTAATAAACAAAAGAAATATTTACATGGACACTCATGTAAAACTACAAGTCCTTACGTTCCGGAAGAGTAAGCGTCTTCTATTTCATCGACTACACCCGCCATGTAAATCGTGGTTAATCCAAATAAGAAACGTGTTGAATTATGGTGTTATGTGTAGGAATGAGAAAGATCGGTAGATTTTATATTATAAGCGATACTCATTAGAGACATACAACAAACATCTTAACATGATATTAACAGAAAAAAATCCGTGTGATTATTTCATGCTATAAACACATATATCATCAACACATGTAAAATATTAAGTAAAAGAGAGCACGCTACTTTTACGTTGTAACACTGAGCTATTTTGTTACCCCTGTCATTTATCAACTCTTCAGGTACTGTAAATGGAAATCAACATGTTTTATTGATAATGTTAAGATTTAATGATTAGTTCTTGGTGGGTTTGATACCCACACCACAACCATATGCACTACTCTATCGATTTACTGGCTAGCTCTCCATTTTAGTAGTTTTGATGTCAGCTTAATTGTCTCGTGATTGACAATATCATCAAGCGTGATTACTCATGGAATTTTATGTAGTTTGAACACCTTAACATTGTCAGTATCACCAAACTCTTAAATAAACATGACGTCATAGTATCAATGAGACCTATTGATTATTTGGTATGTTATTATCTACAGAGAGTTAGTCTGTATGTAGAACTTCAACATGATAAAACTGTAAATATTATATACTGTAAATAACCAACTTTATTGGGTCTTTCAGTATCGTTGTTTATGTACTCTTAATCTATGAGTCCACACGTTCATGGATGCTTGAAATTAGTAAATTTATTGGGCTATCCATGAAATCAAGCGTCCAAGAAAAACAAAATTTTTGCAAAATTAAAACACTATGCATATACAGTCCCGCAATTATGTAAAAATTTCAGTAGATTTTTATGCTTAATTGGCAACATAAGATATAAAAAAGAAGAAATTGATTCATCGTCAATTCAGAAAGGAATTCGACTTTTTACAAACAACCCTAAAGATACAACAATTCAGTTAACTTAAAACAGATACGGCATGATTGCTGTAATATATATCAAAGGTAAAAAGAAACACAACCTCAACTTTTCGGTTTAATTAGATGATATTTATGATTAATATGTCTATATGTGAAATACAACAGTTAACTTCGGATATAAGATCACCCGTCTTCAAAATGTCTGAGATTTTAAACAAGTGAGACCTTCCTTAGGCAACCTTAAGTTAGGGTACCCTAATGTACACACATTTGAAATAACGGCAGTTATCATACCTATCCCTAATATCGTGTTTGTCCATCCCTAACAGCTATCGCGTGTCTAATTCTGTGTGGCATGGAGTTCATAAGGACCTTGACTGTCCGTTCAGGAATGATATTCCACTCCTCGTTAAGTGCGTTTGCCAAATGGTGGCGGCTATTTGGGATGTTTGCTGGATTCCGAACTTTTCTGTCCAATTCATCCCAACCGTTTTGCAATTCACTGTAAAATATATTATCATTAGTGAATGATAAATTAAAGTGTATGACATAATGCTTGTTTGATGATGGTTTAGCAGTCGTTATAATGATAATGTGTGATAAGAAGTGGCCTGTTGGTTTCGTTTTTGTTTACCTTTATCTCATTTGGCAACTTGACATTACTTATATGGAATAATCAAGATTTACATGGCGGGATTTGCCGAAAAAGCAGAAAACGCCAATTCTTCCGAAACATCTGGTGATTTTCAGAAATTGATATATAACGTTTTTCTTTTGTTCATTATTGGCCATCGTTTAATCGAATTTGAGTTTGAATTAAGATTATCTTTATATGTAAGTATTGTTTTTAAGCCTGTATTCTCTTTAACTAAAACAGTTCTCTTTCGAGGTCAATACTAATTCTGTCTCATTAGAAGCTCGTCATAAAGGTCATGTCTTCAACTGATACCGGTTTTGCAATATCAAGCTTCGACATTAGTTCACCATAACTCCACGCCATGGGGTCATTCCCCTGATCACTTCGTTGCTTGTGTTTGGAGAAAGAGCTAAAGAACAGATATTAATGTTGTAGCGATGAGCTGAGTTTAGTGTCATTGTACTAACTAATGCCATGTCACAAAAATATATAATGTGGAAAATAAATTGATAAATGAACAAATTAATAGATAGATTACACAAGCACTAAGTTTCCCTCCCAATTAAATTTGACGTTTCGTGCGACCACTTTAGATCTTCCTCGGACAATTCATAGGGTTCCAAAATTGAATTAATATCATCACTGACGATACTGATACTGTTTACTTCATTGGTTTGGGATGATAAAATCTTTGATCAAAAGTTGCTATTCAAGAATGTGTGTTTTTTTTTACAAAGCATAAACAAAAAAGTCGTGATTTTTTTAATCATACTAGTAAAACAATTAGGAAACGTGTATATCCATCTTCAGAGTATAATAATGTTTCTAATGGTATTCATTATATATACACTGGTGTTCAAACTCAAGCGTATGTGTCGAGTTTGGAAGTGTGGAAATGATTGTAAAAATACATACAATGTGCTTAAACTGATAAACTGTTTATTAAAATATCTTTCACATGTCAAGCTTATATCAATAACATATTATTACTTAACAATAAGTCATTCTGGAATATACTTCCATGACAGAGTTGGTCACTTACTTGACATTTAGCTGGTCTCAAAAAACAAGAATAAAGATACAAATGAAGATATACGTTTATGTAATTGCGTCAAGAAATTTACTGCGGTTAAAAGTCCATCAGATTTAGCGTTCCGCCACCGCGAGAATTGCTTCCACTTGATCGAAAACATTTCTCCGTGATTACATTATGAGATCATTTTCCACTTGTATTACAACGACAATTAGCTTATTCAGGGTTAAGTACCATCTCAAGAAAATGCAACGGTTCCTCGGAAATGACATAGCTCTAAGAATTCAAGTCGATGCTTAATGAATTTTAAGGCGATTGACAAAATATGTATGTTATCTGAAAGTGACATTGTTTTATACTTTACAGATGCGGGTCCATCTTTGCCAGATAAACAGGATTCGACATATACAAAAGCTTTCAACTTAACTTCTCCAATTTCTAAAGTGAAACACTCTGTTAGTCGTATAAGAACTGTGGGCAACATAATAGACAGCAAACGTGGCTGGGAGGCCATAGGGTTGCTTAGAAGGAAACGTGGATTCACAACAGCTTTTTGGAAACATGAAGCATTGGACAAAGCACCAGAGCAAAACTCGGCTAACCTTAAACAAGACGAAATCGGGATAATGGAATCAGCCACTAGCAAATGGAGGTCAAATCCGATTATATCAAATAACAAACGCGGATGGGATGGCATTGATTTTCCATGGGGAAAGCGTTCTAAATATGAAGAATTAAGAAAATCAAAATGGAATGGAAGTAATGATGCATTTGAAAAACTTGCAAATAACAAGAAAAAATCTCAACAAGAATGGGAAACCGAAGACGAAACACCAATAGGAAAAGTATCGGTGGATAAACCGCGAGTCGAAAAACAGGAACTGGACAGTGTAGACGCTACAAGGAAACGAGGTTGGGATGGGATTGATTTTTTTGACAAACACAAGGATCCAAACATGAGAGGTTGGTTTGGCGGTGATTTAACCGTTGGAAAGCGTTCAGGTGACCAGAAGCAGCCCAGAAAAGGTTGGGCTAGTGTCGATTTCACTCCAGTAAACTATTCAGATGACAAAGACTTACACAAAAGAGGTTGGGATGGTATTGACTTTAACTTCGGAAAGCGCTCAAATGACCTTGCACCAAACAATAAACGTTTAGATAATGTTGATTTCTCTACTGGAAAACGTTCAGATGAAAATGAATCAAGCAAAAGAGGTTGGGATGGGGTAGATTTTCCATTTCGAACTCGCATTAACGGTGGTCATTCAAAACAGGACTGGGCTGGCATGGACGTTGTTTTGGGCGTTGGGATGGATACAGGTCGAGCAAGGCGTGTAAAACGTGGTTGGGAAGGATTAAATCTTCATTATCGTGTAATCAATGCTTATGGTCCTTCACAAAGCAGCGATTTCCAAAAGAGAGGATGGGAGGGAGTAGACACGTGTGTTTGTTGCCATAATAATCACAGGGTTTTGTGTTGTTTGGCGTGTAATACAAATAATCCACAACCAAAGCCGAGAATAACCACCAAATCGTACAAAAATATGTTCTATGTCAGGGACACAGTTTGCAAATGTTGCTATGCGACAAAGGTATCGGATTGCTGTGATCTGTGTGAGATCATGTCATAAACTGTCAATTTCAATCAGACGTTGATACTACTTTAACAATGGCCGCTGTGTTTTTGTGGATAAGGATATTGCTCCATGTTGTGTACAATTAAATAAATTATCAACAGGTTTACATCGGTCTCGGTGTACGCACGACCTTGTTGAAAGCTACATACAATAAGTGCTTGATTATATCAATCTTCATATTCGAGAACAACTGGCAGAGAAAACTTAAATGGATATGGGTAGCTCATTAAAACACTAAAAACACTGTTTTATCATTATGAATATTTGTTTTTATGATTTGCTCGTTGATTAGTATCTACAAATGTATATAAAAACAAGTTTGTTTTATCATGTAAATATAACACTTGTTTTCCAAACCAGATGATTAAAGAAATCCTTTAACGAAACTCTTTACAACACATATATTGATAGATTGTGTTCGCTCATAGAAATTCATGTATCTTCATATTTATATCATGAGCGCTTTGTCAATCTCAAACGTATTGTTTCAGGAATAAAAATCAGTCGGTCGACTGTATAGCAACAATGAAAGTTTATTTTGTTTTAAAGCAAATAATAACAGATATGCGTTTCGAAATATTTCTGTTTTCTTATGGATTCAGTGCCGTTTTGAGATTGCTTTTAAAACAAAGAGGCATTATAACATTCTGACTTTGATGCTATGTTCGTACATAAATATAAACTGTTAGTGAAATTAATGTTCCGTATTGTTGTCGATACCAAGGACTATACCTGAATGGTCCCTGATTATGCTTCAATGATATAATAAAGTGTAATTTAAAGCCAATATATTATACTTGATAATCTGTTGATTTTATCTCCATAAAATATATACATTCTGTAGTTTAAAAGTAAATTATCTCGGTTGTCAATTGCGTAGTTAACCTACCAGGTTTAAGTTGATTGATCGATGGTCTACTCACACAATGATAGAACTAAAATCCGCATCAGAACGTGACATGGTATGTGTTGAAATTCTGTATATTCGTAAAAATATCTAATCTGTGTTGGTCAGTTATAACTTTAAAAACTTGCTAAGAATGCACATTATCGCAATTAAAATGTTCATGTTGTAATCCATTAACACCAAAACATACGTTCCTGTTTCATAGTCATCATTGTTTAAAACATTATATTTACAAACACGTGTCTCGTCATTAATTTTTGGGTTTCTGATGACATTGATTATTAACCATTTTAGTCTGTCCACACTGTTGCATTGACACATGCAACATAACGTTTACATTATATTAAAATTGCTCATTTATACTTTTTTATATCTTGTATAATTATTCACAATGGTAGTAATTTTCTTTCATAGTATCATGAACAATAATTATGATGAGGAAATAATATCATGATAGACTAATGAAAATTGTGATTTCGGTTTCATTGAGTATAGCGCGCTGCAATGTAAAGAACGCCATATTTATTTAGTTGATCCATTTGGCCTGTGGATAGAAATCGATGTTTTTATAAAATGGTATTAGTGCAAGAAAATATTACAAATCCCCCATTCCTTGTATTGTGATGCATTGTATCAAAACAAAATTAAACGGCTTTAGTAAATTATTACCACTTTTACAAAATGTACCATGGGACTTCGTCTTACAAACAAATATGTCGATCATATCTTTTCCAAATTTGGAAAATATATTTGCGAATATATTATTATTTGCACTCACTGAAAATCGCAGATTCATTGCTTCGTCAGAATGAGCACGCCGCATGCATCATTACAAAGCAAAATGGGTAAGTGACATTCTGCTGACCAGTCCTAGCTGACCGGAATGCCTTATTTGTCTGGGGAAATCTGCACGTCCGATTATGATTAATAACCATATATTGTACGGCAACTTGGGACATTTCTCTATACATATGGATGTAGTTTTCTTAACAACATGGTATGGGTGTAATAAATTCTGCCTCATTTCGCGATAAATTCGAATGGACGAACATTTTAGCAATCCAAATTTACATGTGAAATATATTTGCGAGATAAGAGAGTACTACTTTAAAAAATGCCCACAGCGAATACATTGTACGGTGAAATGCGACTTCTGACATGTATAATTGTATTTTATAATAATTCCACAATCACTCATCCTACAGCTGAACATATCAACATTCTGATTCATTGTCGAACACGATCGATCCATGAATATGCAGCTCTCCGTAAAACGCACCTACAGTGAACATTTAGACAAATGAAAAAACATATCCCCATAAATTAACGGAAAATATCTAAATATCACATCCTTTTCCTCAAGCATAGAGAGTGACATGTGTCGCGAACACCAGTAGCCATTTTTGGACTTGGATCTCACAAACGCAAGAAGAAGAAAAGACCGAAACGTTGTTTAAATCTTTATCAAACTTAAAACGGATGAAAAGACGGCACAACATGAACAAAAGACATTTTACAAATAGACCAGTGAATAGCTTGTCTTGTCCTTGATACCCAATAGTCAATGGATTTCATATTACTTAATCCGTTAAACCAGATGTATTCAGACAGTGAGATTACTGTAGGTATACTAAACTTTGTTTAAGATTTTACCAAATATAGCAGTGAAACGTGATACAGATTTGGTAGAAAGTAGATGAGCCAGCGATTGGGTGTTAAATCTTATGAAGATGAGGAATTTAGTTTATATTTAACTGGTTATATGAATGATAACAGAGCTATTAGTTCGAGTTTGGAAAGACAGGATAGTGTGTTGGTAAAATTTCCACAATAACAGTGTAATACTTAAAACGTGTTGCTCACTTATACAGGATAGAAATTTATAAAACGTTTCTGTGAAGTGTCAAAGAGTCCAAAACGTTTATTTGTTCGATGACGTGAGACAAAATATTCTACAGTTATATATAAATATACAAAGCTATCTACAAAGAACTCGACAGTTGAACAAATTATAAGCTCAGTCTCGAATTCAAAAGTATATACACGTTTACGAAATGGACAAAGACACTTTTAATAAAAAAGACTTTAAAGCAAAGGCAAGATTTTTTGTTTTTCCATCGAAACATCATTCCAAGCGTTTTACTTGTTTCTCGTGGACAATGATTCTTTGAGAGATGAATCGGCCCTATGGTTGTCATCCGCAACGGGAGTCATTTCTACTCTGAAATATGTACAAATTTTAAATCATGAGTTTGTTTGACTTTAATTTTACATACAAAACACATTATATGATTATTTTCTGTCATAATATTTGGATTCACATGTACATATAGGCGTTAAATGAGTTTTTACTTCATACAATAAGCTTTTATCAAACTCATCTTATCCTACATATGTAAAGATTGTTTGTTTGCACTCTTGCCAGATACGAAAAAGGTGAAATATAGAAAACAGCAATAGAGATCATAGACAAAATGAAACGAAGAACATGCGACAAGCATCGACACTATGTCTGCAAACACTGGTATAAGTATTACCCAAAATATTAACAATTAAGAAATGTAACATAGAGTGGTGACATTTTAAAGTTTTGTATACTTACGGAGGAGCGATGTATTTGGGTTTTGAAGCTGTCATTCCTTTACCACCATCGAACAGTTCATATGTACTCTTAATTTCCCTCTTGTTTTTATCGCCTCTGTTAAAAAAAACATCGACAAATCAACATTTCCTTAACTTCTATTGAGAGTACATTACACCTGTCACAAGGTCAGTACACGCAACACATTATGGTCACTTGTCAAAATACGGGAAAATGTCAGGTAGTGAAACAAAGAAAATCAGATTGCTTTGTTCCAATATACCGAAGGAATTCATGGGCCACTTTTGACCTCTGGCAATTTTCTTACTGGAAACCAATTGTACGTCTCTTGACAAACACCACACGACGGACGCACGTCTCTGTAAATCACAAGTACTAACATTTAGAAACACTGTCTATCTTTCTAGAAACATTAGATCAATTATGTCTGGAAGGTTTATCGACGTAAAAAATGGTTACAATCTCATTATGTATATTATTATTGTGTCAACAAGTCAAGAGAAAATCTATTAAATGGATCATAAATAGTTTGAATGAACGCTTGAGTTTTTGTCATACGTGTTGTTTGTTTTTTCTTGATATTACCAAATACTATATATCCAATTTTATTGCACGCGGCACACTTTAAAGGTTAAAGCTACCATCAAGCTCAATTTCAAGAATTAGAAGTAAATGAATCCAGACTTTTACAATGGTATTAATGGTAGGTAATAGTTGTCTCTTTGTTTTCCCCATCACAATTCTAGTGACGTCTGTAGCTATTTTACTCGCGTGATATTAATATAGATGATTCCCTTTTTTATTTTAGTTATCGCAGAATAATACAGAAATATCATACCAGCAACTCAGCCCGCGAGTTGTTTTACGACTACTAACATTACAGAATATCTAAATGTCTTTAGAATTTGTCTCATAGCTATGATTCTTTTATAATAATTGGAAGTATCAGTTAATCCTTTTATTTACGATTCCGAATATAGAATTGTAGGAGAACCAGTAGATCGGATACCTGATTTTCCTCCAAAGCAGTATAGATACAACGCAAACAACTCCGAATCCGATAGAAAGTCCAATTGGAACACCATACTTCCAGGCGGGAACTGCACCTTAAAAAAAACACGAAACGATCCTTTCAATACACTGAGTTAAATATGTAGGTTTCCTTTTTATATCTTCTTATCGAAAAAAGCATTTCATGTGATTTAATTACTTTGTTTGGAAAAAAGGTTGGTCTCTTTGCACATATCAGAACTTTTCTAATGTAATGAGCAATCAACTAGTCCAGTAATAACAAAAGGTCATTAAGCTATGTATTCTAAACTTATAAAAGTCATTTGACACATTTTTCTTAACCTACCTGTATCAGATGGGATATTCACAGCCACTGAAAATGAACAAACATATTTCAGATCAATAATCAAATTGGCAAGCTTCGTGTTTGACAACTTAATAATTCCCCCTCGGGTTGAGATCCCCCTGTCTCACCCAAAAGGGGATGAAAGATTCAATTAATCCATAGAGGTTTAATTCCTAACTGTATTTCAAAATTCGTTAGAATTAAAAAACGTTAAAAACTGATAATAATCTTTTAGAAATCCCGTTAAAAACATGATTAATAACAAATTGAAATATCAGAGCGTTACAAAGTTAAAATCACCATTGCAGTCCTCAACATCGACAGAAGCGCGCCCTTCGGTGGTGTACCCAACGGGACAATTAATACATAATGTCTGACCAATCTGGTTTTGATATGTGCCCAATGCACATTTCTCACATTCATCTCCGCTGTTGAATCTACCGCGACTACAGGGTACTGAAACATTACACAAATAATGAAAACATTGATGCAAACGTATCACATAATTATATATCAACCATATAACTATTCAGATTTATTTTTTGTATTTGTAGCTTCTATTTCTATTCGATTGTCTTTTTAAGACTTTTTAAAATCTAGCTCAATATTTTGTTTTGTGGGTGTTGACTTTGGTGTAAGTTTTTTTTTCATTCTCAAAACAAAATACTTTCATATACATATATGTTTACGTACGCATATTCTACACAGTCAATAACACCAGAATTTCACTTGGACATTATACAATACTAAATACGCTTTTTTTTTTTTTTTTTTTAGATATTTCGCCGCTCTAATACACTTAATATGACTTAATTTTTACCACGCTTATTTCTCACATCTTCTGTTATTGACTAAGAATAAAATATTACTAACGGTTTAACTTAGTGGGCGTCAGGTTACAAACGGTATACATTTTACTTTACATTATCTAGTATGTGAGGGTATACCAAACCTCCATTAATCCCCAGCAGTCTAGTAATAATGCATTGTAAGACTTACCACAGTAGTGTTGCACTGGGACCATGCCGGCTTTGCAGTAAGATCGACCCCCAAACATTGAACTGTTTTCCATGATAGAGTATTCTAAACCATCCACAAGTGTGTTGAATGCATTGCCCTCTATTTTGGCGAGCATCTCGTTTAGTACTTCTGTTACAACGTCTCTGCAGCCATCGGATGTAACTATCGGTATGTTAAGATCATTATTAACCATATTCCTTACATGTTGCAGCAAAGATTTCTAAACGCAATGTATAAATGGTCACCAGTGACAATTCAAAGGTTTTATTTCATCATCTTTAACTCAATGACATCAATGCTAAATCGAGAAAAAAGACAATGATATATAAGATAAAAGGTGTCCAAAAAGTAACCAAATAAAGCACTATTACATAGAGAGATGATCTCAATATCATATTATTTCCCGCTTTTTCACATTTATAACAGAGATAGTATATATAGCGTCCTTAGAAGACCACCGTACCACTACCATCGTTTAGGAATGAAACTATTAAAAGCCTGACATTTGTCTCAGTAATTATTTTTCTGATACTTGAAATTTACTTATTCTACTTTTGATGTTCAAACATCTAGAAGGAATGCAATAGCTCACACTTCTGTGAATCGCAAGTGAAATCTGCAGCGAATCCAGCTGTTGTAGGGCTCGCTGACCGCTTAAATCTATCTCCTGAACAGCCTGTCACTTGTATATCTGTAAGGGAGCACGACCCGTGTCTTTTGCATTTCAGTGATTCAACGCCCTCGTACACTGCCTTTTTAATTTTCCTTTCTACGATGTCGGCTTTAGGGTCAGAATCACACACCAGATCAATATATGATGCCATATATTTCCAATTCAGCGTGTTTCCATCCACCTTTCCTTAAAAAGCAAATCACGTTGATCTTCATAATGTTATGTATATGATGGCATGATAATTCAAAACCTCTTATTTGGCCCATATGTATATGTCATCAGTATATTCTATAAGCAGCACAACTATGTTTTCGCTATGAGTTGAACGGAAATCAATCTTTGCAGATTCATACGCAGAATTTAAATTTAAAAGTGCTAGATCACCACTAAGATACAACATCGTAACGTAATGGTAAATAACACACCTTTAGCGGCATATGGTTTAATCGCTAAGTTGTTCAATGATTCGATATGACATTCGTCTGTAGGTTTGTGTTTAGCCAGAAGATTGTAATCTTTCCACAAATACAAAGTAACATAGACAAATCAGATCAACTGTTAAAAGTCTGCACGTGTATAATTTTTCTCCGGAAAAAACAAATGATATTTGCTATAATCCATAGCTTACTTTTAATCGTAGGACATACTTTATATATATAGGGAGGAAATACAATGCACAATTAATATAAACGTACTGGTGCAATCAGGAAGCCTTCCGTAAGGGTTGTCGTCGGTTTGGAAGTCCCAAAGATGGAAGGTATCCGGTCCACAACGATAAATTTCTTTGGCAGCGTGATCGAAATCATAGCCGTTTTCACATGACAATGAGCAAGTGACAGCATCTTCAGAGGTAGTCCACTGGCAATCGAGGGCAGCGTGGGCGGGTGTAGTCAAATTTGTACAAGCTACATAGATATTTATTAGATAATTATTATATACATTTGATAATTTGATTGCAGTTATCATAAGATATAACTCATATCCTCTTCGATCTTGATCTTGTTTTACGATTTGTTTTCTAATGCAATGAAGAAGATATAAGAATGTGAAACATTATTGTGTATTGCAGTTAAGACTGCTGGTGTTTTGTTAATGTTTTCCATTTTTTATCAATGAAAAGTACTTCTGCTGTTGCAGTTTGTGTTCTGTTATGTTAAATAAACAACTGTCTCAATGTAATTAGAAATAACCTCGCTGGATAACGTTAAATGAATTTACCTGTGCACTGTTCTAACATACACGTGTCTTGGTCGAAAGTGTCACCAGGGCAATCTTTTCCACCATTATCTGGAGTGGGACTGTTACACAGCCTTATCCTGGTCATTATCCCCTCCCCACAGGTGGTAGAACACGTAGACCAGTTACTCCATGTGCTCCATTTACCATCGACTGTTGAATATGGTAAGTTCAAACATAGTTTAAGCCACTTCACTTAAGCTTTCGTAATTTAAGAAAAGTCTTCACAGAAATAAAAACTTTTTTTTCGCATTTTCATCGACAATTTAAAAAGTCTAGTTTTCGTCACATCATGTTGAATCAAAACATTGTATCTATCGTTTATGACAAACTTCTAGAGATTAAAGTCATTTCAAGTTTTGATATGATAAAACAATGATTCATACCAACTGCTATTTCACAGAGTTCTCCCTTGAAGTTGACATCACAATGACATGTGTAACGCCCAACACCATCAATACATGTGGAGTTATTCTCACATACATTGTCTACACAGTCGTCAATGTTAAATTCGCAGTTATCTCCCTTTAGACCGAACGGACAGTCACAACTATAGGTATGCAGACCGTCTACACACACACCTTCATTGCATGCGTCACGGGTACAGTCGTCATGATCTAATAAAATGAAGTGATTAAAAAATAATTAAGGTCTTATTTCAGTTAAAATATTTCCCCTTTATTCTGTTGCAGGTAACACCATAAGGATGAAATAACTCAAATACTTATTGACACAGAGAAATATGTTAGATACTTTATATTCCTAAATGAAGTTATTGTATTTTTAGCTATTTAGATAGAAAAGCGTCATGTTTATTCCGTATATTATCCTACTTTATTAACGTCGATTTCATTAAAGATTAAAGAAACTATTCGAATACATCACCGTCACATTCGCTAGGTATTTGTAAAAATACGTGATCATTATCAACTGATTCAAATTGTTTCCATCCGAGAATATCCCCTTGTGTACGACTGTGACAATACGAACTCTCTTTCACTATGTCACCAATGGTGTATCTATGGGACCATATATTTAGTTGGGATATGCTGCCCATAAAATCACCACCTGTATTATAACAGAAAAAAATACTTTATTGTTATGATCCTTTCTGTTAAACGCTGGTTCTTCTTTCCGAGAATAGAATCTCAGCAATATCATTTTGTTGATACATTCAAGGAATTAAAATGTTTGCTGTCGTCTTGATATGTAAAATCGATATTGCGATTGACATTTAGAAATAAATACGACCATTTGTATTATTTATCTATGAAAACATGTTAATATATTAATTCCAACAATGAAAAAAGCATCAGATAAATAAAGATTCACATATCACCTTGGGAATATATACACTATTAAGTATGATGTTTATGTAAAAAAGCATACCAGCAATGATAATGCTTGGGTCCGCGTTGCTGGAATGAGTTGCTTGGTTGTGTGCATTTTGTTGAGGGATTATTAGCTCGGAGTCCAGAAATATATCTACACACGAGTTATTGACATTAATTGCCAAAGAGTGCCACTTTGTGTCATTCACACTCAAATCTGAAGTCGCTTGAAATCTGAAAAACACACACACGTTTGTCATAATAATGTGCTTGTGTATTTTATTCTTAACGAATTCATCTTAGATATCTTTGTTTGACAATGTAAATGTTATTGAATTTCTTCGCATGCGATGAAATATTACTTATTGCTGCTTACAAATATCATGCAACAAGGCGACGGCAAATATAATTTAAAAGATCAGATTTACAACGAGCGATGTGTTTTTTGTTGATTTGTAAAGGCATTTATCATTTTTGTGTCCCAGAAGAGACATGAAATAGAGAAACCTTTACTGGTAATTTTTTCAACCACATTATATGCATATGTAACTGTTAATGGTTTCTAATATCGTTCCTTTTATATTGATTGTGAATCAAAGCCGCGTTTCTCCTAAAACTGAGATCTCCATTCACCGATATCATCATTCCCACCGTGTTTCCTCGAATTGGAAAATACTTCTGTACAGAAAATCTGCATTTCAGTTTTGGAGACTTACCCAAAGCCTGTGAACATAAAACTACTTCCGTTTAAGCCGATGTCAAATTCTTTGTCCGGATACAAGATTCTGATCACGGAACTCAAGTTCCTATTATCTTGCAACTTCATCCAAAAACTGACGATGAAACTCTCACTTCGAATCAAACTAGAGTTTAATGGAAGTACGACATTTCCAATTTTGCTGGAAATTATCAAGTCAAACTCTGAAAACAGAATTGATCTTAAGTGCAAAATGAGTTGGTCGACAATCGCTAAATACGAAACATGTGTTGTCATTTTCAAGATTTGGAACAATAGTTATCTGTATTACAATATGTAAATATTCAATTTCATACATTCTTTAAAGTGTTGATATTGTTTCATAGCTTGTTTAGTGATAGTATAGTTTCTCAACTTAGGCATACATTGCAACATGGTTTATTTATTTTTTCTGACCTTTACAGCTAGTCTCAGAGGTTTCGCCTTCGTGAATGGTGGTACGTGATCCAGAACAGGAAGAACATTGCATGGAACCATACACGTTGGTGTATCTTCCAATCTCACACAAGGAGCAGGGTGGTAATCCATTTTTGGAATACGTCCCAGGTGCGCATGCCACTGAAAGTTTTATAGCAAATATTCTCTTAACACTCGCGTAGCTTTACCAGTTAACGGGCATATTTTCATAGTATAACCATCAAAGCCATATAATTTAAGAAAACCTAAACTATTGTGTATTAACTACCTTCACATTCAGTTTTGGATTGTGCCCCTTTACGGCGTGTGCTTCTCCCGTTTGGACATTGAATACAGTCCAGTTGCGCTGATGATGGTTGATATTGACCAGCTGGACACAAAGGGCACACTTGTGCTTTCGTATCATAGAACGTTCCAGGTGGACATTCGACTGAAATAGTGTTACATTACAAAATTATTTAAAAGCATTGTTTTTAATTAGATCGGAAAGCTTTTCAGGACCTGTTTGTTTAGTGATACTAGAATGGCGCGTGCTGCACGTGATAGACTCGGCGACTTATCGTAGTTATTGTGTTAAAATCACTCTTTCGTGATTCATAACACGTTTTGATTGAGAGGATAGTATAGAATTACTTTAGTCTGATTCTATCTGGAGAAGTTTTATTACATGAATCAGTTATATCTTTAAGTGTAATATACTTTTACACGAAGTTCTATATTCTATAAGCGTAATGACTACTTCATTGTTTTTTTTTTTTGTTTTTTTGTTTGTTTTTTGTTTTTGTTTTTTCATTTAAATACACATATGACAAAGCATCGTTATACTTACTACATGATTCACTGGTATACGATGGAATAGTTCGTCCGTCACAAACTATCCGTAATCCGTTGTTGTGAACCTCTTGAACAATTAGAGTAACATTGTCACCCATGTGTATATCAAAGGTTGCTTTTTCATCACTGACATTGCCCAACCATGTCTTCATCTTTTCGTTTAATTTGGCGAATGACCTATTACCAAATGCGGTCCTGCTGCTGATTTCCAATTCAAATCCAATGCTTATACTCGCTGATCGTTTACCTGCATGGGAGCCACATTTTACCTGCGAAACAAATATTGTCACTCTATTTTAATATCTTATCGGAATTAACATATCGGCATACGACACTGATATCGATTTAACAGACCTAACTCTCCATCATTATCCAAGACAATATACATTTTCGTTAATTTTTGTTCTTTTTCAGATCCATTTTAAAAAATCAAAACAACCGACATGACAACTTCTCCATCCTTCACATGTATTTCATTAAAAAAATATTTTTGTATAAATATGATACATGACGTGTTTTCATATTGTTGAGCAAATTATGATCACCTCAACATTTCGTGGAAAGCAGCTCTCTTCATTGGTTTTGCAAGCATCCATGTAGGCTGACTGTGACAGAGCCTGAACAAACTTCTGTCTGATGCTATCTGCAACCGTAGCATTTCTGCAGTCTCCGTCAAAATAGTAATCCACACTTATCCCAGCGATGGCATGGTGACTTGAATGAGTTCCTTTAAAATAAGATGACACAGGATTAAGTCATAATTTTATCACGCATGTGGCTAGAAAAGTGATGATTGATTGTATTAAATTCATTGAAATGTTCTCGGCTTTTCTACAAAAGGCACATTTTCAGACATTGACAATTAGTAAATCTATGGAGATTTAGTAACGAATTGTTGACATGATTGATCATTAGGATATATAATTTTGAAAAAGAAAAAGAAATTATTTTATTTCTTGTGTTAAAATATAACTGGTGTGATTGGGTTTGATTCTAATCCCTCGGGGAACCTGGCGGATGATCCCAAGCCATTGCTTAATGACATTTTGTGTGGATACATTAATATTAGCCGTCAAAGTTACAATTCTGTGAAAGCAAGCGTCTATATGGAATGATAAAACTGACGTGATCAGCACATTAAGAAAATACAAAATGCCGACAAATCAGCAATGTCTTGCACGGAATGTCTCGATCAGCACAGGCTAACACTAAAAATAATGTCAATTACTACATATGTATTTTAATTTGTGTCTGTTCAAAACAAGTAAGTGAAGTCTAATAAAGCTTTTAGATATATGTCGTGGCTAAACTTACTTACGTGTAGCCAATACATGTCATGTTTATGATGTGCTTGCGTTTTTATGATATCGATATATCAAAGACATTTCTTTGAGAAAATGGTGACATTATTTCTGACTCTTTAATCCTCATTTGCTTTGTTCGGAGTCGATTGCGGTGTTCTGTCTGTTCAGTCGCGTTCATCTTTTGAAAAATGTAATCTTAAGATTTGATAACGTGAATAACTGGTAATTCAATTGACAACCTGAGACACATTGTATTATTATATTGATAATTATGACGTAAACTTGGCATTTCAACATACGCGCACAGTTAGGTAATTTTGAATCCGGTGTCCATGAACCAGATTCTCCACAAACATACATTTCCCGAAACAAATACCCTGCTGGTACATCGTAGCCATTTCTGCATAACATCTGACAAAATTTTCCACCCAACCAGTAATCACAAGCGACAGCGCCATGTGAAGGCGGTTCGAGTCGGTCCTCACATAAATGTTGCGCTTCAAAAACAAGAGAAAGACATCCACTCAATTATTCAATTAGGTGTAATTATAAGTGCTATATAAATGTTATACAGTGAATTATATATATGAAATTCTATATGTAATAAAATGAAAATCGTGAATCTTATATGGACACTTTTTTTGATTATTTATGATTTAACAATTTTGCTCAAGAACAAAAAAAAAATCATTAACCTTCACAAAATGGTTGGTGAGAACCCCGTTTCCAGGTAACATATTGTCCATTGCCTTCCTTCTCACACATAGCCTGACTCAATCCATTGATTACCGACCCGTTCGCACATGAAAATTTACATTCTGCTCCAAACTTGCTTCCTCCTTCACAAATTACGGTTTGTAGAGGAAGACTGTAAACTTTCGGACATCTCAGTACTTGATTAAAAAAAGAAACATCTTAAATCATTCTTTCCAAAATCGGTCATTTCAGCATTCTTTCCTTTCTTTGTTTTTATTATGATAAAGCAATATTCTGTTTATAATACATATTCTTGTGCTTTGCAGTATCTTACAGTATATAATTGTGCTGGGTAGATTATAGACATATCCTAATACATAGTTATAATGCTATTCAATACACGGGTGATTTCTCTTATCAACAATTTTAGTCTGAGAAATGGCGATTAAAATGGTCGTTTTCTGAATCTCTGTGACTTTTTTACTGGTGCCTTGTTAACGGTATCTTTGTAACGTAATACTGGGATCTTGTTTTGATTTTTTGTTGTATCTCTCTGTCTTTTTAATGTGAGATTCTGTTGATTTTTTACTGAGGATCTCTGTCTCTTTAATGGGAGATTATGTTGATTTTTTACTGAAGATCTCTGTCTCTTTAATGGGAGATTATGTTGATTTTTTACTGAAGATCTCTGTCTTTTTAATGGGAGATTCTGTTGATTTTTTACTGAGGATCTCTGTCTTTTTAATGTGAGATTATGTTGATTTTTTACTGAAGATCTCTCTGTATTTTTAATGGGAGATTCTGTTGATTTTTTACTGTATCTCTGTCTTTTTAATGGGAGATTCTGTTGATTTTTTACTGAAGATCTCTGTCTTTTTAATGGGAGATTATGTTGATTTTCTTACTGGATCTCTCTGTCTTTTTAATGTGAGATTATGTTGATTTTTTTACTGAAGATCTCTCTGTCTTTTTAATGGGAGATTATGTTGATTTTTTACTGAAGATCTCTGTCTTTTTAATGGGAGATTATGTTGATTGTTTACTGAAGATCTCTGTCTTTTTAATGGGAGATTCTGTTCATTTTTTACTGAAGATCTCTGTCTTTTTAATGGGAGATTATGTTGATTTTCTTACTGGATCTCTCTGTCTTTTTAATGTGAGATTATGTTGATTTTTTTACTGAAGATCTCTCTGTCTTTTTAATGGGAGATTATGTTGATTTTTTACTGAAGATCTCTGTCTTTTTAATGGGAGATTTTGTTGATTATTTTACTGGTTTTTTAACTCTAACAAATGGTAAAATTATTTGATTTGTTTAATTACACATATATGTATATGAAATATAACATTGACCTTTTATTAGCTTGTGCATATAGCAATGATTTAAAATCTAAACTCGTGATATTTTGTTACGACACGTCTTAGCGTTGGCATTTGTTTATCATCTTGTGTGACAAAGAATTCCCAACTAATTTATCTCTAAGTGTCTTTAAAAACACGTAAAAAAAACTTAAATCAATTCAAAGATAGCGCACCTTTCATCACTATTTTCATTTTACACTGGAACGCTTTGTTTCCTGATGAATCAGTGGCATCAAAGGTGACATCGTACGTTCCTGCCGTCAAGTTGTTATAGAAACTGTCCGGTCCAGCCGTTTGCATTAGTCTTATAGCCTTGTCAGCATTGTCATACACAGATGGTATAAAATTGTCCCATACGAACCGTCCACTGACACTTCCACGGTCAGCAAATCCGTATATAGCACCGGTACAGTTAGTTATAACTGGTGGTAAGATATCTGAAAAAAAAACCCAATATATGTCTGTTCTGTGTACCAATGTATATCTGTTCGGTGTACCAATGTATGTCTGTCCTGTGTACCAATGTATGTCTGTTCTGTGTACTAATGTATGTCTGTTCTATGTTCCAATGTATGTCTGTCCTGTGTACCAATGTATGTCTGTTCTGTGTACCAATGTATGGCTGTTCTGTATACCAATGTATGTCTGTTCTGTGTACCAATGTATGTCTGTTCTGTATATGAATTTATGTCTGTTCTGTGTACCAATGTATATCTGTTCGGTGTACCAATGTATGTCTGTTCTGTGTACCAAGGTATGTCTGTTCTGTGTACCAATGTATGTCTGTTCTGTATACCACTGTATGTCTGTCCTGTATACCAATGTATGTCTGTTCTATGTTCCAATGTATGTCTGTCCTGTGTAAAATGTATGTCTGTCCTGTGTACCAATGTATGTCTGTTCTGTGTACCAATGTATGTCTGTTCTGTGAAGAATGTCTAAGAATGTGAAGTAATCATAAAATTATATTTAATTCTGAAAGAAACATACAATTCAGTTACTTCGCCATTATTTAAAATTCAAATTAGGTAGATCTGGGTTCATTACCAGTGCACGTCGGTATTTTTCCTCTCCATTCTCCATTTGACGCACACACGCGAACTCGGGACATTCCGGGACTAATATCGAATCCTTCACGACAGCTATAGGAACACTTGCTCCGGAAGTTGTTTTTGTCAGAACAGCTTAATTTCATATCCTGTGGTGGAGCCAACGTGTCACAGGTCACGGCTTTAATAGAAGGATGACATGGTCTGTTTTCTAAAATTCTATATTCTGATTTTTTTTCGAACCAACGTTGTAAATTGTCAGTTAAAAACGAAATTTTTCGTTTTTGTAACCTTATTATTATATAATATCTTAACTGTATGCGAAAATAAGTGCAGTTGATATACAAAAATAAATAAGATTAGATAAAATAAACAAGTTTATATATATATATATATATACATATATATATATTATGTAGCCATTAAAGTACAATGGTGATTATGTTTTGGTGTATTATGTGTCGTCACACCAACTACGCGTGTTCAAGATTACACTTAATAAGAAATTAACTTATTCTACCGTAACCATGGTAAATGCATAGACAAAACATTTAAATAAAAATAATCAAAGAAGATAACAGAAACAGATTATAATACAGGAATACTCAATCTCGCATGATCAAGACAAAAAATTTTTCAATATTTTTGTTTCTTGCTTTGTATCTTATTGTCGTTTTTTTCTAAGTACATTGAAATCTTTACACGTCAGTTTCGGACATGAAGATACGAATTTACAACGTATATCGTAAAAACCGTAATGTATGCATTTATTTTTAGTAGTTCAATACTTTTTGTTTCTCCATCAAAGTACTGCTTCGTTTTTTAACGATTGAAAAACGAAGTCAACACATATCAGAAGAGAGGAAACTCTGTTTGAGCTCCGATCAAGACTTCAAGGCTAGATGCTCTTATAAATGCTGCATTAGAATAGTGATTATCCAAATTGGTAACAATTTGTTTTTCTTATATATATTTATATCATGTACATTATTTTTGTTAATGTAATATGTTATTTTAAGTTATAAGTTGTGCGTTATTAAAAACAGTTTTTTTTATTTGTTTAATTTGTTTTACTTTTGTTTCTTTTTTATGTACTTGTGTATTTAAACATATTATCAATAATTTATACTGTGCTAGGAAATGATTGTTATTGTAATTGCGTCTAGGTCAGGAAAGTGCTTATTATTCACTATTTGATAGGAAATATGAACACGTAAGGCTAAAAATGTGTGTTTAGATGTGTGTATATGTATTTCTTATTAATACTTAATAATATGAGAAGTGTGTGAGGACACATTTGTAATGTTATGCATATCTTATCTTAGTAAATAAAATGTTTGCAGTGAAAAAACACAAATTGTTAATTGATTCGGAAAGCAAATATTCCCGGTGATGTATTGGTCAGTCACAAGACAGATGTGAATACGTACGTATACAAACTGGCTGCTGCCCAGTCCAAGTTGCAGACTCCATACACTTAATAGAACTATCCCCTACGATCCTATGACCCTCATAACAACCAAAATTACACTGTGTCCCTTTCCGCATCTCAAAGCTTGTATGGCACATATACCAACCGTTCTTCAGTACTGAGACACCAGGGCATATTGGAACTGAATGAAAAAAAAGTTTTAAAATGCAACAACATATTGTTCTTTTGAACTATTGTTCTATTGATGATTTTTCGAAATGTTAGATTTCAGAAAGTGATTTAAAAACAAAAATTCGATATGTTGAAGCACTTCTTTTTCTGATACATGCGTCAGAATATGAGTAACAGGATTTAATTCATTTTCACATATTATTATTATCTTTTCCTATATAACATATATTTTTGTTATTTTCGCGGCAACGTTTTTTTTCTTTGAAGAAATGTTCGTCTTTCATTGAAATGTTAAAGCATGATAATTTTATTTTATGATCACAATTAAACTCTGTACTTGATATAATGAATATATAATGAAGAAAAAAATAGAAAATTAAATTCCTTTTTTGACCATCTCCTTAACTTTTAACTTTTCCGAAGACTTTATGCATGGATAGAGAAATTTTCGAAGATGTTTTTCACGATCATCGCCCCTTAGAGCTAGTTTGTCTTTTTCCATGATCAAGAAACAAATTGAAATATTGTTTTCGGATGATCGAAATCAGGGAAGATGGAACACAATGTCGGAATTAATGATTTCCAAATATGTGATTAGTGCTAAATCAGACTGAATCTACACAAGACTTTCAGAGTTATAATCAAGTTAATCGTTATCAACGAATAAACGTTGAAATTGAAATAACCGAATCACTCCGTCTAATATGTAATCACAAATGTAGACCTAAAGTGAAATTTCTTTAAAATGTCATAGAAATCGCTCCTTTTATCTCTCTAAAATTATAGAAGTATATCTTAAAACATTTATTGTGGAATTTGAATATTACTGAAAATAGAACAATTATAAGATTTTCCATATTTGGAAATAATGCTTTAGTTTCATAACATATATCGTGCTTAAATTTTGTTTTCATCCATTTACCTATAAATGCACACCAATGGGTTTACATACCTGACAATTATATCTAGTATTGTCAATAATATTAGGGATTTTTTCAATTGTCAGTCATCACTAATATGATGATGTAACAATAGTGATTATTCACTTTAAAACTACACTTAATATGGTATAGCACAATCAAAGAAATAACAATCGTTACATGATAAATGTTCAGCAAAGGATAGATAATTAGTTAATATGGACATTTAGTAAAAAGCACCTGTTATGATAATTAAGAATGAACAAGTTCCCATGTTTCCGCTGCTGTCTCTTGCAGAGTAGCTTATTTTCGTAACGCCCTTTGAAAATTGTAGCCCTGGTGCTAAGCCATGACGGGTTGCCCTGCGAAACAAAATAGTTGTTTCAAATGAAGGAAACTCTAATCATTACTTATCATACTTATAAGTACTATCATAACAATCCTGCTTTATTCATGTTAGATGTATTTTACATAATACAAATTGAAATATCAAACACTAATGAACTAGAATGAGAATAAAAAATCTTCGGCAAACATTGGAAGATATGAAACACCTTTTACCAATACAATTAAATGTATAATGAACTGTTGTTCATGCAGTTTGTTATCAAAACAATTTGAGCTGTCTGGTTCTGATTGGATGAACTTCAAGTTGTCCCCATGTCTACCTTATTGTCTCAATCTTGTTCATGCCAGTAGCTAAATATTTGTCAGAAATTCCAACTTGTTTTTGATTAATTGAGTATTATTTGAAAGACATATTCAATATTCAATACTTGAAATTGCATTATCAACGTCTCTACAAACGCGAGACAAAATATGTGACATCCGTACATATAACGATATCTTGTGAAATGGTTTTATGTGACAAACATATGTACCTCATGGGAGTGCCATTGTCATTTGCTATTGGTTCTGTCCATTTCACGGTCGCGTGATCTTGCAAGTCGTCAGAAACTTTTTGTATATTTGGCGGGCATATAATAGTAGGAGGGTCCCTATCTCCTGTATGAACCGAAAAGTAACGTGAATCTATATTCCGCCAATTTCAAAATCCGTTGCATAAAATTTAAAGACTATGCTGAAAATGACAATGCACCAGTTTTTCTGTTTTGTTGTTGCTATAGCCGTGTTATATTACTTGTTTATCACATCTAAAATCAAGGTATCATGTTTGAAATTCACTTAAATCAACAGAATAAGGCACACATAGAAAGAACAAAAAAGTTTTCAAATGAAGGAAATACAAGGAACGCACACTTCGAAATGGGGAAATCAAAGGGAACAAGCACAAACGATGGGGACATACAGAGGAGAACTCTCCTATGTGAAATATTTAATAAATCATTAGGCTTATTTCATGGAATAGCTTAATCAAGTCTTATAAATAAACATTTACATTTCTTAGTAACAGATGAAGTATATTTATATTTGCCACTTCTAGAGCTATACACTATGGGCATTACTGAGACTCCCGCATCAGACACTAAGCTGGATTTATACTTACATTGACAATGAAAACGGATGACTAGACGTTTTGTTGCTTGATAATCATGTTTTTATTTCTGTTTTGAACTAAAAATATTTCGTACAAAATTTGATTTGTGTTAACATATGTGAAGTGGTGATTGGAAAAAGTTGGAACGTTGTTTGACTGTCATCGTTATCTAATTCAGAAACAAATTTACATGAAAGTGTTTGTTATCATCTCAACTACATAAAACACATCATGCCTCTTTTACTTCATTATAATTTTACTAGATCTACCAATTTGTATAATGGATTACTGAAAAAAAAGTAGTACAAAAACACAATAATGAAGCTTTGTTTTCATCACCTATTCCTATCTTTCATAGCTTTTGATTAATACAGAGTAAATAAAACGCGATAAAGTTGATAATACCACAAAACGTCTGGTTCATCGGAAAAACGTATATGATGAATTACCCAAGGCTGTATCCCGTTTCGGTCATTTTAAAAAATAAGATGGGCAGAAGATTGTTGTTATAAAGATTTCAATAACTAGTGATATATGTCAAATTATTTGTCTACTAAATAACTATGATAATAGGATACATCAAATTTAACTATCTATCTTACACTGCAATAAATAGTAACATAAGAAATAAAATGCATACACATATTTTGTTTTCTTAATTTACATTTTCAGACTTAAACTGCTTTGAAGCATTGTATCTGAGACATCAAACTGTTACAGTGAGTCAATGATTTATTGATATCTGATGAAAAAAAGAGAGAAAATGGATGAAATTTCCAAAGGTGTAAATGATTTCACAAATAATTCGTCGATCAAAGAAACAAATATTCAGTCTGGGGAATTGAATTTTTTTGTGAAATTCTAAATAGAATTTTAAGAACATTGACAAGATAATAATTTACCTACTATGGTAATTATACTCATACAGACATCAAGACTGAACTTATCAGCGAAGCATAGCATACAGAGCATGGTATTAAGAATTCAGTTATCTCCCTTTGATGGATTTATACTGTTTCCCATTTGTAATTAAAACATCTTATTTTTTACTGTTTTGTCTTCTTTTCGTTTTTGTTCTCAAACTTTCAAAAACTTGTGTCCTCAGCTGCAACTGTGGACTAGTTCTCAAGTTTGACTGTGGGACATTTGTTACGAGCGTATAAAGGTAATAATGAAAAATCCTATGTAATGTATAAAAGAAGTTTTACATTATTATGTGAATTTCATTTCAACCAATGTAGAATTATCTGCAACGTGTATCATGTTATGTAATATGATTGCATAATTATCATATCGATTTCTTAATCTAAAAGAATGTGAAATATATGATTAGTATAGAATTGACTGTTATTGGTTTGCCATTGTTTTACTAAAACAACATCTTGTGGAAATTGGAATACGAAACAGAATAAAAATTATGACCCAATCTCGGAGCGGGGCGCTTTAAGGCTAGTGCAGTCGAAAAAAGGTCAATTACTTACCATCACGCAGACCACTTACATCAGTGCCTGATGAAGGTGACCGTGTAGTCATCGAAGCGTCACACTTAAATCTTCTACTGGTTAAGTTATAGATACCGCTATTGTATCAATTGAGTTATTTACAATAATCGTTTGTTTGGGTAATTGACATGTAAATCATAAGTTTAGTGCACCTTTTCCCTAATACATATACCTTCCTATAGATAGGTCTTGGTATTTTATCTTCTTTCCTGAATGTCTTATCGTTTTTGAATGGCTTACAGCGTGTAATTATTCGTGTAATGGTTCAAGGGAAAGTGAAACCTAGATAGTGTTTTGGTACTCCAATACAATAAAAGGACTTAATTGATGACCTCTAGAACTTACGGGGGCGATTTCCACAAAGAATGAACAGAGAAGAGATACATTTTATTGTTCCGACTACTCCTTTGATAACACTGCTGAACCATCCTCTTTTCGTCCTAATTAATGCTGTATGGTGATGACGTGTTGCAACTTCGTGACCTTTAAATGAAATATTATACCACATAAATTTATATAAGTATTGTCCAGAGCACATACTAGGGAATAGTTTTACATATAAATGTTTGAATTTTGCTATGCAATTGACATATCAAAAAATATACTCGTTCATGTCTATGATTCTATTGATCACAAATCAATAACGTACAACATATCTACCATCAGTCGGATTAAGATATGGACAATCAGTCGGATTAATGATATTGTATCATATTTGTGCAATTCATATCAATGTTTTCATCAACGTAATACAATCGAGGCACACGTTTCATCACCATGATATTTTCATAAAAGGAGTTTCTGCCTATTGACAATTGCAAATCAGAAGTTTCTTTTCAGAAAGTCTTGACTTGACGTTTCTAGTTTCGGTGACGGAAATTCTAATTTGAAAGCACTGACTTTACTCAAGACAGGAGCTACTTCACTCCTTAATGGTTTTCATTCGATATGTCTATGATGTTTTGCCATTTAATACCTTATATAGAGAAACTGTTTTCCCTTATTAACCAAATACATTGACATCTAAATGTTCATCTATTTAAACTTTATAATAATTTCAACACATTCTCATACAGTATCACTGATAAATACTAATAATGTAGTGTTTTCAATCGTAACAATATATCATCTCTATTGTTAGTTCTTGTCTGTCAGTGAATGAACTGTGTTGATCTATGGTGGTTAATTTGCTTTTTTATCTACGAAAAGTAAATTTTGTTTTCGATATACCAGCTGCTTTCTTCTAAATCTTGATATTTCATATTTGGTTGCCATACCTTAGTAAAACAATGCTTAAATGGTCCAAAATATCTATAACTTAAATTAACTAATCTGTTTTCAATTTCGTATATTTAAACAGAATAGTACGATCGTAGTGGCAACTTCTCATTTAGATTATATGAATATTGGCATGAAGTATAGATAACGCCGTCGCACGGGAATGTGTACGAGGTCATTGAGTTTAATTTCATCCTTAGTGTCACTGCAGAAATAGCCAGTACACACATCAAGTTATGACTTTATATCAGCGAAACAATTAACCTGAAAGACAAACGCCAGCACCTACCGTTTTCGACATTTAAAGACCAAATTCCGTCGGAACATGTTTTCCATGTCGTGAACGTTTCATTGGCGCATCGAAAAAAACAGGTTGATCCATCAACAGCATGTGATGTGCTTATGTACAGCTTGCCTGTCTGATCGGTACATTGCATGACGTCACAAATATCTCCAGGTTGTATCATACATGTTCCATTCTGTTGAGAGAGCGATGGTGTTAATTTGTATTATGTATAAAAGTTACATTAGAATTTCAAATTTCTATTCACTTACGCAGTGGTAAACTAAAGATAAAAGAAACAAAAAGTACCAGTGAATAGCAATTTCAATTTCAATACATTTTCATTTCAAATCCAATGTTATCCAACTTCTTCCCACATAATATACATAATTTTCATACAATTGTACCATTCGTTTCATTTTAAACATATTATTTTTATACAAATGTTAATGTACAACAGCTGTTTTAAAGACCACGATTGCTTATCAATAAAGAAATTTCTTATCACCACCTGCCTATTTTTATTATGTAAGCAAGTTTAGATTTACAAACATATACGATAAAATCATCAAAACATGTATACTTACCGTGTTCTTAAATAGTATTATGCTGCTTACAAGTAATAATATCAGTTCCCGCATTGTTGTGATCAGCTGAAGGACCGTGCCGTTCGCAAGGCCAGGTGAATATACACCTTGATATTTTGCCTCGATACCCCGGTAAATATATACATAACTTATCGGGTATTGATTGCATGCGCCTTGGTTACACTAGCTACGGCGTATTTTTCTATCCACAGAAGAGAAAACATTTCGCATTGAAATAAACTATTGATGAATCGTTTTTGTTTTCATATCTAGTAAAGGATCTACCAAACACTAGTTTTTACTTTCAATTCCAGGCAGTAGAAGCAGCTTTGATAAAATTCTCTCTTGCTGAATTACGTTCTCAAAATGTTTCGTTCTGTAAATTACCTATTTTGAATTAGATTTCGAAAAGGAGTTCTTTAATCGGCAAGATATGCCAATGTAAATGTTTTTCCATGACTTGTATGAAGACAACTGGTTTAAACTGTATGTATTCTTCTTCAAGATAAGTGACCTCACATTAACATAAAGAAATTCAAGCATTTTGTTATGAATTCCTTCTCAATTTAGAACGGGTTATGAAGGAGTTTCTCATCTATCTTTACTACAAGCAAACATTTCTGCCTAGCTGGATGGCGGAAATAAAGCTATTGTAAATATTTTACTTAAAAGTTAAAACAAAGTTATCCCAAAACATGCGTATCTTACTGAGCACTTGCTTCGGAAAATAAACTGAAAACTGCTTAAATCCACCCTTGGACCGATATGGTTGTTGCACATAGAACAATCGGGATAAACGAGAATCAAGAAGCCAATAACATTCACATGTGAAGTAAACTTACACAAACGGATAAATAAATGTCTACTCAATACGAATTAATTTTGGTGTCTAAAAATCAATAGTATTATGAGTTGTGAAATGATAATTTTACAACATGACAAACAACAAATGCAGTTTAAAGTATTTATAACCCGGCAGGGAAATGAATCATAAATATTCCCAATCGCCATCCCAGGGCACATTTTTTATGGCTGCAGTCTTGCTTTTATCAAATTTATGGCAATACATAGCTGAAGGTATCTATTGCTGTGAAGTGTCTATACATGAAATATTTTTGGAAGAAATAATTGTACAAAATGCACACACATTTAGAATTACAAACCGTAGAGCCACATGGTGAATTCAACATTTGGAGGGAACCAAAAATGATTAAAAGAGATATCAAAATGTAGGAGAGATGGTGCACAATACCCATCAGTTGATAAATTTCGTAATTTTCATTTATCTGATGACTCTAAAATAACGTCAATTAGATGTGTATATTCTGAACTGTGCTACTAATTAAATACATCACAACATTGCATGATGATTACAGCAAACTTCAGCATGACTAATAGTCAACAAGCAGCGTCTACCATCAAGGATTGTGCAAACGACACATAAGTGAATAACACCTTTCAATAGAAATTGAGATAGAGACACCAGAGCCAAATAACGAATGAAACTGCGTGGTACAGCTGTTTCGTCTTTATAGGACTCGATAGACCTCTATTACACTATGTAAATATATGCTGATTTCTGAAGTGTTAACATATAAACCATAATGGATGCTTATAAACATACACTTATTACTCATGTTCCATTGTTCGGTCATGAACTGGGTGGTATATCGCTGTGATAATAGCGAGTGTATATATTGAGTTACTGTTGATCAGTGGTGAATATCTGTGATAATAGCGAGTGTATATATTGAGTTACTGTTGATCAGTGGTGAATCTCTGATAATAGCGAGTGTATATACTAAGCTAATGTTGAGCAGTAGTATAACGCTGTGCTAATAACTAATGTTTATACTGAGTTACTGTTTATCAGTGGTATAACGCTGTGATAATAACTAATGTTTATACTGAGTTACTGTTTACCAGTGGTATAACGCTGTGATAATAACGAATGTTTATATGGAATTATTGTTGATTAGTGGTGTTTCTCTGTGGTAATAACGAGTTTATATACTGAGTTACTGTTGAGCAGTGGTGTATATCTGTGGTAATAACGAGTGTTCATACTGAGTTACTGTTGAGCAGTGGAGTATATCTGTGATAATAGCGAGTCAGTGGTATAACGCTGTGCTAAGAACGAATGTTTATTCTAAATTACTGTTTATCAGTAGGATAACGCTGTGAAAATAACAAGTGTATATATGGAATTATTGTTGGTTAGTAATGTATCTCTGTGATAATAACAAGTGTTCATACTAAGCTATTGTTGATCAGCGGTTTATCTCTGTGAAAATAACGAGAGCTTATACTGAGTCATTGTTGATCTGTGGTAATCCATATGTTAGTTGGTATTATATAGATGACGTCACTTCGTATAATTGGTCATGAGACAAAAGTCGACCATCTAGAAAATTAATAACTAGGACGGAGTGATCGGGGTAAGGAGGCATAACTACGCTACTGACACAACATTTAGTGGCACATTGTTCCCATGATATATCGTTAATGTATTTAATATTCTCAATACATACAATACTATGCCGAAAAGATTTAAGTTTGAAGAATGTGTGAAGTACGATGTAACATAAAAGAAATCCTACGGCATTAGTACAAATACACGATACATACATGGGTATTAATAGATAGAAGCACATTCTGCATTTGTTTGTCCTTCGCAAATTCTTTAGTTATGATAAGAGATGAAACTGGCATTAAGGAAGATTCTTATCGATATAATCAAGTTTATAAATATAGCAAACGTTTTAGCTTTTGTAATGTCGATGTTTGGGAATAGGGCAGTTGGCAGCTGACCAAGACTTTAACAAAGAGTCTTTATAATGACTGTCTAAAGACGCATTTAGATAACGAAACTTAAGTCTTATTGAATTGTTGAAAAGGTATTGATATTTATTTGACCTGTTTTGATAAAATCTTCAAGAAATTCAGCCTTGTATGAAAACAAAAACAAATCTGTCGACAGAGGGCACAGTTAGTTCCCATGGGTTTGATAATAGCCTGTCGGAAGATCTTACCACGAACTCGACTAAGATGTTGTCGACTCCATCATTTCTTATGATTTCGTCCTCCGGATATTTCTTCTTTGATTTGGACATATTTTTAACGAAATACGCTTCATTGTATATTATACGGTGGAAAAGAAAGCTCGCATATCATGAGATTGAAGGCGTTCTTTCAGTTAAGAATGAGGTATGGGGTGTACAGGATGGAAAATTCGTAGAAGAGAGGAAGTGTTGAAGTTTGGTCAAAAGTTCTTTCGAGTTATTAAGCATCCTCATACTATAAATTCCACTTATCCTAATCATTAGTAGGCAATATAAATTATTGTAATACAGAAGCATGATTAGCCCGTACATGTATTTCGTCTTCGGAAAGATTGCATAACATATCTCTAATGTAATTTTTGAGGTGTGGATTTAGCATCAGGATCACGGAAAACTGACTTGTTTCTTTATTTTCATTTTAAATTTCAAGCTTCAAATTCAGTAAAGAATGGTGTACGTGCAGTGATCTGAAAACAGTGATGGCGTAATTTACGAAAATGTTAGGGGAATTCCTTCTGTCTGTGCACGTACACATAAACGAGAGGATGTTTAACCTCTCTATTTTGACTGATTGCCGAAAAACGGTGTCGTGAAGTAGCTTAGACAAAAAGGTCGTTAATATGGTTGTGTATATATTCATGTACATATAAAGTTATCGATGTCGGTTGACACGATCTTGCCTACGTTTGCATGATGTCACTCATAAAACAGATGTAGATTTGTTTAATCGATACTTTGATACCTTAATTTGTTTATCTCTAGTTCAATGGCAATATAAGTTTACATGTATCTCCATAAACGTCTTTTAATCGTAAGTTATTGTCACATTTGAACTTCCTTCCTGATAACGACAAATCACCTGTAACATGTTTTACAAAATCTCTAACGAAGTATGACATTTTGTCAGTTATATCTTAAGAGATTAGTTTGTAGAATCAATCTTTCATTGTTGGAGTTAGGTTATATCCTGTTCAAAGGAGCAAATGCAAACATTGCTACGGTCCACATTACACTGGACTGTCATTTATCTTTATACATAATGGTTGTTAGGCAAATAATAAAAAAACATTTAAACACATTTGTTTTTTGTAAGGCTTAAGAATTATAATAAGAAAAGACGTGTTTGATTTTGCGTATAGGCTGACTTTATAACGTTTAGTTGAAATGTGAATTTTTGTTGTAATAAAGAGTAATTACGTTAGAAAGCCTCTCCATATCAATCAACTTTATGTTCTTAAAAGGCCTTAAGCTTTATTTTCTTAAAACTTCCTAAAACCTACATAAAATACCAAACTGACGAAATGAAAATACACTGAGATGAAAAATTGTATAAACGTTTTCCATAAAGAAAGGAAGAGTTAATCTTTATACAGATGAGTAGCGTGATCTAAAACTGCTGTGAGTACGCGATTCTTCTTGTTCCTACATTTAATCCATTCAATACTACTATAATTATCGTTTATAAATTATGTCAGGTGTATGTAAAGAGACCGTGTTTACAACTGAAGAATATTGTTCTTTTCAAACACTTGCAAACTCGCATATAACACTATCTTTTTGGCTATATTCAGTATGCAGTGGAGACGGATTCGTAGCCACGGACAAGCGGATATGGATATACAGGCACGTTTGAAGATCTAATGGAAACTTTAAAGGAACCATTAGGAGTCAATCATGTCCTAATTTGTTGTATTTGCTTTCTCTCGCTTTGATATAGGTTAATTCAGCTAAAACTGTTCCGATGACGTTTGAAAACCCCGTCTATTTATTGAAATGTCAAAATTAAAAATAATTATGGATTTCATGGACAATTATGCTAAAGAATAGGTGGACCGATAAGTGGCACATTAAGTTATCTCGGAAAGCTGACATGTCGTAATTATGTGTCAGTTATCTCCTTATTACTATTTAGTTATCTTGAACGATTTATAATGTTGTAATAACGTATGAAAGGTAAGTGACTGCAACATATTGTACTAAAGACTCAGGTGAATAGAACATTTTCATACAGATATAGATTTAGATATTATAGACCCAATCGTGAAATAAAGTGCACCACACAGCTATTGCATCCTTTTAGATGATGCTTAAGTCCTAAATTTTGAAGACTAGGAAGCAAGATCAAAGTGATCAAAAGAAATGTCAATATCAAGATAGGTACAGGCATTTTTATAGTTCTGAAATTTTCAGATGAACGGCATATGCATGGGTATATCCAATATCGTGCAACTATTCGAATTAGTTCAAACATGGCGTGCAAGTAAAACTTCGGATGGCTATGGACTACTATGATTGACAGCATTGCAGTCCTGTAGCTTATTTAATGCTCCATCTTTTTGTTAAAATTAAAATTTTGCTTATGTTGTAAATATGTTTGTCCTTATTATTCGTCAATAAATAAATGGCATTACCGGATATATTGCTTTCTTTGTCGTTATTGATATATTATATATCCTAAAACATAGCTCAAGTCGTGACTCAATTATCGAGATGGAAATTATAATATAAGTCATGGTGTATCAACTGATTTCAAGCAAGAAGCGCGGAACAATCCCAAGTTGTTATGATGTGATGTATTACTTTTGTTCTATCAGCGAACCAAAATGACGCAAAATATCAACTTGTTTATATATATATGTTTGTCTTTCTAAACTATCAGATTGTTTGGAAGGTAAGATCGACATCAAATGTAGTTTTTGGAGCCAAAACATATCTTTCATATTTTCATAATGGTAAAATTAAAATGGTCTATTATTTGAATGAACTTTAAAAATCTGAAAGTGTTTACAGCTTATTGAGGAAATGAACCAAACTTCTTTAGAATTTCTTGAAGCTGGAAAAGTAGACTTGCTGTTATCTAGTGAACTTTGTTGAAGTCGAATGGCGTAAAAACTCGTGACCTTCCTTTATGCTCACAAAAGTTACCAAAATTATAGATAAGCGGCAAGAATTTTGAGTGATGAACCAATGTTAACTTGAGTCTGTTTCACGCCAATCTTTTTCCTCCGTATCGGGTTACCTAACAATATTTCATTTTGTCATTAAGAATAGTGATCCGCTATTAGTAGCATCATTACAGGTTTTGTATTAAAACAAATCAAAACTGATTGCTCTTGCTTAAACTCTGTATAGGTTTCACCTCCCAATGTATTTGGAAGACTGTTTAGCCTGTTGTCCGTGTAATGTAATCATCAGTGATTGAATCTTCGAAATATTCAGTTTGATGTGTGCAAGATTAATCCTTTCATTCAGAAGAGAATGTTTATTTTCTCGTATGCTTGTGTACTTCAGATTATTATCTTGAATATTTTCAACATTTGACAGTTATTCAGTCAAGATATATTCCTCTAAAGCTAAAAAAAAAACGTTCCATATAAGCATGGCTTCATCGTTCGAAATCTGTTTGTGTTCCTGGTTTGAAAACTTATGTCAAAAAGGAAAAAACAACAAAACGTACTTGAAAACTCATTTATTAATCTTCCCGGCTTGGGTTGCCATCGATGTCCGCAGTTTACATTTTGAACATATGTATCATTTTGAAAAATAAAAACTGATGCTACAGTATAAAACTTGAAATGAATAAGCCATGCAGATGATATTTACTCAGCAATTGTAAATCATAGCCACTTTTATTAGTATCACATCAGTTTCCTGATCTTCCAAATCCATTGTATATTCATGAACAAATGACATCGACGTTTTGACCTGTACACAAGTCTTTGTAAACATTGCAGAAGTACGAATAATGCGAGTTCTTCAGTCTTTCAATGAATTTGTCCTGTAGTAAACCTATATCACTAGCACTACTACATGACCCGAAGTGAACGTTGGTGTCAGGTGGTCCGGACAGGGAAACTGAAGCTGTGAACAAACCATTCATTGCATGTAATACACGATATTTGTCAAAATTCTGAGCATTTAAATGTAACGCATACCATTCTAGTCGTATTTCAAAATTGAATTCACGAATTTATGACTGAAATGGTCTTGTTTTTAGGAATATTTAATATATTTCCCGTTTTATGTCATATATTTCAGTTATCACAAGACAAACCGATGTTGAGATTACTTTACATCTTACCTCCACAGCCTGGAAGTTTAGCACTCGGTTTCCATTCACCGCTTGCTCCGCAGACATACCATTGATTGGCATCAATACCTGGATAGACGTCATGGTTGATATCACAAAATACCATGCAGTATTGCCCAAAGTCGCTCTTCCAACCGTTACAAACCTTTGCACCACCAGATGGAACGTTCAGGGTCGGACATGGATGTGCTACAAAGTTAACATCGAGTGTATTTGTAAGATTAGGTCATTATACATGATAATTACATTTGCATTTTTCTATTGTTTCCTCTTCGTGTTTGTGTTGTGTGTGTGTGTAAGGGTGTGTGTGTGTGTGTGTGTGTGTGTGTGTGTGTGTGTGTGTGTGTGTGTGTGTGTGTGTGAGTGTGTGTGTGTGTGTATGTGTGTGTGTGTGTGTGTGTGTGTGTGTGTTTGTGTGTGTGTGTGTGTGTGAGGGTGTGTGTGTGTGTGTGTTAAATTCAAATTACTATTGTAAGTTGTTGATTATAAAAAAAAATGTATTGATTTTCATATCATTTACGAAACTTGTTATTCATATATTTGAGTGAAAAATGTTTTGTAACTAATTTACTTACGTCGGATTGTAATATTAAATATGCATTCTGTGCTCAGACCATTCGTTCTTTTGAGTGCTGAGTACTGCACCGTAAAGTCTCCCCAATGGAAACTCCAGTGGTTAATTGGGTAGTTATTCGTCACCTTTAGGTCTGTTCCCATGGGATCCGTAAATATTGGAATAGACCAGTTAATGCTGACAGTGGGTTTAGACACAAAAAGGTTCATGTTGGTAGGGCAGTCCGTCATGACTGGTGGTTGTATGTCTGAGGAAGGTACAAAAGTAAATTATTATCTACATCTACAACATAAAATACTAAAATGACATTAACAATCAAATTGTATACAGATTTGGAAATATGTAAATGAGGATCGAAATGGAGATTCCGTATGTACTATCTATGCTACTGAAGTGACAAATATATAGATGAAATAAATAACATACAGGAATTCCAATTTCAGAATGCAGTTAAAGGTAATTTGTATAATGAGATACGCATCGCTACGCACAGCACAAACGATATGCTTTGTCATATCCTTAGTAATTGAATATAGGATATAGATGTTTATTAGTTTGTTTTGTACCTTGTTCACAATTGATTCCGCTCCAGCCTGGTAAACACTGGCAGACATAGCTATCCAAACCATCCACACATGTTCCTCCATTTTGACAGGGGTTACTAAGACAGGTGTGAGCGTCTGTAAAATAGCTTGTGATATTATCCTATTATATATGTTCATCGAACAATAGACTTTTTCGTGGTATTTGGTATAACTTTGACAAATATCTAAAACCCAAAAAGGAATCATATCACCTGTACCTAAACTACCTTAACTATTCCAAATCGGTGATAATTCATACCGAAAATTGGCGAAATCTACCAAGGGTTCCTGGAGTCACTTGCCACACTCACACTCCATGGTCAAACTTGACTTTATTATATCTTGAAGTTACACCGCTTTTTTATACGTTGCCCATAGTCATCTGCCTAAGTGTGCAATTCAGAAGTAAAGTAATTAACATTATATTTTGTGATACTCGAATATTTTCGTAAACATTGTAAACAAATCAGTATCACTTTTCAACCTGTATACTTACAAATGCAGCGTGGCATGTACCCTGTCCATCTACCATACTTGTTGCATGTCCTCACGCTCGTCCCTTGTGTCATGTTGTACAAAGGTGAGCACGTGTAGGTAACAGTATCACTGTAGTCAAACGAGTCGCCGTGCCTTTGTCCATTTGTTAGACGTCCAGGGTCTCCACAAGTAACCTCTAGTATAGTAAAAAGTGTACACTTTACGGTTTGAATAGATACATGGACCGATGGTGAAAATGATTAAAAATAAAAATAATTAGGAAGGTGACAGAGTACCGCAAATGTATGAATCCTGAACAAACATACATGTATACGTGTTCGACCGTTATATGAACAGAAATGAAAATATATGATTTTTTTTAAAAAGTCACAAAAGACTTATTCATTTAATACATTGTACATTTTTAAACAAGTGAACCCCTTACCAACAGTGAAGTCAAGGATTGATAATCACTTGGGTGTAAAATGTACCACCTTCTTTTGTCAGTTTACCTATTTTAATTTCGTTAATATCAACTCGTTTACTCTTTGAACAGGTAGACACGCCAAACCATTAAAACCCTCGAGTCAGTTAAATGCTGATCAAACGCAAACTTTTCCGTCAATTATCAAACATTTTTATAGGAAGCCATGTTTCAATTTTGCATTGCCATATCCAAGACATGTCTTCCGTTTTTTAATGTCGTTGTAATAGTTCAATAAGTGAGACCGTTGACATATGCATAAAATGTAAGGTCGATGCTCACTTCCTGTTTTGGTTTATGTTTCTTATGAAGCTAATAAACTGGCCGGTATGTGCTGTTGTGGTTTTATTTGTGGTCACCCTGTATTTTTAGCTCCCACAAAGAAGGCAAGATCACCACGGCTATTTACGGCGCGATAAACCAAGCAAAAGGACTTTAAAATATATATATATATATCTTCAGGTGATACATTACATGTACACTGTACGTTACGAAAAATGAGTGTAATTGAAGATATATATATATATTGTTTGTCATGTTAAGTGATTAATTTTCTCTGTATATACGATACACAAAGTTTTTATCGTTTTAAATATATTTTAACAAAAAATGCATCACATCTGTGTTGAGAAATTTACTTTTTTGTCTACCTGCTTGTATCATGGGGTGCAGTCATGAATGAAGGCTTACTATTGTACTTATTAAAACGAACTACTTGCTTTCGCCACAGCATCTTCCTCTCCATCCATTCGGACACCTGCATGACCATGTACCCATCGTACCGCCGTTATAACAAATTGTGTTACAGTCTCGATAGTCGAACCCCATATCATTCGAAGCGCAATCTTCGAAGGTTTGACATTGCAGTGTTGTATGAAGGTACACCATTCGTTCCCGCCTTTGAGATCCGCCTCCACATTTTGCAGTACACTGACTCCAACTCTGCCAGGAATTAAAGCTACAATGACATAGACTCCACGTGGATGATCTTCCTCCTAGCACCAGCTCTATTGTCAAACATGACAGGATTAATATCTGTAAACAATCATAATGATTTTAATTTCATCCCACGTAAAAATGCCCTGTAAATTGATACTGTCATGTCTTCCTTCCAATCCTTCCAACAACGGGGCCGTGACTATTTATCACTGGTTAAGTTTACATGAGGTATGTTAACTTCTTTTAAATTATTTGTAAACAGTAATCTGTTCGAAAAGATATTTTTGTGTGTCGATGAAGAAGCACGACAAATGGACCGTCTGAGAATTGATTAAAAAAAAACAACAAAAAGCGAAATTCCAGCATGTGTTATCAATGAAGGATTTAATTGTTTATGCTGTTCATTTATCCTTTTCTAAATCTATTGAAGTGTTGATATGTTAAAGGGTTCATGAGATATATTGTACACAACTTGTTTAATTAAAAAAAGTGGTCAACAGTTAGTGACCTTTGACCTTTACTAATGACAACCGAAATTTAATTAGTCATAGGCCTTGATTGTTTTTTTTTTTTTTTTTTTGTATGGAAATGAAATCTTTTCATAGGTCAATGAGATAAAAATCCTTTCCGAAGCGGGGACATATGACAGATTAAGCCAGAAATCGGAGCGTAAATACTTTCTTGTTAATCTGTTTTACCAAACGTACCTACAATTTTGATATCACAATCTAACATTTTCCATTTCGTTACGATGAAATATGCCTTACCTGTGTGATCTTCATAGTACAAACATGTATACTCTTATTCGGAACTTGCTGACAACGAGTCTATTCACCTCTTATCGGTAACACTATTTTATTCCATACCGTCAACCAATGAAATTTACGGCTGATAATGAAGGCGTGGTTGTTTCGTGACTGAAAACATAAATAGGAACTTGTACAACGATTTTAACACACAGGACAGAGGTTGATACAGGTGAGTAGGATATATTCTTTACAAGAATACAATACATTTTATTTTTTCTTCTTATCGATTAACTAATAATTTCTTTGTTGAAAGAAAACCGATAAGATATTAAAATCAGACGCATGTTATTAAGAACAGGATTAAATATATGCCCCAAATCATATGTACGTGGTAAATAGTTTTCAAACATTTTCTTTCTTCATGCTTTTAAATTACAGACTAATTGTAAAGTACTGGAAAAGGAGGATGAAAGACAACGCACTACTTTGTGTTGTCCTTGCATTGATGTTGCCGGACCAGAGTATATGTTGGGGATCATCAAAAAAAACATCAAGTGAGACTCTGGTAAAGTTTAATCCTACTTTCTCTTTCACATCGTTCAATACATATAATTTGTTTATATTCTCCTCGTATTCATACTGTAACATATAATATTTACTTTTGAAGTATTACCTTAAAAACAAGCAGGAAATATAAATGTTTGTTGAAACAATTCAAACTTACAGTTAACATTTATCATTGCCTAGGAATATCAGTTTTTTCATAGACTGACGTATTTTGTGATGTACCAATGCGATATGAATATTACATATTACGTATGTTTGACAAAATTCAAATTCAATTGTATTTTTACTTTTCATATCTGATATACGCGAACAATTATGTCTATTTTTATGAAGAGCTTGAGAGATCTTCCTTCGCTGTCAAAACCCTGTAATACAGCTGATGTTACAGTCAGTAGGACAGACTGTTTGAATAGAGGACAGGCAGTAGTGAACCATGGTTACAACTGCAACTTGGTTGGTGAATATGGAAATGTGACTGGTGTTATTACATGTAGGAATGGCGCCTGGATTGCTCTTCCAAGTGGTACATTTTCATCTGTTGTATACCCTAGAATATGTATTTGTTTGTTAATTTATTGTATGTAATTATATGTTTATAATTACTAAAAGTGGAAATGAATTTTCGGTATAACATAATGTATCCCCTATACAACAAATGTGTTACTAAATTTCCTTGACCAAGGAGATAATCTTAAAAGTGTCTAATTCAAATATGAGAAATGAAAAATAAAGCAAATACGATGAGCTAAAATTTTACATTTTTAATGGTGTAAATGTAATTCATATACATTAAAAAAATTATTCAACAACTAACATTTCCATGACTGAAATACATGCAAATGCTATTTTAACTATCCACTCATATTTTTACAATTAAAATGTTAAACATTTAAGAGGCAAGCATTCTGAACTCCCAAATCTTTGGTTCTAGCATCTCCAATGAAGCTCAGAATAACGAAACAATTGTATGATGTATTTATTATTGGTCATATGCTACTAAATAGAATTACAAAATGCCTTTCCTATGAATGTCGTTTGTTAAACAAGGAAATGAAGTGAAATTGTCAAATAAATGTTAGGAAAATACATCTATTGACTTTTAAAGGATCTTTACGGTTAAAAAGACAAGCGGCAAATCCAAAAGGTCCTCGACAACCTGGTGACCTAATGTTACAAACAGCAGGTGTAGGTGCTTCAATCGGTGCTACATTCGGACCCGTTGGCATGGCTGTAGGGGCGGTGGTAGGGGCAGTAGGTGGATTAATTTGTGAGATATTCTGTCATCATTGTAAGTACTGATTATTTCTTGACTTTCAAAGAAACGGTTTAAGTTTGGTATCTACATGCATGGATTTTTTTCGCATTGAAATGTTTTTGATATTTCATATGAAGTGCCTGCTTTTGCATCAGCAAAATATCTATATGTTATTTTTAAAGGATTACGTATATCGCCTGAAATGGATTACAGCTTTGTTGCTAGTAGTATATATGCTACCAGATAATTTAGTTTTTATCTTGTTAAAATGAGTTAGTTAACAGTAATCAGAGGTTCAAAAATTCATTTTCTTAACTTCTTATTTTCTTGTTATCAATATAGCTGACCCACCGCCTCCGAACCAACCACCTACCATACATTGGGCAATTCCAAACAAAAAAATCTACCATGCGGAGTCAGGACATGTGTATGCTGTTGCCATATGGCCCAAACCTAGTGCTACAGATCCCGAGGATGGCACAGTGAGGTAAGATTACAAGACAGTATTTTTTTAAGAAAATGTTTCATGCTATAGAGAATCTAACTGATATGATTTCAATTTCGTGTGATTGAAATTGAATCACTGATTAAATAACAGGGAATAGATCGCAACGAGCTTCATGATTCTTGTATGAAATGAAAAGGTATGATACAGTTTATGTCTCACTGTTCAGTTGAACATAGGCACAGAATAGGATTAACATCCAAGAACGTATTCGTAAATATAATATGAAAAAATATACAAATGCCAAGGTTGTTATTTTCTCCAGATATTCTATTTTTATTCAGGCATAATTATCAAAACATGAAAAATAGCTGTCCTTTATCTGCGTTTTTTTCACTTTTGTCAGATTGATAAACTGATAAAGAATAATAAAGCTTTCCAATTTTTCCAAACAATTTATCGTAATTGATTGTAAAGCATAGTAATCAAAAGGATGATAATTAATACAGAAGTGCATTAAAAAAATCTAACCTCCCTTGATACAATTCAAGTGGACTATTATTTATTTAATACGAGTCTATCATTCAAAAGAAAATACGCATACTGAGAGTGAAGACAGTACCGTATTGTTCTCATTTGAGAACGTATCATTACTCACTTGAATTGACCGAGATATGCATGAAAAGTGTCTTTGATAAAGCAAGAGATATTAACTTTCTGGAACCTGCTCATCTTGCAAACCTTTCTTTTCTTCACGTTTTTGCCTTCGTTTCACAGAATGAGATCGGATCCTTATTTCTTATTTGTCGGTATTTGTATGTTTGGGTTTTTAAATATATCGCGCTTGTTTGTGTTAAATTAGATTTAATATATATAATTTATAAGATATGTTGGATTTCTTAGGGTTGAACTGGTGTTGGGCAGTGAATCTGGCAGTAGGTTTAGTCGTGGAAGTAATACCATCATATACCAAGCAAAAGATAGCGGAGGACTGATTGATTCCAAATACTACACTTTCAAAGTTGAAGGTATTACCAATTTATCCCCACAATTGAATATTCTTTTACTAGTTTCACCCATTACTCTAATAAACATTAAAATAATACGTATTATTTCAGTGACCACATGTAAAGCACCATTGGCAAGGCCAAGCCATGGTCTTGTGCAATGTGAAAATCCTGAGAGAATAGCAGGATCTAACTGCTCATATAGTTGTTTTGAGGGATTTCGATTGAATGGTGATGCAATAAGAAGATGTGAGGAAAATGGTTCTTTCTCTGGACACGATGCACAGTGCAAAGGTAAAGCCGTTGGATGGAATGATACCGTTTGACAATAATCTCACCATGCCAATATATCTCATAAATGAAATTACATGAATCAGTGCGTTTCTTTCTCTTTTTTCATTTCCTACATAGTATACCTAGTGTGTTTTATAAATGACCACATGTTTTCTGTAATTAATTAGCCGTAACCTGTTCAAGAACAGCTCCAAACATACACCCAGGTCATGGAAATGTCACATGTACAGACACAGTGTTTGAGTATAATACTGTTTGTGCCACCCGTTGTGACAAGGGATACAGTCTACCGTCCGACAGATTCCAAATGACAAAGTGTAATAGCCACGGCACTTGGTCAGCCGCATTACCATCTTGTCAAGGCAAGTATCCGTAACGTTTTAACCTTTCAGCTTCAGAAATTACGCCGTTATGGCACATCGTTTAAGAACATTTCATGTAAGAGCTATATTAATAATACGTCTATTTAAAGTCCAGATTATGTACAAAGCCACTGACAAGACGATTTAATTTTCTGTAAACAAACCATAAAAATGACTGCGGGAATGGAACAGTGCTCGCATTACTTTCTTTATATCATATACAAACATGTTTACATGTAATTGAATACTATCTATATATATAAAATTAAAAGACTGGAAAACACGATGAACTGTAAAACATAAGCGCTTTGATTTCTTCTTCAGATGTTTTACATATATGTATATATATATGTGTGTGTGTAGTTATGAATTGGTGGATATGGTGGTGCAACTATAACTGCTATCCTCTTAACTTTTAACACATTTCCATTATAGATGCCGAGCCCCCGGAAATAAAAGACTGTCCAACTAGTATCAATACCTATGCAGAAAGAGGACAAAGTTTTGCCATTGTAACGTGGAACACTCCAACTGGCATTGACAATTCTGGTGGAAACGTAACTATACAACAAACGGTCGGGGAGGTCGCCGGAAGTCGATTCGATGTCGGCTTTCACGAAATTCGATATCTAGCGACAGATTTGACGGGAAATAAATCTCCGGACTGTATATTTTTTGTCATCGTCGAAAGTACGTTATGTAAACAAATACGTTTTCTTAAATATAATTCCTAAAACCACTACTTTTCGATATTGTAGATGGGATGGTGCGACCTTCCTGGACTGACTCTATTTCACTGTGGTTATCAATGTCTCAAAGCCGAAATTAAGCTTAACACAAATTCATTTTACCTTAACTTTACATAGAATATTCTTTGATTCCCATCAAGATGTAATACGAAATATTCATCAATGAACAATTAACTTTATTTTTCTTACTTTCCATTAAGACTATTTTGAATCAGCTGTTGCGGCGATATATCATTACATTAAGACCCACATAAAAGAATACATTACATGTAATACTCACAACATCAGATCAGCATGGATCAATAAAATAAAGTAAACCCCTCTCCCCAGTCTGTTGAGCTTTATTTCACAATCTTTCCACACAGCTGTTGTTCTTCAAGGGAAGCGGAATAAATGCAAATAATGTTTTAAAAACTACGTAAGAAGATCAACGAAATCGACATATTTGTAACAATAGACGATATATGTTTCGTATCACCTTAAATATTAATTTGGTGAATTTAATCGATAAGCATATTTCACGACAAACTGTGTAAATTGGTTCCAAAGCTACTGCTACTTTATTTGGAAGACATAGCTCAATTACATTTTTATTCAAGTATATATATTATATTAGTTTTCTATATTAATAATATTTAACCAAACACGGCGTTCAGGAATCTGCCAAGAACTGTCAACAATCTTTTGTTTGACTTGTAGAGCAAAATATGTCATGTTGATAATAATACATTAAAAGACTATATGTTGTTTATGTGCATGTTTAAGTATGATACTGCTTTAAAAAACATTAAACATGAACTATAAAACGACTGGTGTATTACAGAGCTGCTTTGTGACCCCCCTGCCATAGTGGATCCATTCATGAAACTAACGTGTCCAGATGGATTTATATACGGGTCAAGCTGTAGCCTGTCATGTAAGGGGAGCTACCCTCTAATAGGAAATGACAAGATGTACTGTGACAGGAATTCTACCAACTCGAAGTTCACGTACTGGAACTGGGGAAGCGGCCCAAAACCTTACTGTAAACGTATGTTGGATCGAAAAATCTCTTTGCATATAATTGTTATATACTTGCGTAGCATTAAATGTAGTTGATATTGATACAAAATAAAGCCATTTTACTTTGAAACAAAAATGCGTTTGTAAAGAAAAGCCTGTGATATGCATGTACTAACATGTAAATTGTATTAAACTTTATTTACATTGCATATTTTTTTCTCTTCATTTATGTTATCAGAGACATTTTTAGATTTTGTTGCCTATGTGATTTTAGAAAACAATTGTCCATCGCTGGTCCCTCCCGTCCATGGAGCTCTAACCTGTGACAAGTGGGCTTACGGAACACAATGCATGCTCCACTGTAACGAGCATTACGATATTCCGGCGGCAGCAGGCGGAGGAAGTGTCGCTAGATTTACTGGGCAATTCACTTGCTCCACCAGTTCTGGAAAATGGAGTCCTGTGGAATCCGTTCCTGGGTGCTCAGGTATTTTCGTTTATCATTACATATTGTAGATAAAACTTCAATTGCAAATTTGTTTTGTTATGAGAAATAACAAGCACAACCGACATGTCATCATAAGCACAATCCAAACTCAAATCCAATAAACCTAGGGCAAAAGAAGGATTTACAAGAGGACTCCTGAAAAGTTACAATGAGAAGAAAATAAAAATAGCAATACATGTATTTTGGGTTTTAATTTTTCAACATAAAATCCACTTTAAGTTTTAATGTGAATGGACAAAGTAGTTTAATGGCGTAATTTTGAACAAATGGCCATTGTCATTAACATTCCTATGTATTTCATTAATTTTCTAGTGAAGCGGGATCCGGTGAATTTCGTCTTACCGTCTGAAATGTATTATTATTCTGGCACTTGTGATAACAAAACAACACAGGACACTATCAAGGCACACTTCATTAAAGAGATACAAGCATTACAATTAGATCCAGGATGGCAAGGAATTTGTCCTAATACGCAAGACTGTAATGTCCAGAATGTGGATATAAGTTGTGGTACCGTTCGCAGGCGGCGTGGTAGTCTATACATCAGACGAAGACGTCAGACCCAACAGGCGTCCATTCTTCTAACATTTGATATCAATCTTCAGTGGAGAGCACTCGGGAATTCGAGTTTGGACAACTATCAACGCTTTGACAATCTTTCAAAAATCCTTGGGTCTTTCATCGAGGAAAAAGCCAGACTTGGAAAATTGGATGTTCAAAATGTCTCCTTAGATACAGCATCCCTACAGTTCGGCCAACTCGGAATACAATGCGAGCCCGGAAGGTATCCACGTATTTCAACAGTTTCATGTGGTAAGCATTTATTAAAAGCCGCATCAGGAATATTTTTATTCTGAAATGTCACGATAAAATTAAGTTCTAATGATATTTCTCAACCGTTTCATCACAGTACTGGTGTGGAAAATTGTATGATATTTTGTTTATTCACATAAAAAACGTTCTCAGTGTACCAGTCGACGCATGGACAAAACGAAAGCTGGTCAAAATAATTTAGAAAGCAGGTATTGTATTATTGGAGTTTCATCTTCTAACTTGTATGAAGTGACACATATGATTAAACTGGTGGCAGTATCGGTCTAACGAAAGTACAGAACTGTCCTCATTTATATGTAAGACGTGTAAGTGTCTTATCTGTCGTAGCATCCTGTCCATTGGGATCCACATATGTCCCTGCAGCTAGAAAGTGTTCCCTCTGTCCTAAAGGCATGTACCGCGAAGACGACGCAGATGTGACTTGTTTGCCGTGCCCTACCGGAATGTCGACTCACGCAAACGGAACAGTCAACTCCACCGATTGTCGCCGTAAGTAACATCATCTTTATCTTTCATTTTTTGGACTATCCAGTCTATTTAATCCCCTTCATATCCGATCCATAATTAACTTATTAATCAAAATCTTTGATTTAACCGCGAACAATATTATCACTAACCGTATCTTTTGGTTACAACACAAATAGTTTGTTCTACCATGTAAGTAACTGGTGTTGTGTATGTTTTTAATTACAGCAATTTGCAAGAAAGGGCATTATTCTCTTGACGGAGTAGAACCATGTACCCCATGTTCTCGAATGGAATATGGGCCCATCACTATGGCAACTAAATGTGTAAAATGTGGAAAGGCCATGATGACAAATTCCTCTGCAAGTACGGAAGCTTCAGACTGCTTAGGTTTGTTTGACATTTCTTTGGTACAATTTAGGCAATCAATTTACATTCGACAAGGATAGATTCGGTGAAGCATGTCAATTTTTTTTATGAATTTGCATTTGTTATGTAAAAATAACATTTATTGGACTATGAAAACTATATGAATAAATATTACCTACAATAATGATACATAGAATGTATTTATCCTAGAAATTAAATATTGATTTAAATCAACTCAGTATGATGTTCATATAATTCTACAAATGTTAAAAGAGCAATTTTACCAGGAAAGGGCATTGGTAAGAATTATCAAATGATGATGACATCAAGAACCGAATGTGTATATTTGAAGTTGACAAATATTACATCTGAATATAATCGGGTCACATAATTGTAATACCATTGATTGATAAATATGTCATTAACTGGTGACAGAGCAGTTGATGCTGTGACAGAATTAAAACATAATCGTTGTTTGTTTATTGATGACGTATAAACTACCTACCAACCTGGTATGTGATCAATTGTATATCTGTACTGTAATTATGTCTCAAATTATCTACGGTTTAAAAGAGACGTTTTACCTTCCTAACTCATCTATTGCATCTTCCTTATTTCACTTCTGTTCAATCCTTTGTCCAAATAAAACATCGAGACATAAACTTTTGTAAATACTATGTTCGATATCATGACGGAACATTAATCAGTAGAAAGCTTCACACTATTAGCAATGTGGTAGCAAACTGAAATGCAGTTTTACTCCAGTATACAAAAATGCAATGAGATTATCACAAGGTGCTTGTATCACATAGATGAAACTAAATATCAAACTTCCGCTCCTGCATGGATATTTCTTTTAAACAATTCCTTTTGAAATCGTTCCAGTAATATCATATCAAACAAACTAATATAAGGTTCTATACTATTCATCACAATCGAAACTCTAGTTTGAACTAGAAATTGTTTATCAAATGTCATGGGCTAGGGACATTAATTTTTACTTTTTATAATAACAATCAAATGACTTCATAATGTCTGAAGTCTGTTATCGATGTGTATTTAGAAAACATAATTTGATTAATTTTAACAGAATTATTCTTTTTTTCTTTTAGCTTTTGATGTTGCTATCCATGGTGGAACTTCCTTAACAACAGTGGGTAGAGTTTCAAACAATATTGTGAGTTTCACATTAACATCATGGGTTAAAATATCAAAATTCGACGACACCATCTTACAGCTATCTGTGAAAAAAGGAGCACAAGAAATACTTATTGAAATTGGGCAACGAATCAACGTGTCCTTACACAGGTGACTTGAAATTTCATTATTTAATTTGAGGCGTTAGATAACACATTCGTTAATAGGATTTCTCTTTTACTCCACCGCCGTCAAAACTGGAATATCAAAACGTTAATACCTTTTTTTTCCAATGATAGTTCTCTACAATCCAGTGGTGATCTGTTAGAAAAGGGAACATGGCAGCATGTAGCTGTTGTATGGGATGCCACATCAACTACATTGAAGTTTTATGTTCAGGGTACTGAACAGTTCTCTGCACATGTAACGTCAGTAGCTACAGGGATGACAACAACACCGGCAGGATCAGATTTGTCTCTATCGTGTAAAGGTCCTTCGTCCTCAGGTTAGTTTTATAGTTCGTGTACATCTACTTACAGATAATTTCCTTTTCCGTTCTACTTTAACTGGGTTTTATTCTGACTCGTTTACGTGGACGATTAAGTATTAACATAATTAGATTAAACAATTGTTATCGAGTTATTTCAGTTTTAGATTTTGTGATGATGCATCATGAAGGAGGTTCTTCAGGAGAATTGACACTTTAAGTATATAAAAGATTAAACATTCCTTTACAGTTGCACACTTTTCCGGCCTTCTGCTGAAAGCGTCAGTTTTATCAAATACCAACATAAAGACACTAGCAACAACCTGCTACACCAATGAAAGTGGTGATTTCGACATGGCAAATGTCTTAGAGACACGGGTTGACGGACTGGACCTCGTTACACCGAGTACCTGTGACGGTAGGTATACTCATAGTTGGTATTCTGCATTTATGTACATACATTTGTAAATAGCAAGCGACCTTTATTGTCACTCAAACCAAAGTTACATAATTTATTGTGACAACGCAGGACTCCGTTTTTGCTGTAATCTCGTTTGCTGTTTAAACTTACATAGCGCACAAAATATAATTATCCTGTATAAAACTCCGTTTTACAGCATTTTCGTCAACGATATAGTTTCTTTAGTTAATTAAGAATCGTTCATTGTTTTACCAATTCTTTTGACAATGGTAGGTAATATCTTGTAATGTTTCTTTTATCTATAAGGGACAATTAATATATTCCACACTAACATACAGTTAATTTCTTTTTTTAAATATACAAAACCGCAAAACTTTGGGTATTAAATGAATATATTGAGTTGTTTCCCTAGATCGGTGACTTTCTTCGATTACCCAACACATTGCCTTGTCTTGGTGACGCATATTAGTTTAAAACAAAAAGGTGAACACAAATCGTGAGGAGTTGTTTTATATATGGGGTGATGTAGGTGTATTTTATATACAACCTCACTGTTTTCTGACATGATCAATTCGTTCTGTTCCACATTCAGAAGATGTATCTATTTAACAACTTTAAGGGAAATTTAAAGTGAAGGAGTTTTGTCTGCTGCTCCTTTTGATCTTCGTGAGCCTTTGATTATACCAGTAACTTTCTTTTGTTCCACAGGTTTAGGGCGTGACCCCTGTAACCTGATCTTTGCACAAGGTCTATTTATGACTGCGTATGACCAAGTGTTTATTTACGTTTATTATAAATGTTTTATTTCTTAACATGGTGATTGAATTTCTTCCTCTTTAACGTCACTCATCTACTTTTACGCATTAAGAGACCCCCTCCTGCGTTAATTTCCATGTTTAAAGAACTATCGTTATATTTATGTGCATAGGCTGTAATGTGTAATTTCAAATACTATATAATATTTTAAATCAATATCATTTTTCAGCAAAAGACAATTGCCGTCCAGATCCTTGCAATGGTCATAAGTGTGTCGATGGATCAAACACTTTCATCTGTCATTGTACCGGTGGATATACTGGAAGTACATGTCAAATTCCCCCAGACTTTTGTAAGAACCACAAGTGTGAACATGGCGCCACTTGCAACAACATGCAGACCAATTACACCTGTTCATGTATGACTGGGTTCAAGGGACAGTTCTGCGAATCAAAAATAGGTATTCACAATACGGTAATGATTAGTTGTACTTCAAAGCGACTTTGTTCCGACAGCTTGCATATTTTTGAAATGAAAAATAATTTTATTCCCTGTAATTAATAAGGTTAACAAATCAAATTTTCCAGTCGATGGCAGATTTGGTCATTGGGGAGAATGGTCGACATGTTCAAAGTCATGCGCAGGAGGTATGATGGTAAGAAAGCGTGAGTGTGATAGTCCTGCCCCGGATCCCGAAGGGAAACCATGCTCAGGCCAGGCAACGGAGACGGGATCATGTAAGCCAAATCCATGCCCAGGTAAGAATTAATTTAACCTTCTTCACAGTGATTCGAAAGTAAGGGCAATGCGTGTAAAGACGATTTTTAAAAAACAATTTCCATCACCATAAAGTAATATTCATTTGGTGTGTCCAAGATGGTATGTATTACTAAATTTAAGACGGAAAATAATTACTTAATGAAGTACCAAAAATCCATACACTATATGCAAAAATCTTGAATGATTATAAACACGACCACTTCAATGTTTTTATCATAATATGAATAGTACCATAAGGGGTAAATCAAAGGACAAATTAACTCAGCTGGGTGAAAATTGGTCAGAAATCATGAAAATGTACTTCCACAGTGTGTCCACACACGCCGCGCTCCTATGGAACTAAGATGTCATGCAATAGGTCAAGCGACATGATAACTTGTAGTGCGAGTTGTCGAGACGGTATGTGGTTTACTCCTGGATTTACACCCCTTGATGTGTACAAATGTGGAAAAGAGACAGCGTACCAGTGGAATGGCAAACCTCCTTCCTGTTCACGCAAGTAACAATAGTTTAATTCAAAAGACTGAGCGTTTCTTATCTAAGATATAGCCTATAGAAAATCGCACTATAATAAGATATTTACGTCTTTCAATAATGACATCGATATGTTGAAAACCCTAATTCGCATATTTCTTTTATGAGAATACATTATACAATTAAGTAATGTCCCCATCTGCTTTTTAGATTATTTCGGAAAGTACCATATCTTAAGTGTGATGCTATGGAATTTAGTCGTTTTTCATGTTTTTTTTTTTTTTTTTTTTAATTAAATGACCTTCATGACGGCGTAATAAAAATACTAATACAATGACACTAGATAAGAAAGAGTTCGGACTTTGAAATTGTATAAACGGAGATTTACATAACATCACATTACATTTAAGTACACAATTAGATTACTTATAGCGAGTTGAAGAAACAACACTTCCGGCAATTTTAATTTGTTTCTCGATATCACTTTTTCGGACAGCTGGCATCCATTCGTGAATAGAGAATATCCCTTTATATTCTATCAATTCAGTACAAGTAAATGTTGAATTGCTGTACATAGGTGTGTACAGTCCAGAGTTGTTGGAAACTTCCACTACAATACAATACAGTTCGTCTACGCCATGTCGGGAGCCAGAGAAGATCAAAGACGCACTTATACAGAAGACAAAGAGTAATCTTCAATGTTCTCAAAACCAGACATGTGAGATAAGTGTTAATATTGAAGGTAATTTTTGTGTTTTATATTAAGGTTTTAAGCCATACCTGCTTATTTAGTAATGAATTAAAAAATAAATTTCTTTGAGTAAGCCTCAATCTCTATATAAAATCGACACTTTTTGTCTTTTCGTACCATTAGGAGGAAATTCAATTGAATATTCCAGCAATCTTATTCATCATGAAATCGTAATTAGGAAAATTTGTTTTGATGTTTTTCTATAATATATCATTTTCATATGTCAGCACATTTGATTTATTCTTGTCATTTATTTGAAAGTACATGAAAATGGTCATTCCTATTCACAAAGAGCCGTTGTCATAGTGATCTCATTGAGAAATATTCTATTTCGTTTTGTGATATGAAGTTGGGCGTGTTTTGTACCACTCAGTCTGCTTGTTGGTTCAAATTTGTTGTATACATTGCTCACTTGAATCGATTAAGGTCTCTAGTAGTGTCGTCAATGAAGAAGAAGACGCTTATTCTTCCGGAACACATACTCTAATTCTCCTTGCAGTGTTTCATCAGTCTCCGTGCAAATACTTTTTGTTCATGTTTGTCCTAATTTATTTAATATTAGTTTGGATTATGATTATGATGACATGTTGGTATTTCCTTGTTCTTGTTGTTTTTTAATACATGTATATAATTCGAAAAAATAGCATTTGGATAATGTTTTATGACAGAAAAGATTAATAAAATGCGAGTTTTCTTTTTATAATTCATTAGGTTGTTCCGGTGATCGAACTAAGCGTTCTCTTAGTGGTGTGAAAGCAATCATTACCCTCCAGGTACCACTTGTAAAGGGAGATAATCTGAATATGGAAAACTTTGTACAGACAAATGCAGGTGAATTTTTATACAAATATGTATAACAGCAGTTGACATTCGAGTAATAACCTGCATGAATATCGGAGAGGTACAATCAAAGTGCAAATATGTGGAAATATTTTAAAAATATTTCTTAACTTACCCATAATATCGGCTTTAAGTTAGTTTAGTTATACTTAATCATAATTAAAACTACTTTAGACATATCTTTCGTCCTTCACAAACCCTTACATGTACTTAACTCGACCTTCGAACGAAATTTATGATTGGGAAGTCAGAAACAAAACAGTGTCCTCTTGTGAAGGGACACATCAGTATATTGGAGAATTTTATTGCATTGAATCTATAAACAACACTACATATCACTCTTATATTTATAAACTAGTACTGCTTCTTTGTAATGATACACAACTTAATCCAGGTCGTAATCTTGACATTGTAATATCTCACCTCAATGTCAGATCTCTTAGAAATAAACTTGATATTATTGAGGCTGAATTACATGATAGTGACATATTATGCCTAACAGAAACACATCTTACCCCTAATATTCTTGATTCAGAGATCACACTTAATTCATTCTCCCACAGTATACATAGACTTGATAGAAGTACAATACCAGGAGGAGGAGTCATTATTTACTGTAAAAATACTATACATAGTAAGAGAAGGTTAGATCTTGAAAGCAATGATGTAGAAATGATTTGGAATGAAATTTCATCTAATAACAAAAGAGTATTGTTAGGTTATAACTATAGGCCAGAATCTACTGTAGATTATTGGGATAAGTTAGACCACATTCTGGAATATACTTGTAATACAGGTCTTGATATTATAATTACAGGTGATATTAATGTAAATATGCTAAATATACCCGAGAATCACCACTTAAATAGACTCTTAGTAAAGTATAATTTTGTAAGTTTAATTAATGAACCAACACGGATTACTGAGACAACTGCCACTGCTATTGATATATTGTTCACTAACAACATCAGTCTAATTAGAAATACTTCGATGAATACTCCAATATGCAGTGATCATTGTATTGTTAACTTCTCTTGTTGTATTTCTGTATTCAAAAAGAAATCATATATGAAGAAAATACTAGTTTATGATAGAGCAGATTTTGATAAGATGAATAGAGCGATTGATAGTGTTGATTGAGTATTACTGATAGAAAATCATAATTGTGAGGAATTTAATAGTATTTTAACAGAAACCATTATCAAACAAACAAAAATTATGTGTACCATGTAAACTTATAACGGTCCGACCTAATGATAAACCCTGGATGAGAAATAATATCAAACTCGAGAAATAGAATACATGCAAAAGCTAAATCTAGTAATTTTGCTACAGACTGGGCTAACTTTAGACAAATTAGAAATGAGGTAGAGGATCTTGGTAGGGAAGCTAAAAATTTTTTTTATCAAATTAGATGAATCTCTTCAAGACAATTCTATTTCTGCTAACAAGTCGTGGAAAATTGCTAAGTCAATAATGAACTCTAATAATGTTTCTACCTCTTTACCACCTCTATATGTAAATGATCAGTATGTCCATCATCCATTTGATAAGGCCGAGAGTCTAAATAATTATTTCATTTCGATTTCAACAACATCTGAAAATCTGGATCCTCTACCTCAACCTGATAATAACTCCCCTTTTAAACTAGAAAATATTACCATTTCTGAGCAGGGCATCAAAGATCAACTTCTCTTACTTAACGACAAAAGAACTCCTGGTCCTGACAATATGATACCTAAAATAATAAAAAGATTAACCCCCTCATTAGTACGCCCTCTTACTCTTCTATGTAATAAAACTTTTGAAACAGGCACTATACCAGCATCTTGGAAATCAGCTGATGTTAATGCTACTTATAAAGGGAAAGGCTCTGAAAATGATGTATCTAATTATAGGCCCATATCTATCACATCTTGTTTTAGTAAAATTATTGAAAAAGTAGTTTTTAAATATATGTTTAATTACCTAAAAGATTGTGAAGTAATTACTAAGCATCAATCAGGCTTTTTACCAAAAGACTCTACTGTAAATCAAGTATTGGAAATATATATGGAACTATTATAAGTAATTTGGATAAAAATAATGAAATTAGATTTGTATTTTGTGATGTTAGCAAAGCGTTCGATAGAGTTTGGCATGAACGCCTAATTTTAAAATTAGAATCATATGGTATAAGTGGTAATGTTTTGAATTGGTTTAAAAACTATTTGTCTGATAGGAAGCAAAGGGTACTAACTGAGGGTTTTCATTCAACATTTAAACATGTTAAAGCTGGTGTCCCTCAAGGCTCAGTTCTCGGTCCATTTTTATTTTTGGTTTATATTAATGACATAACTGACTGCATCACAAGCAAGTTTAAGCTGTTTGCTGATGATACATCAATTTTTGAAGTGATTGAAAATAATTCTGGTGAAATTGCACAGAAATTAACCTATGACTTAAGCAATCTAAATAGTTTAATCCTCAGAAAACAGAATCTTTACTTTTCTCAAGAAAAAGGGAACAAATTAATCCTGATATACTGTTTGCAAGTGATTCAGTCAGCTCTGTCAAGATTCATAAACATTTAGGTTTAACTTTTAGTAGTGATGGTAAATGGTCTCACCATATCACTAATATATACAATAAAGTCCACAAGAGGATAAATATTCTTAGAATGCTTAAACACAAAGTAGACAGGAAAAGCCTAACAACTATATACACTGCCTTTATTAGACCAATTTTAGAGTATGGGGATGTCATCTGGGATAATTGTACAAATCAGGAAAAAAACTTATTAGAATCAGTTCAGTTAGAAGCACTTAGGATAATTACTGGGTTAAGAAGGGGGACATCTCATTATAAACTCTATGCAGAAACTGGAATTGAAACTCTTAGTAATAGGCGAAGCCAACATAAACTTCTTCTTATTTATGAAATTCTGGGAAATGAAACTCCAAGCTACTTACGTAATATTATTTACCCTTTTGTTTATACGGATGAGAATGTAAGATATCCTCTAAGAAATACTCGTTTATTCAATCATCCTGTTTGTAGAACAGAAAGTTACAGAAATAGTTATTTCCCATCAACTCTAAGTGATTTTAATATGCTCCAACCTGACTTAGTAAACATTAATTCAATACAGAAATTTAAGAAAGTTATAAAGCCCAATGTAAATAATCAAACAGATGCCATCAAAACTTTTAAATACACAGGACCTAGAAAATATAATATGTTATAATGCCAGCTTAGAAACAATGCTAGTAACTTAAACTCTGATTTATTTAATGACCATTTGCTTGACACTTCAACATGTATATGTAGTCATGAAACTGAAAATGCTCAGCACTACCTACTTGAATGCCCATTATACACTGACTATAGAAACCGGTTAATTCAAAATATAGCTGAAATAGACATACACCTAGATCATGACCACTTAAACATTGAAACTCTTTTGAATGGTTGTAAGGTATGTAATGCTGACATCAATTTAGCCTTACTTCATATAGTATTTGAGTATTTCCATCTTACTAATAGATTTAACGTATAATTTCTCCATTTAATCTTTCTCCATTTAATTTGTATCTACGGATTACTGAAATAATACCTGATGTATGTAAATCAGCAATATCAAGTGTTTTAATAGCATTTCTGGCTGAAATTAATGAGCATTTGAAAGTATTTTTTGAATATATTCTTTAAATTCATGATTACTACTTATACTTATGTAGCAGTAACTAATTTGTTAACTTATTATATACTTAACTATGTTAAGAGGACCAACTCCAATATAGATGAAAAAAACTGAAATACCATTTTATAAACCTCTCAAACTTAACCATGATCTTACCTATCAACATAGTAAATGCAGAATTGTTGATAAGTTATTATGCATATCCTTGGGTGGATGGTCGAGGTGTTTATACACATGGACTTTATGACCTGAATCCCTGGATTCTTGCATGGTAAATTATCAGTAAACCTGTATTATTTCAACTTATTTATAATCCTATGAAATATAATCTGACATAATGTACTACTTCACGTTCCACAATAAATTGGAGTTTCCTCCCTTTACCGGTTATATCCTAATTTAATATATACAATATTTTACTCACTGGATTTGCTTGCAGATAAATGTAATGTATTTACTTATTAATTCTGGAAAGGACTGATATAGGCTCAGCCTGTTGTCCAATCCGTTTAACATATGGAATGTTAATAAAATTTTGTTGAAATTGAAAAACAAAACAGTGTACCGTTATATTGATTCATTTGACGAACGTATTTTAATGGATTGTAGTGAGTCCCGCCATGTTAAAGTTACTGAAGTCCGTTGCCGACCTGGAGACCTCGGTCCAGCAGCTGAACACCACTAGTGATATTCTGAAGTTTAATGTTGATGGCAATGTGTATGATGTTCTTGCGGTTAGGTCCACAAGCAGTGTCACATGTGAAAAGGGCAAAGTCAGATTGGAGGCATTATGCGGTATGTAATTATAAATTAAGTAGGTCAGATTGGAGGCATTGTTTGGTATGTTATTATAAATTAAGTAGGTCAGATTGAAGGTATTATGTTGCATGTAATTATAAATTAAGTAGGCTAAATTTCAAGGAATATTCCACCTTATATGCAAGCAATACAGTTATGGTAAATATCATGGTAAATGTGGCCACAACACAATATTGTCGTTCATGTATGTGTTCATCAACTGCCGTGGGTAACTACACCATATCATTTCCCAATATAAAAATCTACTTACTTGTGTATATTGTTTAAATATCATACCTACAGTTATGTCATCTTTAATTCAAGCACTTTGCACATTGTATCTTTTGGTTTGGTTGACAGTATATCTAATCAACTTCTATTAGTGCTAAGATGCTCCGATAGGTGTTCTGCTTTTATCGTTTTGTGTCATCAATTATATCTTATGTTGGATATAACGAAACTGCTTTTTTATGTACTCAATTCATTTTGTTACAGATAGAAAACACTCAAAATAGTTTTGCATACGAGTTTCACATAGTCTATTGAGATAATTCATCATATTTGGGTGCCCAATTCCTATTGTAGAATACTGTACAATAAAATTATTCTGAAATGAAATAATTCATCATTTCCATATAATGTCTTAATTCATCGTTAAACATGTCAGTAGTGTAATACCAAACTTGAAATAAAATACCTCCTTTATCTACTTTAAGATACATACTTTTATGTAAGATGTGTACAGATAACCTTCTCTATCACATAGATTTTATCCAGAAACTTCAGTTTCGTCCCGTTTTAATACTCCTTTTATAAATGCATCCGTCAAACGAGTGTCACTTACAGAAACGTTTTTTTCCGAAAAGGTGTGAAATAGCATTTACACATTTTTATCTTAAGTTACGTATCGTTTGCAGTTGACTGCCCGCAGGGCACATACAGCGCAGGCCGAGAAAGTTGTCTCCCCTGTGCGTACGGTACATACCAGGATGAAACGGGTGCCCAATCATGCAAGAAATGTCCCAATGGGATATCAACGGCCTTCATAGGGTCGGTGGCGGAAGCTGATTGTTCAGGTTGCTACCTTGTTATTTTTGTATATGATTCAATAATATATTACTTATAGATATGCAAAGCACATGTTGATATTTACAAGAGAAACATATCATTTGATTATAACACAACTGAATTTACGAACCTACATTACAAGTAAGACATCCCAACAACCTCTTCATTCAGCTATGTATTAACGTAATAGATATTTTGTTGAATGCAGTGTGATCGTGTCTCCGTTACGTTTACACGTAACTCCAATAAAATTGGCAGTATTCAGTACATTCGTGTTAATAACCGGCGATGTGTGATTTGAAAACAACAAATTTGTATTTTAGTCACCGTTCCGATTGAAGACGAGGCAACTACCAACGGTATGTCACATTTAAGTGTTTATTTCATATCAATTATTTAATCAATTTTTAATCAATTTTGATGACGTCAGCTTTGTATACATAATACATTAGCACGGACATAGATTATACTTATATCAAAGCAGTAACATTTTTTCCCAAAAATACTTGTTGATGTATAGGAACACATTATAAAGCTGTACTTTGGAACGATATACAGACATATTTCGTCCAATACAAATGATATTGAATAGAAAATAATAGAACATTAACTAACATATTAGTTTCATACTATTTTATATAACAATGTACTCCAAAATTGGCAAAAATTAACTATTACGATAACAGATAGTTTACAACGCTGAAATGTATTTAATAGTATTCTATCCATGTCTCTTGTATATTGATGAGGATTGTTTTACCTACTTAGATGTTAACTAGAATGTAATGATTCTGTGTTCACCAGATGATGATGGTGATAACAGTTTAGGGATCATCATCGGCTGTTCAGTCGCCGCTGTTGTGCTTTGTGGAATTATTTTAGGAATCGGTATCCGTTATCACCTCAGGTAGGTTTTTCTGAGCGAAAATTACTATAAGCACGAGAGGAGGTTTATACATCTCTCATCGCGTCATATACACATTCAAAGATTGTGAATTAAAATATCAGCGTGTAATGAATTCTAATGTGACCTATTAATGTTTAGTCGTAATAATGACAAAAATGAAAATTAAAGCATGTAAATATTCATATAAAAAAGGAAAACCAATACAAAATTTCCTATAAATATACTATTAGAATACTATTACCACTAAACAAAAGCTTGAGGTTAGGTTCCAAGACTCCGCCACCAAAACGCAGATCTGAAATTTCGGTTTCATTCTTGCAACTGATTAAGTGTAATTAAACACAGGTAATTATACAATTAAATATATTTTTTTATACCCTGGATAAGTGTTGACAGCCTTCATATATGTGCCTCTAAAGATTTTTTTTAAATTAATAAACTTACAATTACATGTCTTAATGCATAAACGAAAACGTAAAACAGCCAAAGAATTTAATTCACTACTAAAACGTTATTAACAAAATTACGTCACTAGTACAACTGAGTGCTGGGGTTTTATTTTCTGACTATTTAATTATTGAAATCATTCTTCAGGTTATGATACTGAATATGAAATTTAATGCATTTAGTACCACATTTATATGCAATCATTTAACTTCCATTTAATTTACAGATCGAAGGCAAGGAATTCAAAAATGGGAAGCTTCGCCAGTATGAATATGGTGCAAAGTGCGAGGCCACCTCAAAATACGTTTCTGACCTGATGAAAAACCTGGAAGTTGAAATTACCGATAGACTGTTGATTGTGATATTTGTTTACAATACAGCTGTGATATCTAGTTTTGTTTGTACTTCTCTAGCATGTTATGTTGATTGAAAAATGCGAGAATTTAATGTGTGAGTAGAACCAATTTAAAAAATAATACGTTGTGTTTAATACTATGTGATTTATATATGTTTATGTATATATGATTGTGATTGTAGTGTATTTTGTTTAAATTTATGTATTGTTTGTATTTGTAGTTTACATACTACGCTTCTACATATTTCTTTTCTGCTGTGTCTGACGTGAAATGCTTGTAGACACATATCAATTTCTTAAATAGTGATTCATATTATGTAAATAATGTGTATTTCCGTCCAAGCGTTCTTCCTTAAATGTTTATAGATGTTGATCGAAGGTTTTACAATAAAAAATCGAAAGTAAACATATTAAACGTGAATTATTATATGGCATACTACACCGTGTCTCTACAGGATAATTACATTGGCTTGCTAGCCCGTTCTCTGCCTTTCCCTGTTTGGAAATGGGTTCCCAACAAGTTAATTAAGATACGTCACTATTCATACTTTTGACACATTGAAAGAAGTACTTATGTATATTTTATGGTAAACAGTAACGTGATAAACAGTAATATATGAAGTGGTAAACAGTCTAACTATCTAACTTTTTTTCGGTTACATTTAACATGGCAAACACTGATATCTAACTTGGTAAGCACTGATACATTACATGTTAAAGATACGTCAACATTGAAAACAAACATGATGAAATATTGATCACATTCATTGGAAGGAATATTGAATTCGATCGGTTTTCTTTTCAGTGTCAAGTTTAATACCAATGCACATGTATAAAAAAAATCTTTAAATATAATTAATATTTGATGTGGACCGCAAAAATGTTTGAATAAATATTGATGTTTGATTGTTTTCTCTTCTTTACTTTTAGTTTTTTACTGATAGGCTCATCAGAATTTTTTGATTTCATAGCTTTATTTGACCGTAGGATTAGCAGATAGTCATAGTGAAAAGGTTTTTTTTTTCATTTTCACATACCAATATCGACAAATGTAATTAATCAAATTAATATCTAAAGCTATAAACATTATTTGCTGATAACAACACCACGTCCAATGGGGAAATCAAATTCTAGGCGCCAAGACGAAAGACGAATGCGTTATCATTGCACCATCCAACCTCCCGATATAAAAGTTGAATACAAGCCACCCACAATATTCATTAAATACATGCATGTTACCTAATTGATATACATAAATTAATTGTATTCAATCATAGTATTTTTTCTTGCTATTTTCAAATTAAAGTTTATTGGTATTTTCTTGATAAAAGGTTATCATGTCTGAATCATTGCTTGTAAGGTGATTGCAACACAGTTGAGCGCCTCGGGGAACAGGAAGACATAACGATAAATAATGTCATAAATAGTATTGATGAATATCTGTCATACGAGGACTGCTGATATCGTTAGTGTACACAACAGCCTCGAAATTATTTCAGATATACTAAATGAAGAAAAGCTTTTATTGATAAATTCACATATAAGCAAAATTGATACAGATAAGTCGAACAGGGGTGCTTCTTGCTATATGAGTTTATATTACCATTCATCTGACGACTGTGTGTTATACGAGTTTGAATTATCCTTCAACAGGCGAATGTGACAGGTTGCTATATATATAGGAGTCTGCATTATCATTCAACTGATGAATGTGTGCTATATGGATTTGTTTGTTCTTTAAAAGAACGGCTGCTATACGTTGTTTGTATAATTACAACCAACTGCCGAGCAGTGCGAGTTTGTCTTATCCTTCAACAGATGCCTGGGTGTTTTATGAGTTTACATTTTCTCGCATCTCAGACCGGGATATCCCACGTAATACCACTTCCTAGATTTTTCTCTCTCGCACAATCTGTCTAGTACCCTTACTTGCGTTTCCGCGGATTTTTTTGCGCATCGGTGTATTCATCCACTTGTAGGAGTATATATATAGAATATCGGTTCAAAATTTACTACCTGCTTTATATTATCTGTTTTGGGTATTCTATAAATGTTGGTAATATATAGATAAAAAAAAAACTCACATTTTACAGTAAAGAACGTATTTTATCTAAAATTATCATCCCTATCAACAACTGATGACTAGGTGAAACATCTTTAAAATTGACAGCTGGATGTTATAACAGTTGACACAGTTACCATAAACTGACTGATTGACGATATAAGTGTTGCTGTCAACCTTTGATTGCCCGGCAATAAAACAAATGAGATACATTTATGTAACTATACTGCCAACACTGGGATTATTAAAAAGATACACAATGACTACGATAGCAGAGATTAATCCGAAAAACAACTGAGGTGAAAATTGAAATCGTCAGTGGATGTTTATATTGGCGGGCGCACTTTGAAGTTCGCCCAATAAAGGAATGATGACTTCAATATCTGCTGTTAAATATCACCTCACAACATTTTCATTTCAACCGTGATTGACAAAACGAGACTTAAAAACTTCATTTCAAAGATGCTTGATAGAAGTTTCGACTAGATTTTGAGTTTATTTTACTATATACTCCTATTTTGATTTGCATATGTTAAAGCTACTTTAATTCACTAATTCTTAAGAATTAGATAAATTTTAGATCCTTTCCAAATTAATCCAGTTTGTGATATCTTTATTCTGATTTACATACATAAAATGTTATCTCAATTGTCATAAATGCTGAAATGCGAATTTAAATTAAAAACTCACACGAAGAAGATATTAAATCAATTAATTTAATGGAATGATAAAAGGATTCATAAAAAACTAATAGATAAGTCATTTTATTATGATTGTTCCTTAACCTAATACCATGTAAAAAAAAGGATGCGACACGTGGAGGTATCATTTACATATTAATGTTATGTTGATTGGCATGTTCCGGATTAATATTTAACTCAGTCTATCCTATTTAGTTAACTTAAGTCTGATCTGACACTTGACGTTTTGCTTATCCGATAGTTTGAAAAATCAGATGTTGAAATATCATATGACTGTAGTTAATGTAAGTCTTACGTAAGAATAATAAATCAATATTTCTTATGGACAACACAGAGTGTATAATAAGACAGTATATGACGACAAGAGCCTCAGGGATTTTATATACACAAATAACACATGTCAATGATGCTTCATTGTCAGTTACCTGTACGCCACCTTTTTACCTGTAAGAATCGTCTTGATTGATGACAATGACTGTTCTTGCTCACAATCAACCGACCGTGGCAGTTTACTTTCACGTGGCTAGAGACACGGTATGGTCAGCTAAGACAATATGATTACTAGAGTATCATTATGTCTGTTTTGTACTCTAATACAAGTTACCTACTCGGAACTATTTACATCAATGGATTACATATATTCCGCTATTAGAGATGCTAGTCAAATTTCATTGAGACTGGATGATTATATTCAGAACGAAGAAAACAGATTGGCCGCACTGAAACAGTAAGTAAATATTAGATTCAATGGACTTTAACACATTTCTGGTTATAACTAATTAATATGTATTCGTGAATACCTTAAATTATTTCTAAAAGGTAATCTTTCCACAAAGCTCACTTGTGTGATAATTATTATAAATGCACGTGGTGCTGTTCGTTAATATCAAGATATCAAATAGATAAACCACGACAGGTACACCTAGCCCCGAAGCACCGATCTAATAGACATACTTATTGTCTATGTCACGTAATCAAGGTAGTTAACCAAATGCTTCAATATTGTCGACCAATCCATTGTTAATGTTAATGTTTCCTGCCTTCTCTCGTACACTCTCACCTACAACCACACTAGTGCATGTTTTAGATGTCAGAAACCTTTAAAGGATAATATTTTAGCTATGCATTAAAATTTCAATGTAAAATTATTACATCAAAACACGGAAAACTTTAAAATACTAGGGAATTACCATGTATATTTTAATAATATTAACGATGCAAAATTCCTTAAAGACACATGTCCTATTTCTTATAAATCTGAAAGCCTCCTAACTATGATAACTATTATAGAGGGTATGATACTATATTTTGATACCGTGACAAGTTATTCTACATTACCTCACAATGATAATTTTATAGAGAGTATGTTCTGTAACGTTATTACTTTTATAAAACACTCATTATTTAAATTTACTACGGTAACATTAATAAAGAGTTGGCTACTTCCCCACAGTATTGTATCATTAAGATACGATACTTTACGTAACTATGGTAACGTTTAGGTATGATTTATCACCTAAGTTTAGTATCAAATAGGTATGATCTTTCATTTAACTACAGGAACATTTACGTATGATACTTCACTTTAATATGGTAAAATTTACCTATGGTACTTCACCTTGATATAGTAACATTTACATATGATACTTCACCTTACTATGGTAACATTTCTGTATGATACTTAATCTTACTATGGCGATATCTGTATATGATACTTCACCTTACTATGATGCCATTTATGATACTTCACATGACTATGGTAATATCTATTTATGATACTTTACCCTTTAATGGTTACATTTGTGTAGATACTTCACATGACTGTTGTAACATTTATGTTTGATACTTCACCTTTTTATGGTAATGTCTATTTATGATACTTCACCCTTTAATGGTTACAGAATATGCTACCTCATCTCACTTTAATAACTTACATTACTATAGTAATGTTGCAAATTGGGTATTTTCTGGTAACGTTTATAGACAATATTCTATCTTATCATTGTAGCTTTTAAGCAAGTACGTTGATGTCAGGTATACTAGTATTACATCACCTTACCATTTCCCCATTACTACGGTATAATGAGAACAGAAAAAAATCATATTGCGAGAAGTGTTTTCTTTAAAGTAATAATGACTCAGTTTTATCAATCAGTAAACATGTATCTGAAAACAAAATCATCCTGCTACTATAAAATCCGACACCATGTCCAAATATTTGTTCCTTATATAGTGAAAGTGATTATACTGATATACCATTGCCTTTGGTTTTAAAACTTCGCACATATCGTTTGCTGTAGGCTTTTTTTTCTCGGAATATAAATTATACTGTATACAAAGTACATTTGTATCAAAATACTCCCTTGTGGAGCACGTAGTCCACTGTGGCTTCCAACAAGTAAGGGATCTTTCATATTTTATATACACCTCAACATATTTGTTAACCTTACGGGAACTTCAACAAAAACATTTAATGGTATTTTTTTCTTGGCAGGTAATTTACTATTTTCACTTAGGTTTCATATGAGTTAACTTTTATTTGTGTTAAATCTTGTTTGTTCTTTTTTCAAAACAGAACAGGTAAGCGGCCACCATTCAGTCAAATTTATTTTTAAAAACTACAGATGGGACGAAAGACACAGACACATCACCTCTTTATCTGATCAATCAAGTAATAACGGTAGTACGAACAAGCGAATTGTCAAATGTACGAGGCAACCTTCCCCTTTATCAAGACACAAATTACATATATTACATCACTTCATAGAACATGCCGAAGACCCCTTATAACGGACAAAAACACATCCCAAGTTGTTGGATGGAAGACATATAACTATATATATATATACTTATCATGTGTCTTGTAAAAATTCTTTAAACGGAAAAATAGCCATTAGAAATTATGCAGAATACTGAGACTATTAAGATATTCCGGGTTCCTGATAACAAAGTGTGTTCTGTACAAAATGTGTGATTTGCCATCATCTCTTCTATCCCAATAGATATCTGAAGGTATGCTGGTCGTCAGCTACATCATCCATCAATGCACAAGTCTTTATTTAAAATGATATATAAACACAATAAATTTTAGTCTTTTGCCAAATGTATGGTAGCTATCGAATGAAGGTATAGAACTCACCCTAAATAATACATAAGTTCTTAGCTTAAATGATAGGTACATTGTATACACGAAATGAAGGTCGCAAATAAATTACATCACAACTGTGGTTCGTTAATTTGTAGGGTAACACTAAATGTAGGCTCTTTGACTAGGATAGATACAGAGGAACTAATAGAATAGATATCAAAGTGATGTATGTTTACGTTCAAAGCTGACTGAAACAATTTTGGCAGATACCTTTTTACGCGACAAATCCTCCAGCCACCATCAATTTCAGAAATAACGAATAAATGATGGAAATACTACACATATCAGTGTAATAACACTCATTACATGTTTTTGGTCACATCTGACAGAGTTATAATTCACTGACAGATATCAATCGTGATCACATTGCTTCATTTACAAGATGGCGTCAACAAAGACATATGGAGTGATTATGACGGCAATTGAGGTTTTGTATCAATCTAATAAAATTATGCTTTCTTGAAAGTTTGCAAAAGTTATGTGATAAATAGAAACTAACATTCGTTTCCAATTCATATGAGATTTCTGGTGGTCGTCACGAATTTTTCATTTTACCCCGCTGGAGGCTCCGTAAAATGGATTTTTTGAAAGATTTTTCTATACAGTTGCTATGATATGGAAACTGATTTAATATCCTCTATGTGTCGCACGTCGTGTCAGTAACAGTCACGTTTCGTAATAAATTTCCAAAGGGACGTTGATTTCAAGACTGAATTTTCATTGACTGTATTTGCATGTCCCTTGACTGAATCTGAGATAGAAAACCAATGACACCCAGCAAAATTTACTGGTGCAGTTATCTATCACATTAATTAATACATTTATCTTCAGCAGTCTTTACTATTGATCATCTGCAGTGTTATGGTAATTGTAAAAATACACGTTTAAAGTATTTCTGCGATGTTTTTCTTTTTGTTTTTATTTAGTAAATTGTAGAATATATTTTCTTCACTTAATGTGCAGACTAGTGACTTATTTGTTACTTTACACGCAAATAATTGGCATTCATTTCGTGTTCCTTATAAAGGTTCAAACAAGACTGGATGCATTATGGTTGGACATTAGATTACCATATGCTACAAATTATACAAGCGTTTTAAAGAAAATTTGAATAACTTAAAATACATAAATGTATATTTGGCCACGCACGCCGTTTAGTAGGTCCAAACAAATTTACATCGAGTGTGTAAAAATGACACCAGTTGTCAACAAGTTATAAAATTTTAACAATATGTCAAATCTATTGTGTGAACAAAATGTGAATAAAGTAAATATAATTATATGATTAAACGATAAAGAAATGAGTAAATAAAATGTGATGAAGTTTTCTTTGAAGTACGAAGCTACATCGTATTGTGTTTAACCAGAATTGCTGAATTAAGAAATTGTGGAGACCAAGAACCAATTCGAAAGAAATATAAGGGGAAATCGGACGTGGCTTTGAATAATCATATCAGTTTGTAGGGTTTCACACAAAATATCATCATTTTTTGTAATCAAAACTTTTATATTTTTCCCATCGGTAAAAGTATGTTTTGTGATGGATGTGACATCTCTGTTAGCAAATTGACCTCAAATTTAATTTATTCGTGCCTTTGTGGTTTTTAAAAATTATAATTCATCTTCAAAATGAATCACTAAGTGAGATTGTCTTTCTTTTTAAATCTTAAAATAAGGTACAAACAATGAATCAAATTGTAACGCTGTTAAACGGCACTCTAGGAATCGTTCGTGATGCTAGGAGCCCGAAATGTTGGAAGGCGACAGAGAAAAATCAAATTAAACTGAAACCAATATCAAGATATAGATATATGAAGAACAACTGTTTTAAATGAGAGCAAGAATGGGCTCAGTAATTAATATAGCTAACTACTACTTTAATTAAATGTCACATTGTAAATAGGTGATACGGTTCCATTTAAACTTTTTTTTACACACAAACGACATCTTCTAATGTAACAGCATCAACTGACAATATTGTCTTGTATTTCAGTTGATATACATAATGGTTAATTCTACATTTCATGCTGTATGTGTTTGTTAGAATAATGGATAACAGGCAAAATGATCAATTATAATATTTTTGAAACGTTTAGGTAGGAACGACTGGGACAAAACAGTTGGAATGATATTGTCATGTCACACTTGAAAGATATTGCCATGTCGGTGATTTTTGATGTTCAAGCTTGTCTGTTTAATTAATGATAAACTAAATTCAAAGCAACAATACATTGATATACAGGGTAACAATGTCAATTCGGTAAAGTTAGATTTTCATTGACCTTATTTTCTTATCGTTCTCCTATTAAAATTATTTCTATAAAGAATATTCTTCCTTGTTTTATTATTCATCATGATAGACATCACCAAACTACATCCGAAGCAGTGGCTCGTCATTGATTCAAATCGGAACATCGGCCACATTCCACTAGCAAAGCAATACACAAAGTAACGCGAATACCTATATAACAAGGTGACATGTATTGGCTATACATGTTTATGTGTAGGAGCTGTCAAAGCTTACCTAAACATCCACAACCGCAATGCCTTCGTCGTTTAGAAGCGTTAGACACAAAACTGAAATAGCAATTTTCTACCAACACAAAATGTTGATGCCTCTTTGGATAGCAACATGTATAAAGCAGTATCCGCTGTAAACAGTTAACCAGACTTATGAGTGTTATGTGTTATGAGATATTTCTTTAACTTATAAAATAGTTTTAACTAGTTTTATACAAAAAGTAACTGCAGTTTCAAAAGTGATGAGTTGTTCCAGTAGAAAGCAGTAAAGACATCCGTTAAGAATGTTGAATGCAGTTGACGTGTTCATTGTTATATATGAGTTAATCCTCTGATGTGAGTAAGTAGGTAGAGACGTTGTATGACAGGACATATTTTAGTCTACAAGGTCAAATATGAAATGGGTCATATTGTAAGTAACATAGACTAAAACTGTATTCCTTACAACCTGAATAAATACATTCGTCCATACTTAATCATTTTGCTTACCTTTAAAGGTACATCTGACTAAGTTATAATATATGTTTTGTTATTACACTTAATAAACAAGTTCATGTAATGTTGTCAACAAACAATATTGATTATTACCCCAATACACTTCATATCTTGGCAGGATCAATTATAAAAACTATTCAAATATACACCCTTGTTGCCTTTTAAATCCTGTTTTCCTTTCAGTACAACCATTTTTCTTATATTGAATCCGTTCCTCTGACGCTTCGGACTGTCACTATATTACATACAATAACATTAATAATTCTGTCACCTTACTTGATCTTGTCATACGTCCACGATGTTTATGTACATGACTTACACACCTGATTTCTAGAAGGAACACAACCTTTATTTATTCTGAAGTGATAAAAACATGCAGGAACTCCCTGATTTAAATCAACTGAATACAAATGTCTTGTATGTGTTTTCCATTAATACATGTTTAATTGTTTACTGTGCAGATATGCTGATAAACTAACAAACCTGCAGAACGATTTACTGAATGATGATCATGGGTGGGCTGGAAATCCTATCAGTGTGTACAAGTTCACCAAAGTTTACACTGACGAGTGGGACGAGACTTTCGCTACCTATCAGCAGGATAGTCAACATGAAGGTTAGAAATGGAAAAGTACCATAGAAAGCATCATAAACATCAGTAATCAATACTAATGGAAATATTTATCTTCTTAAAGTACAATAAAAGTAAGTTCAACTTGTGAAAGCAATCTGATTATTTTCCGTTGTAGAACCTTTCAGGTTCATGAATATTTTCCCATTCTAATAAAGTTCTATTGAAAAGTTATTTAAATCATACATTTAAAAATGTGTTATGTTAATTTTTTTCAACTTATCCCTAAAAGTACTAGAGGAGATTTTGAGCATTAAGAAGATCTACATGCCAGGTCGAGAGGACATGAATGGGGTAACTGATGGCCTGGCTCGCCTACTCAATACATACCAAATATCGGCCAGTGAAATCGCCAATGGTACTATAAACGGTATTTACACAGGCGAGCTAACAGGTCAGTTGGAGAATATTTCAGAATACAAATATAGTAGTAATTGATGACTAATTGACAAAGCATGTTAGTTTTCAGAGGTTTGTGGCAATGTGCATGAAACGTTTCAATTAATTGGAATCGGGGTACGTGTCTTTTTCTCCACAAACGTGTTATTGACAAAGACATAACAATATACACATGGATGTTCTCACGTAGAAAGGGTCTCTTTTCACACACATCATTAACACCATTATTTTCATCGGCAAACAGACTTTTCAAAATTTGTGTCAACCGCCTTTTTCAATTTTTCTCAGTCTCCTCCTAGGTTTCAGCAACCTGGATTCATTTCATCACAGACGAGTCCATTTCTTGTTAATTTGTTATAATGATTTTTCTTCTCTTATAGATCAAATACTTGATAGATTTCTGGTGTATTTACACGGACGCTTCTTTTTTTTTATCTTTATTGATTATTCAAAGCTTACTGGTTAACTCTGTTGGCAAATTTACGAGCTGTCGGTAGCTATTATAGGCACAATCATTTAGGTTGCTCCATAAAAAGAAAGCGACATATTAATGTGTTTGAAATTGATTTAAATCAGGTGTTCGTATATGAAGGTTCATCTCTGTTAATGCAGCAGATTCGATTTTAGAAACAGTATAGAAGCTCATAACACTGAATAAAAAAAGTATAATTTTGTCGCTAGATCATCTCCCGTTTCTTCAATCTGTGTTATCATCGTACAATAAAGAATTGTCTAGTTTTTAAGGACATAGTTACTCGTTTTGAAATATTTTGAATTAAAGACATATTGAATGAGATAGAATTTCAGTGAATGTATAAACAGCACAGACAGGTGAATGGCACATTCAAAACAAAATTAGAATTAGATTTATTCGAGTCACAAGTAATGAATTAAATTTAATCATACAGATGCTTCATCTTACTAGGACTCGCAAGTAATGCTACATGTACACTGTTGAAAACCATGAGGCTACTGAGGAAAAACAAACCGAACAAATATAAAACACAACATGGGGAGGTGAACTATCATCTTAATTCGATAAATTTCATAAGTTCTGTCATTGAACAAGACCACTATTCAAATGAATGAAACGTGAAATACAACTTACTACAATCACCTGCAATGTCGATGATTGTATAAAAGGCACACAAGTGTAGTCTTTCGCCACAAATCCAATGCTTTATTGGTAATAATACATTCAATTTGATTTTTTGATATGTGTGATACTAAATTAATATTTCGTTTTTTCCTTGGGGCATCATTTACCGATATTTTTCTTATACTAAAACATATACAACTGCATTGTTTTATCTACTTAACAAGTATGAAGGAGATCGTTACAAACTTTTGTTAATTAAGCTTAAGATTTGTTCATGTTAACTAAATTGTATTCTTCAGCGTTCGAATGCAACAGCATAGCACAGGATTTTCACACAAGAGATTTCTCGCAGCTCGCATTGGAATGGTATGACGTGGCCCTTGCAAAGGTTCAGAAAGAAGTCAGTGACATGGTCCCTGTCTCCTGTCATAAAAAGACGTGTGAAGTGTGGACAGAAAATCATGCCGCAACATCAATAAAAAATATCAAAAGTTCAAGAGATCTAGCTGTTGAATTAGTAAGTACATTTCATAAATGTACATAGAATGCTAGAGGGTTTAGGATTACCTGTAAGTTATAGCCGTCAACTCCATGGGTGAGAGTCCATGCTGAGCATTGACTTTTGTGTTACTTTAACAAATTTTAATCGTTGATAGAAACAGTTATTTCGTTTATTGTAACTAACATTGATACATAATTGATGTATCTATATCCATATATGAGTGTTTGTTGCATGCATTCCATGCATTCTTGTTTCGTACAGCAACGAGAAAAAGCTCCGATGTGTCTGACTCGTTTTGCATGTCCATTACCACATAAAGTATATGAGTACTTTTCTAATCTGTTTTATTATTATTAATTTCAGCTTGAAAAACAAATGCGAAATTTTACAATAGACTTGGAAGCTCTTGCTGAAGAACGTAAGTCATCGATTGATCTTACACTAGAAACAATAACACTATTACAAGAACATTTTACCTTTAAGAAACGGTAAACGAGAAACTGATCGCTATGGCATTTGTTGATATTCAATTTAGTGGAAACCTGTATATCAAACCTAATCAAATGGTGATGCCTGTTTTGTTGCATATTTACAAAGAAATGGAAACGAGTCAAAATTTTCGTGATTTTCTTTCAAAATGATCCACTGAAATTTGAATTTCGCTATCTGGATGTAGAGGACATCTAACACACACGTTTCTCATTATTTTAAAACGAAAACGTTAATATAATGGACTATCCTCGCAAAAACAGCCGACTGTACGGTACTTTCCAAGAATCAACAGCAATAAGCATATAGAAAATGAATCTATTTAACAGACATTGTATATGTAGATCAGTAAAGAATGTGAGAATTTGAGATCCCGTTATGTGTTTATTTGACATCATTTTGTTTATTTTTGTATACATTTTTTAGCTTCTTCATCGATTAAATTATAATTTTACAGAGGGAGAAAATGAAGAACTTAAACAAGGTTTAAAGGATGAGATCATGGCTATGCATTATGATGGTAGCATAAAGTTTTATGGAAGGGAACTTATTCGAAACGTGCACACAAAACGATCATATGAACAACTGTGCCGAGGAGCTGTCAAGGTAGGTTAATGCGATAGTAATTTTAACTTGTGATGAATCTCTGTCATGTAATATACAGTACCGATCATGGTCAAATTTTTTTAGTATCTTAATAATGTGTCAATCGGTCATCTACTCTTAGCATTATTAACGTATTGCCTGATTGAGAAAATGATCTTCATAATTCTTTAAAAAAATATTTATGATGGCAAAATTGCTCTTGTTATTAAGTTGGGTTTCATTTTACAATGTCTTTCTTCAATGCAATCTTGTGTAATGTTCTGCAAAGTACATATGATCAAAAGGCCTATTTACCAGATCCTTTCTAGGTCATTGTGAAAAAAAATCGTGCCATATCAACCATTTATACCTGACTGATTTCCTTATACGGCATTCCAGGATAAACTGACAGATCCATCATTGGTATGTTCCTACTTCAACAACGACAACCATCCATTGCTGTTGATTCAGCCAGCTAAAATAGAGTTCCTGAGCTGGTCACCTTACATTGTAATGTACCACGATGTCATTACGGATTCGGAAGCCAAGACTCTGCAGAACCTTACCTTCAACTATGTAAGTGCTGCAACATGTGTAAACACTTTACATAGTATTATCAAAATGTAAATCATTCTTTATAGTTAGATAGTTCTAATCTATCGTTTTACTATACTTCTATTCAGCCAACAAATCATTAATAAGGGGGAAAAAGAGGGAGGGGGATCAAATATGAAAGAGTTAACGAATTCTTCATAAGGTATTCATTGACTGATTGAACTGCTGCATGTCTCTAGTCTTGGTAAATGAGAAGTTCTTTCTGTTTTAGCTTGAGCGCTCACAGGGAATTCCTAGCAAACCAAATTCTGATGATGACGGTATGGAAATGGATTCAAGAATAAGCCGATAGTAAGTACGGATCATCCTTGTACAAGAAGTTATTGTTGTAGTATAACACTCTGTCTCTAGAAAAACTACCAGGATATTCCACAATGCATTTTGATGCAACTTTGTAGTCGGAACAAATTTTAGTATTATGTTTTTTTTTAACTGGCAACTTATAAACAGTAGGTAGAACATATTTCAACGTGTGTTCAGTGACCAATAGAGTACGAAGGAAAATTTACCATTCGTATTGAAAGTGAGAACAGCTGTTCAGGTGTGAATATGGGAGAATAAGCAATACCGATTTTGTAGGTACAAGTACAATTTTATTAATAAAACCAAGTTCGTCTGTACAATCAAAGCATAACTCTGAATTAAGGAAGCATTAAGTTACAGGGTATAACATCTGCGTAGAAATGAGATAATTCAGCATTACTGGTCTAAGAGGACGAAACAGTCGTATGATGCAGTTTACTTCAGTGTTTAGTTCTAATTTATCTAACTCTGATATTGTGTTGAAACGTGCGATTCACTTGTACGTCTTTTGTACAATCTTACTGATTACACGAGATAACATCCACTGTTCTTGTCGTTGACAGCCATTACGTGGATGATGGTAACTCCATGGTGGAAAGGCTTAACGAACGGATAAAGGCAATTACGAGACTTAAACCTGTCTATCCTTCCGCCGAGGTCCTGCAGGTTAGAAAACCTCCACTCTGAAATATATCCTGTAACTGAGCTAGATGTCATGTTACTTTATCATGTTTAACCGAATTTGAAATATTATGCAGAGGATAGTTCGATTGTTCGAAGAAACTACGTTTGTTTGTTTGTTTGTTTTTATTTAATATTCCAAAATGACTGTCTTTTAAGTACTTTGTCATCCTCGATACTCCAATGGTTACAATTCCGTTCACTCTCTGCAACCCTGGAATAGTTCAGCGCAAAATTGAAGGCTCTGTGTGCGACACCTTGTGGATAAGACGAAAAACCTAATATGATCCTTTTTCATTTCGGAATATTTTATTGTCATGATTTTACTGACAAAAGGAATTGTAAAAGCAAACAGATCATTTGATGTACATCAAACGAACATCGAGGTTGCGTAACAGTATGTTGTACTTTCTTTGAAGTTGGGAATCGCTCAGTTGTTATTTTCAAAGGATCGTATCGTTCTTTGATCGGTTCGTTTTTTCCCACCTAAAACTCGCTCTAGACAATTCAATCGTCTTACTTGTAGCTTCAATTTTGCCATGAACTGTGCCAAGGTGGAAGAGAGTGGCACTGAGCGTAACCCCTGGAGTATCGATGATGATACTTTGCATGGAAATTATTGCCGTCGATGATTACAAAGGTTTTAAAGTATAAAGTTCATAATGTTGGAACACTGTATTGTATAAAGTTATAAGTTAAATTTGACTATTTTGCCCGGAAAACAGGTTGTCGGTGGATTTAGGAATATATCGTAGATCAGTAGATGTGTTATAGAACCTCTGTCTGGCATGAAATAATATCTCTTTTGTTTCATAGGTTGGAAATTATGGAATGGGAGGGCAGTACGAACCCCATTATGATTGGTTCGGTAAAGACGTAAGTAGAGTTAAAAAACACATTAAAGTCCAGTTATTTTAGCAATAGATGTATTGAAAATGAATGAGTAAATCACGTAATAAAGAAAAGATATTCTATGCTTTTTATTGAGTATTACGAGTTGAATTAATTAGATAATAACCAAACTGGGCTTTATCAGTGAAGAAAACAAATGGCAGGATTCGCGTTATATCGGAGCGATTTTATGTACTTCGTTGTTCACGCCTGCTAAAGCACTTATACTACATTGTAAATGAAATCATTGATACTTCTAATATTTCAGCAAGTACAAATTTTGACGGAACATAAAACCAACCGACTGGCTACGATGTTGTTTTATGTAAGTACAAACAAAGACATAAGTATAATGACGAATTCACGAGAACTACAGATATGTATTATAAAATGGTAAAACGTGGAAGATAAGTAAATAGACAAGAAGTTAGAGAGGTAGAATATCATCCTAAAATATCAGTATATCCTGAGGAATCATCAACAAGGTTTCATCTAAGAAATAAACATTTTTTCTCTCCGTCATGAGTCTTAAAATTATGTTATTATTTTGTTAAAATTGAGTATGCAACATCCGAAGTAAGAGTCGGTATGTAAAAGGTATGATATGCGTTCAATACATATATATATATGTGTGTGTGGGTGTGTGTGTGTGTGTGTGTGTGTGCAATAAAGTTTGATCAATAATTTACAGTGATTAATAAGCTAGATATCTAAAATCGACATTTCTTCAACTTTTGTGTTTCATCAATTTTAGTTAAGTGACGTACGAGCTGGAGGTGCCACAGTGTTTCCTCTAATCGATGTACATATACCTGTCCGGAAGGTAAGTTGTTGCCCGATGCGGTTTTTTAATTTATCTCTTTATTAGTTATTCACGTATCATGAACATCTGTTACCAATGAGATTAAGAGGTACTTTCTTGTAATTCTGTCAGAATTGCTATGCCATGTGAATTGAAAACTGACACAACACTTAGGCAATTGACACTATTGATTTTACTGTTTGAACCAAGATTTCATTCTAAGAAAATAAAAAGTTTTTATCATTAAATACGACCGTGTGTGTACGATTAGCATCTTTTTCTCGAACTCTTATTATGAATCATTAGTTTTAAACTTAAGATACATTTGACATGAGAAAAAGTAAGCTGCTTCGCTTCACTGGTATAAGATTCAATAAGACAACTAATGTTTCGAAAATATCATATTTTAAGGGATCTGCGGCATTCTGGCTCAACCTCGACCACGACTTAGAAGGAATAGAAAACACACTTCATGCTGGATGTCCGGTTCTGATTGGTTCAAAATGGATTGCCAACAAATGGATTCATACTCACGATCAGGATGTTCAATGTTTTAAAACAGACTCAAATGTAGAAAAAAATAAGTCGTGAGCAATATCAATATTTTTCTCCTGCATGACGACGAATACAGCTGTAATAGTTAGTACAATAGGTGTACTGCTTCCTACGTTTCGAGCATTACATATCGTTATCATTTTCCGAGGCAACACAATAACAATACATCTGGGACCGCTGCAGCCACATCATTACGTGATTAACATGTTGTATCTTGAAACCAGAAGCAACTGTTGTCACATCATACGTCTCATTTTAAAACTATCTCTTTCTGTAGCGCACCGTATTATAACAGATACTCGCAGCGTCAATAAATTGGCGCACACCATTTTTAACAGAATGTACGAAAGCAGTAATCAACACGATCATAACTGACACTGTTCTCGTTCAGCTATTAGATAATGGTTTAAAGAGAACAGGTAATTTGGTATGTATTTGTACTAGAATGCTAAATAAGATTAGGATATATTCACTGTAAAGTGTGCTTGTGTGAATGATTCCTAGAAGAAATTTGTGAAGATGTATGCATGCTTTTGTAAGAACCCGGCAATTAAATTGTTATTAAAAACTTTCGGTTTTCGGGATTTTTTTTTTAATGTGGTGCTGTGGAGTTTTCAATTCCTCCATTAACCTTGATGTAGATCTCTAACTTCTCTACAAAGTGAGATCAGTGGATAATTATCGGTCAATATGAATCAATCTTTCAACAGTCGATATGTGCTAACAAATGTTTTAACAAATATTTCAATCTTTATAAAAAGTAAACGATACACTGAAGCAATTGAAACAGAACGAATAAATTTACCTGTAAAAGATGAATGACTATAAGTTTGTAGCTGGTTTTACAACCCTCTTTATTCATCCGTATTTAGATCTGTACTGTGAAATTGATTGTAATGAATAGTCTTGTTTAAACATGAAAGATTTACAATTTGGCCTTGACCTCTCATTACTATTAGTCATTGTCGAATGATTTCTATTACCAGTTCGTTCTCTAATATTATAACAAGAAATCCCTAAAGAATATATTTTTCAGTTCACTAGAAGTTGGATTTTCAATAAATTCATCATTTCGTAGCATCCTCATAGAAAAGAATAAATCTCGGCTATTATAGTTTTGTGATCAGTTCCAAAATGTACAAAGCACAAATATACTAAGGCCCAAAGGGAAACGAAATATATCACATATAACATATGATATGTGAATTTTGTTAATGAGCCATCATGTACTTGTTAAAAATCCAGTTTTTCTTCTTGTCAGCCATTGTTTTAATACAATCAGTCCGAAAATGTACAAATATTTACCAAGGGATGCCTATTAATGAAATATCTGAATGACATACACAAATACTGTACTTCTCATGAAATAGAACTAGTAAAGGTGACTACATATCAGCCATTTTTTTCTTTGAATGGTCTCCAAATCAGAAATGGACAAAGGGAGATCAAAGGAAACCCATTATAAGGATTGAGATTTATCCAAAATAAAGTTTTCAAGAAATAACCATGACTACCTAAAGATGTTTAATCAAAGATGGCTGCCAGTTTTTTTTTTTTTGTTTATTTTTGTTTTTTTTAAGAAAAGCCCCAGAATTAACCATGCACAATTAATGAGAAACTTTGTTGTAAAAAAGTTTATGCAACTCTTTGAAAATACTACCATCATTTTTTTTTTGGTTGCATTTAGAAGCATGTCATAAAAAAAAACACAGAAACAACAAAATTTGGATAGATTTAATGGAGTACACGACAAATAATTTCATAGATTCCATGTATCTATATACAAATATCTATCAAATATGATGCTGCGTCATTCATATTCATAGTACATTATCAATTATGTCTTACTTGAGTAGCTTGATTTTATTTTCTGTTTTTTTTTTTTCTTTCTTTTTCAGTCCAACAATGATCAGTGCTAAAAAAACAACCTAAATATTACGCTTACTTGTCAACAGAAAAAACTAAAATGGAAAACAAAACAATAAATTTGAACACAATTATTTTTATAACAGCTAGGTTAACAGCTAGATTTATTGGTTTAAATGAAGCTGTTTAGGAAACTCACTCATCTTAATTGCTTTACCTTAAGTCTTGATACAGACTATTTAGTCTGTATAACAGATTTATGTCACGCCATGCCTTAAATCTTAAAAATAATGACAAACTGATCTGTCCATCTACAGAAATAGGACCCAGCAGTAGCAATAAAACCGTGACTGCTTCTGCTCCGTTTTGAAGGAAGAGTTATCTCCCATATACTTCACTCTTCTACATAATATTTGAAATCATCAAAAATAAGATAAAATGATATGAAAAATGATTTCATATATGTTGAATAGGTATCTAAAACAACATCTAAAAATATCTAAAATGTTCGATCCTATAACCATGACCATCATGTTGCACATTTTCACAATTCAATTTTGTTGTACATATAATAAATCAACAGACAAGTTGTCTTGATTTCCCCCCATTAATTAGCAATGCTGAAGATGGCTAACCTGTAATATTGGGAAAAATGCAAACATGTTTCCAGCATGATTAGAAATACAATTTATAAAATACTTCAAAAACATTGACACCGATTTGATAAAAACAGTGTTCTTAAAGTCACAAACATTTGTGGTATCTTTCTGCACGATACCCACAGATCCAATGAGAAATGCACGACATAATAATTCATCGAATCCAGTATAGGTAGACTGGTCCTCCCATAGAAAATGTTACCCAAGATATCAGGATTCATGAGTGAAAAAGATGTTCTAACTAAAAATATGGTCGTCATTTCAAATGCAAATGTCCATTGTTAAAATATACCTGCCAAGTGAAGCAGTGCATACATTTCAACACAATGTTCCGTCTTTTTCACTATATCTTAGTCACTGAAAGTTTTCTTTTTGCCTTCAAAATTCTGTATACTTCCTTTGGCAGCTGGAATGACAAATATAACAATCATTACAAGTAAAAAATTTTGACTAGAAAACTGATATGTTATTAAAAAGATCTGAGTAGTGGACCAATTGTATCCTCCATACTTCACTATACCTTATCATTTTCTGTCAGAAGATTGCTTCAATCATTGTGAGATCGTGAAATACACACTAAATATACAATGTGCACAATTTGACAGGATTGTTTAAAAGAAAACCAAATAGGAGGCTATTGTATGCTATCATAAAAAGTTGAAACAGTGTCAATATTAATAGTTAATTTACTGACAACATTTTCCTATTGATGATCTTCTTGTTTAACCAAAGATTCCAAGAAAATCATGTTGTCAGACTAATTTTTGGTTTAAACTTTCTGTCTTATAACTTACATGGACTTTTACCACGCCCACCACCTCCACGACCTCTACCCCTGAATCCACCCCGGTCTCCTCCTCGTCCTCTACCCCGGAAACCTCCACGGTCTCCACCTCTCCCACGGAAACCACCTCCTCGTCCACCACGTCCACCTCCACGTCCTCCTCTCTCTACAATATGGAATGAAAAACAAAATGATGTCAAAACTATTTAAAATACAAGCTGTAAAATAGATCACATTTTGTTACACTGAATATTTAATGAAAAAGATATAAGTATGAATATCAGATCTGCTTTGAAAACAGGTAATTCACTTAGTGGCATTCTCAAAATAATTTTCCAACAATGCTCTATATTTAGTTAACAAAAAAAATAAAAAAAGAAAGCAATTAATACAGAAATCTTACCTCCAGCAAAGTTCAAAAATATCTGCCTTCCGTCGATTTCCTGACCTGCCATTGCTTTGAAGGAGGCTTCGGCTGCTTCTACTGTATCAAAATCCACAAACCCAAATCTGAAATTCAAACACAGTCTGTAATTACAAATCATCATGTGCTTTCCATCTTCAATGATATGTTATCAAAGGAAATATGGATGAAGACCTGTTTCTATTAAATAGAATACTTCATTTCACGAGACCTTACCATTCCATAAGCGATGATTGTGCAATATCATGAAATATATTATAACTTATCTTAAAATAATATTTTTGCTGCAGAGCATTATTTGTCTACTTTTCAATGTTCAAAACATCATCTATATCCGTAATAGCACAGATAAAATCCAAAGTAAAAATGTATATCCTTAAACATCAGTAAATGTACAAACCCTCTAGATTTGTCAGTATCTGGAAATCTTGCAACTCTTGCTCCTGTGCATCCCTCAAATGCCTCTTGCAAAGTTTCACTGGTGCATGAATACGAAAGATTTTTTACAAATAAGACTTTCGACTTATCTCCTTCTGCAAAACAAGAAGAAAATACAAACTTTCAGAAATACATATATTTTGTATTATGTACTCTAGATCTCAACTTGGTATGCAACTTTCTAACTTCTCAAAACAAGTACATTGTGTAACAAGTTTGGCAATAGCTGATGAAATACGAAGGATGTTACATCCTACATAAACTATGATTTAAAAACTGAATACAAACATTCATCAATGTATGCCATCTGACAGGAAAACTGATTTTCAATTTAATGATGTCTTTCATTTCTAACAAGATAATGCTTCACTTCATTATTTTTTTTATAGAGAACTCCATTTAAAGACATCAGCATCCATTCCAATCTGCATATTTCAATCTAATATATACGATTCATTTTCAAAACAATATATCATAATGTAACCATCAACTGGTCAACTGAAATACTAGTTATTGAAACAAGTATAAACCTACTAAAACAACAAAAACCCTATTATGTAGCTTGCTCCAACTTAATTGAAAACACTTTAAATCAGAGTTCAAATTGCTAAAAGTTCCCTTTTTACTGGGTTTTACATCCTCACAACAGTCAAGGTCACAAGCTGGACGATGTTTAGAGTGACAAAAAGAGTGCATAAGAAAACAATGCAATAGCTGACAGAAAAGAATGGCAAAGGTGAACAATATGGGCAACAAATCTAGTTAGGTCTCCTCAGTGTCCACTTCGTAAAATGCACAAATTCAAAGGAGACTCACTTTTAGCCAACTCTAACGAGTATTTAGTGGTATAAAACATACCCTATTCTTGAGCTTTCCTATGACTCCTAAACAAAAAACATCAGGACACTCCCCCCCACCCCAACCCTTCCTCAAGGAGTGCCCCAAAATAAGTGATTTGTGAAAGGTCAAAAAATGTGAATGAGAGAAGGTGAAAATGAAGAAGAATCACTAATGATAGCATCAAGAGCTTCATAGCATATTTGTAATGCTTCCTTTTCACCAATGATAAAACATACCTGGACGTCGACCTCCTGGGGATCCAAAGCTATTATTTTGTTTTGGTTTGCCTCCTGCTTTGTCTAAAAACAAAGCATTTCCTTCTAATTCTGCTCCTTGCTTTTCGGAGAGCATGGTTTCAACTTCATCAGCACTTGAAAATACCACATATGCAAATCTAAAGAGAACAAATAAAAACACATTTTATCAATTTAATCACATAATCATTTGAAAAAGAAATTTTGTCAAATTAGCAAGAGTTTACCTCTACAAGAGCCATATCACACAGGATTTATGCATGGAATTAAATGCTTAAGAAAATGCCAATAATAAATTGCTTTATCCTTAAGCAAAAGTAGATCATTCTACTGAATGAGCCAGCAGCAGGAATAGTCATTTTTCTTTTAGATTTGTTTGGTGAATACGATTTTTATACAAGACATTGACTCATCTAAACTGATATATATATCCTTGCATGTTAAGAAGTCCTAGAAGAGTAAAAAGTCAGTGCAAGATTTACTCTGACTATATCTGTGCTATATTTCTTATGTATTACAAACAAAAACAAGTTCCTACCCTTTGGGAGTACCATCATGTCGCTTTGGCATGCGGACAGATGTGGAACCTGTAAAGAACTCTTGTATCACATCCTCTGTGACATTTTCTGCCAAATTCTTCACAAACAAGGTAGTTGCATCTGAATCCCCTGTTTAACAAAAATGTCATACTTAAGTGGATGAAAAAATTAATCAAATTGTATATTTACAAAGCTGGTGTAGATGTTTCAATACCAACAAATTATATTTGAACAAAATACTTGTTTGTAGTGGCAAGTAAATAAAAGCAATTAACCAATGCGAGAATTTTCATGACAAGGGCAAACAATGAAAAATGGATTTAGTCTTCACTTTAATTATGGTTAGCAGTTTTTTCAAAGTCATTAAACTCACAAAATTAAACAGTTTTATAATAGCATTGAAAGTTCTTATATAAAGTATGATTTAAGTCAGACTCGAGATAATGGATTTATTCCCTTCCCCCTCCCCATTCCTCCCAAACAAATAATATATTTAACTGCAAAGCATGGTTAATATCCCTTATACTGTGGCTGTATATAACACTATTTCAACATTCTTTGGCATATCATTATCAAGACAAGGTTAGCACCAACTAGAGATTCTGAACAAACTTACCAAAGTCTTTTTTCTGTTTGTTTGCATCTGATTTTGCCACTGCTACTTTCATGTCTTTCACACCATCTAACTTGAGAGCCTTATCCAGTTGTGATGGGTCAGCCAAATCCACATAAACATACCTGTGTACAATCAATATATTGATATAGGTTATCTGCTATTTAATCCAGAGTTAGAAATCATGTCAACATGTAATAGTTGTTAGCAGCATTTTGATATAATGTATTTCAAAAGTGTATCAGCAGATCTAATGGTTTTGAATTTGATTACAAGTTTTATAATGTGTCTCTTTTTAAGATGGTCTTCCAAACAGTAGTAATCTTTTGACAACTACAGATAAAAAAATGTTTTTTACTCAACTCAACTGAAATATCAGGTGTTCATCATTAATGTTCCTTTTAAAAAGACTTCCAACAATGCGACCAGTTGTCACTGAGAGATGAAGAGGCCATAATTCCTACTTTTGTAATGTTAGTTCACTTCAAAGAAATAAGTACATGTCAAGATATGAACTTATTGGTTTTGTTAACTTCAATTTGTAACACTACATGTTCTTTCTCTTTAAACAGAAAACTGACAAATTAGGACTGATTCAATGACATACTAATTCATAAAGGATTAACTCGATATTCATTCTTATGTGCTTACCGTCCACCCTGCCTTGGCCTCCTAATTTCTGCCACAGATATTCCTTTCTTTTCAAATATCTTTTTCACTTTATCATCTGCCATTTCAGCTACATTATTTACATGTAGAGTTGCTGTAAATCAAATTGATATAAACCATTAGTGATTTCACACAAAAATGCATGAATTTTTATATACTTGTCAATGCTTCAAGAGTTGTCTTTTACACAAAATCATTGTATATATTTTTTCACATTTGAGATATCAAAGCAAGTTCAATTAATTTCCAATGATATCCAATTCATTTAAAGCAAGCTATCAGTCTGACCTGAGCATTAAAGCTAATTGATCTGTTAATCTGACCCAAGCATTTGTGTTAAATGATCTGCTAATCTGACCCGAGCATTCGTGTTAACTGATCTGTTAATTTGATCTGAGTATTCAAGTTTTCATACATGATACTCTTGAAATGATAAAACTACTTATCTTGATTTTGAAATATTTAACAATGCCACAAATTAAATGACCACTGACAAACTCTAAAAATTGAAATGAAAACTTGCTTTTTTCTTCAGGCTCTGTTTTGGCTTTCTTTGCTGGCTTATTATTTTGCATCTTTTTCCTCTTCTTTGTGTCTTCTTCTTCCTCATCACTGTCGTCTTCGTCATCATCATCTTCATCATCATCGTCATCATCATCTTCATCATCATCGTCGTCATCATCTTCATCATCATCTAACAAAAGAAAAATATGTTCAATCCAAAATTTTACTATGCAAGTACCCAATCTGTTAATTTTAGCGCAAGAACTCACACTCTAGTGAATTTGACAAAGACTGCTATGAATCAATCTCAAACTGAAAAGTATTTGTGTGTTAACATGAAAATATATCAATTGAAACTGCGGGGTATTGACATGCAGGGAAGGCCAGAATTATAAACAGTGTTTTACCGAGTATCAAAAAACATTGAATTATACATAGGGAACTTCTTTTAACTTTTCTCATGTTTTTTATATTGATCAGTAATGAATACATACCAGCTGGAGTTACCATCTTTGCTATACCATTGGCCTTAACAGGAGTTTCTTCTGTAAAGAAATTACAAAATCACCAATGAATAACAAAATCTACAGAAAATAATCTTCTACATACATACAAATTGTACCAAAGGAAAGGTTCTAAAGACAAAAACAACTATGGCATACATTCTGACATTAATCTTGCTTGATTAAAATGGAAGCATTCAGAATAACTTGGAAATCATTGCTGTAAGAAAGAAATCTGACACTCGATTCTTTAATATAGACCTGACAGGACTTAAGGAGCAGTACTCTCAGTGAAAATATTATTTCTCACAATGAATGTATCAAATATCAGATGACAGGCCAAATGGTTTCCTCAGGCCTTTTGCTGACAATTATAAAAAAGCGAGAGGCCATCTACAGAAATCAGAAATATCAAGTGTTTTGTGAGTAGTAATTATAGAACAATATATTCTTAAATTGCAGCAAAAAAAACCCCAAAAAACACTATAAATCTACATATGTTGTATGGTAACATCCCTATACCCCTTCAGACTTTCAGTTGCATGGGAATAAAAGTTTAAAACAGAAGGAAATTTCTTGACTTTTTAAAAAAAAATTTGTCCAATTTAGAAATCTTGTAGCGATAAGAACATGTAAAGTTACTTAATTAAATTTGACAATTTGAAAGGAAAACATTGAACATACCTTCTTCTGAATCATCATCATCTGGAAAATGAGAAGAAAATCAATGTTTAAGCTATTGGTATGTGTATGAGAACTGGCATATTTTAACTTTGATTATATTCTAATTTGAAATATATATTAAATATCTTCGAAAAGTAATAAAATTAATTCATTCATAATTTTCTGTTTGTATCTTTACATTCAGCTCTAGTATTACTAATATACAAACTCTTCATCAGTTTTCAGATTGAAAAAAAAAATCTTCCATATAAATACTTACCTTCATCATCATCATCATCGTCATCATCATCATCGTCGTCATCATCATCATCATCACTTTCTTGTGCTTTTTTCATAATTTTCTTAGGAGGACTTTTCACAACTGGGACAGGTGTCTCTACAAAGATTGACATTGATATTAAGGACAGAAGAACACTCGGGGCTCTCACATCCCATTTTGGGACTGTGGCCCGGGCCCTTAGAACACTCAGGGCTCTCACATCCCATTTTGGGACTGTGGCCCGGGCCCTTAGAATTGGGAAAAATAGCGGCATTTTCCTAAGAATTGGGAAAACTTGGGGTGTAAATTGGGAAAAAAAGATACTATTTTGCATTGGGAATGGGTCCAAATATCGGCCCCAAAATCTGGCAGATCGAGAGCCCTGACATTGTTAGCATATATGTTTTTTCAATTCAAAGATTTTGACAATTACCCAACATTATGTTAGTCTCAGTCCGACTCAGGAATAAGTATAGATATTAATTGACGGGCAATGCAAGTAGTGGATTTGCATATAGTTACCATGCAAATAGTTAGCAGTAATGGCCATAAAACATTTGGTCAGTCCAAACATTATTATAGATATTTTTGAACCTGTTGAAACTTTGCCAAATTATGCATGTGATTAAAAAGTCAAGTTTGACAAATCATTATCAGTCAACAATAATTTCAGGAATTGTTAAATATATCAGCATTGCCAATAGACAAAATATGTCTCTTTCCAATTATTAAGGAAATGTTATGTTAGGTGATTTATTAATTTCAATCACAAGGAAAAAATGAGAAATTCTTAAGAATTTTTTAAAATCTTAACTTCTTACCATCATCATCATCAGAATCATCATCGTCGTCATCATCGTCGTCATCATCATCATCATCATCATCATCGGAATCACCAGCTTTTCTTTTGAGTGCTACTTTATTTTGTTTTGTTACTACAGGTACCTTGAAAAGTGATAAAACACAAATTTAAAATTGTCATTGAAACAATACAATAGGAACATAGACTGTTAACATTCAAAAATGTTATTCTAGGAATTTGGGTTTGGTTTAATTAAGTTTATGAAATCAGCATCATTTATCCACTTTATCAGCAAAATAAAAATTAATACTAAAATCTTTAAAAATGGTTACACATTATTTTTACCTCTTCTTCAGAATCATCTTCTTCTTCAGAATCATCTTCTTCACTTTCAGATTCTACTGGTGGTGGAGGAGCTACTGCCTTCCCTTTCTTTCCTTTGTTGTTTGGAGTCATTGCTCCCTTTACATCGGAAACAAAAATTGATACATGAACAAACGTATTGGCAGAGTTTACCATGGTAATTTGAATTTAACATCAAATCTATATTGTCACATAAAAGTGGGAACTTCTTTTTCATAAAGCATCAATAAAGAAAACTACATTTAAACAAAATCTTGTTCAAACTCAAATTTGATGAAACTACATGCAGAAAAAATAATGTGGAGACAGTCAGTGATGTCAAATTACCAAATGAGAATTACCATTCAATCCGTGTGCAGGATACATGTAAAACTGAATATTCTTTCCACAATTATCATTTCAATGCTGACCATGGAATGGGTAATTTATTTTACTAACTTAATATATCATATGTCGACACCACACTGAATATTAATTAAAAGTCGATAAAGCATCTAAATAGTTTGGACTAAATTATAGATCAAATAAAGATGAGTCACTTTTACTAGTCCGTTGACGATATGTATGAATATTTCATATTTTGGAATTTGCAATTCCGTTTTACAAGTCAAAAGCACAAGTATATGTTAGAGTGCCTTACTAATAAACGCTGCAGAGCAAAACTCGTTCGTATTCTGACCTAACTTTATAATCGGGATTGGCGATCACCTGGTTATATGCAAAGATTCTTTCAATTAATTTCAACATAAAGCTAAAGATACCTAACAACAGATAAAGTTTGTTTTATCTAACTTGTCTAACAAAAGTTAATAAAGATCATTTCAGTGAAACAATTGTGAAATCTTATTTTGTGCGACCACGTGGTTGCAGATTGGCGACAACATTGTGGAGCACGTGGAGAAAGCGTCAACATTCTCAATGCATCCGAAACCATTCTGTTATTTCATTACAATTCCTAACTCATACTAAATAGTTTAATAACTTAACTTACCTTTTTGCCTTTAACGTTTTTGGGTGCCATTTTTGTATATAACTGTAAGGAATGGCAGAATAAATTGGCACTAGATTTAGAGCGTGGCTGCAATATCGACCATGTGTTAATCAGAGAGAGTGGTTGATGTTTAGTTTCGTATTTTGAGATGCTATTTTCAAATTCATTTGATAAAGTTAACTTAATATAACTTATTTAAAATATCTATTACATCGATTTATAACTATTTAGCTGATATTTATCCGATAAATCACATCTTTTTAGCCAATAGCCATCTTTTCGTACTTTATTTTGTATGCTGCTATTCAAATCACACTAAAGTTCTGAGTTACATTTACACTACACGAACAACCCGGATCGATCTTCCACATGTTTTACCATACGTGTGTAAATTGAAAAGAGGAGTTGCAAGGCTGAATTGATAAAGAAAAATGAAAATCAAGAGAGAGAAGTGAGAGAGTATTACAGTAAATCCCATCACGATCAGAACAGACGATTCGATACTTCAGAATAAATGACATGCAAGAGAGAGTATTGCTGTAAATTTTATTTCAATCAGAGCTTCAGAATTGATGAATCGATACATCAGAATAAATGACACGCAAAACATTTTAATATTTTAAAAAAGAAAATGTTTAACATGCGTCATGATTTAATTTGAAGTAAACAAAAGGGGTGGAGTGCCACATAATTTATGGATAAATGCATTGCCAGTGGTGCCCTTTCCTCTGCACAATATTGGGATTTCCTATATACACATTTTTTAAAACTTCACTTTTCCCTGTCTTTCAAAGATGAAATGTGACCATCGACTGAATAACTTACACGTTTATCTAATTAAAGGGACACAACTCCAATACGCATCCGACCCGACATCTGTAAACTTTAGTATGTTCCCATAATTTCGGTTGCGTTGTTTTCGTATTACTAAATTGTATTTTCAATATCCAACCATATCAGTGTCGAGCAATGAAGTATATCGCTTAATACTTTAAAAAACTATCAGCTGTGCTTTTTAAACGACATTTTGATGTCTGACGAAGCTTTCAAATATTTTGTTTAACTATTTTGTTCGAAACTGTTTTTCTAGCTTTTAATTCAAAACCACGTGCAATATCCCTTAAAATTCTACAAACACGTGGAACAGAATGGTACCTAAAAAGAACAGTAGAGCCAAGGTAATCTGCTTACGACGACTTTTAGATGACATTTTTTTTTGTGAATCTTATATCCTAAGGTGATAATATCGTGAAATGTGATGTCGCTGTTACATCGCCAAAGATGCCTTTCAAGAAGTCCTCAGCTGAAATATTGCCATCATTATCATTTGGCAGAACATAAACTATCTGTTCATCTTTATAAATTATAGCGAAGAAAATCGAGCTAACTATCTTTGCTGCGTATTTAAACATCTCACGAAGTACATAATTCAACTTTTAAAATATGCAGTAGTAGGAAGTTGAAAATATTCAAATTGTAGCAAATATTTCTTTAATGTTTTGATATTTATAAACCAAAGTAAAATGCATTTTGAAATATTTACAACTGAAATATCTGTATTACCACCTCTATATTGTATACCACTGTCAGACCGAAATGTGAGCATCATCTTTAAATAGCTAGAAATAAAACGCTGAGTAATTTTCCGATTGACTTTTGTAAGTATATGTTACCTCACTTTGATGTAATACTTTTAGTAGTATTTTTGTTATGGAAGTGATATTCACTTCTTCACTGAGAGACAAAATGGCACTTGTCAGGCTGGTCAGTATTAAGTCCACACTAACTACCGTTGTGGTATCACACAACATGCCAAAAGGTTTGTGCAGACATCATACAATCATCTTCTGCATACCATCTGCACAATACAGTATCAATCACACAACTGTGTGATTGGATCGCACATTTTGTGTGATGAAGTAAAAATTGCTGATATTACAGATTGCAGATCAAACGAAAAAGCTGTGCAGTTATGACTAAATAATGATCATACACATATTAAATGTTGATCTGTAATGATAAAAGTTATTTTTTACCCATTCATGAAAATACAACTTGACCCTGCACTAATTCATCTATTTAGTGTATAGTTTCACAACTCCTAGAAAGACTTACGTTGTGTCTTGGACTAAAAAAATTCTTTCTGACGGTATAAGATGTCCGTATAATGTTTACATATATAATGTAATGAGTGTCTGTACATTAAGACTTGTCACATGTGGCACTTTGTAAACAAACTGTTAATTACAACTATTCAGCCTAACCTATGGATTTATGTTTCAATTAGGAAATATATTTAGATGTACTTATATATTTAGAAAGTAAATAAATCCTATCCCACACTTATTCAGTTTTCTTATGGTGCAGACGTGTGTATATCGCACATCATGTAACTTGCGATCCCACAACTGTACATATACAGCTTTGAAGATAATGGGTGCACAGATAGATAGCATCAGATAACAATAGTAATAAGGAGGGTTTTCATAGCTCAGTGAACATAGACAAAAGCTAAAGCCAGAGAAGTCTAACACTATAGACTTAGTTTCTTATCTCTATATTACATATAAATATATATACTTTATTTATTTTAAAACATTTGTGAAACAAGCTATACACTTAAATTAATCACTCTTGCTGGCATGCGAGCGGTCTTGTTTTTGGAGGAAAGTGGAGTACCCAGGGAAAACCCATGTAGTCGCATAAGTGATTCTATACCTTTAAACATCAGTGCCAGGAATTGAACCCAGGACACCTAGGTGAAAAGTGAATGTGTTACTGCTGCGCCTCTGGATCTCTCTACATTACTCGATGTATGTTCCAGAGATATAGGAAAGAAAAAATACTCTTTTCTTGTGCATTCGGTACAGTGTAGATTTTAACATTAATATATCTTATTTTAACAGTACTGGTCAGCTATTCAAGTAGTAAAGAGCAAATGTGTCCCAAGTTTGAAAGTCCTTTTTACAATTTAATGTTCATTTCAGACTCCTGTGGCACCTAAAGCTAAGAGTACCGCATTGTTACAGCCACCAAGGTCTGCTCCTGTATCACGGAAGGCAAAGTCATCAAATCAGAAAGATGATGAAGAGGTACTGTCTAAAATGTAAAAAATGAAAAGAGGGTATTTGAGATAGTGTCAAAAAATATCTATTTCTCTCCATTGTTTTCCTTAAAAGTAAATTATCAGTGAGTGAGTTCATTTGTAGATGTGCTATTTGTTTATAGTATAATTAACTTTTACAAACTTCTACCATAGCTGCAGTTGACAAATAATTTAATGTTAATTTTTTTATGTATATGTAAATGCAAAATCTTTTTCTTATAGGCAGATGCTCCTGTTGCCAAAAGACTCTTCTTGAATGGACAGGTATTGTGACCAATATATGTTGTTTTAGTTTTGATTCAACACCTCATGAAACTAAAGATAATTTGCTGAATAGATGCCACTTTAGTTCTATACTTTGGCTGTTCATGGGACAATAAACGAAAGAAACAAAACAAAACAGGTGGATTCAAAGGCATACAGGAATTGGTGTCCCTCTACCTTAGTTTGTCAACCCAAGTTTATCTGTTTTATTCTGCAACTCGTAAAAGACTTTAATTGCACACAAGGTATTACCATCAATAGTTTTTTGAACTGACAGATATTGCCCAAGTTCATGGTATGCTGTATTTGCTCTTTCTTTGAATGACTTTTCAAGCATTGAAGGATCAATGATCACTATAGAGATAGTCAGTAGCTGCCTCTCTGACTTTCAATTACAATTTAATGTGTGTAGTACATCTATAATTCTTGATTCATGGACACTGATACACTGTATCATTCAAGTATCATTTGAAGACGATAAGGAAGTCCCCCTCCATAGATTAAGTTCATTATACAGTGTTAAGTTGGTTCACTTTGAGCTACTATTTCAACCATTTCTCCAATTGAAGTTATGATGTAGGAAACATCCTATATTGACAATAATTGACCAATTGATTAAACAAAACCTTATTATAAATGAAAATCTCACACTTTTTTGTTAAGGATGCTGGAGATTCTGCAGGAGCATTGAAAGGTGAGTAGCATATAAAATAGGATTAACCCTATATATATGTGTGTAAACATATAAAATCTACAGTTATCACACAGTAAATAACTGGCATCACAGAGTAAATAAACCAGCTATCACACAGCAAATAACTGGTATCACACAATAAATAAACCAGTTATCACAGCAAATAAACCAGTTATCACACAGTAAATAAACCAGTTATCACAGTGCAAATGAACCACTTAAATTATCACACAGCAAATAAACCAGTTATCAAAGAGTAAATAAACCAGTTGTACAGCTAATAAACCACTTATCACACAACAAATAATCCAGTTATTATACAGTACTAGGTATCATACAGTACTAGGTATCACACAGCAAATAAACCATTCAAAGTGTTACAGCCCTTTTTAAACCTAACTGTTATGGACACACACAGTATTGTTGGACATTCATGTACAGATTTATTCAGTACCTATATGAATAGCAAAAACATACAAACATTGATGGTTCTGGGTTGCGTGATAACCACAGGTCGATAGAAATACTGATACCTGAACTGCCTTGCAATGATTTATCACTGAACAAAATTAGGAAGTATCTATCCAGAAATTAGTGAATGCTGGCAATTATATTGACCTACTGACCCAACTATATTGATTTTCAGTTGAAATATAAGCCAATGTTATTTCACCATTATATTGTGCTTTAATAAGCCCACCTCCTGAATTTGAGTAAGAATTGGTATATTTTGGTCCCATTTGATTATTGCGAAGAAAATATGGTATACAATTTGTTAGTATGCAATTGTTGAGTGATTTGATACCATTAGTAATAGGTTATGGTAAGCACATAGTTAATTAGTTCTTGCAGACATTAATGTCAAGTTTCAAGCCTGATATGGTGCTCCAACTAACATTTTGCATTTATTATGTAAACATTAGTTCTGGAAACATTTTTATTAATAGGTGGAAAGAAAACACCTCTGAAGAAAGCACAAACTCCAAATCCTAAGGCGAAAACACCCAAGATGGAAGCAGCCGACCTGAAGACAAAAACTCCAGTTCTTAATCAGAATGGAAAACCTACTACAAAGCAACAAACTCCACGTTCAAAAGTGAAAACTCCTGCTAAAGTAGAAACTTCATCCCTGAAGGCAAAAACTCCAAACCCAAACGTAAATACACCTACAGTGCAAACTCCAGCTCTGAAGACAAAAACACCAGCTAAAAAAACTCCTGCTAAAGTAGAAACTTCATCCCAGAAGGCAAAAACCCCAAACCCAAACGTAAATACACCTACAGTGCAAACTCCAGCTCTGAAGTCAAAAACACCAGCTAAAAAAACTCCTGCTAAAGTAGAAACTTCATCCCTGAAGGCAAAAACACCAGCTAAAAAAACTCCTGCTAAAGTGCAAACTCCAGTCCCTACCACAAATGCTCCTGCTAATGTAAAAACTCCAACATTGAAAGGCAAAACGAGTGCAAAAGTGCAAACCCCAATTTCAAAGACAAAAACACTGGCAACTAAAATGTCAACGAAAGGCAGGACCATGTCTTCAAAACAGAAAATGGAAGTGGAAGATTCTGATGAAAGTGAAGAAAGTGATGCAGATATCGATTTGGAAAATATAGGTAAGCTTTGAGGGACACATAAATACATTTTCTCTGATTTTTTTTCTTTGTGAAAGCCAAACTTTGTACAAAGAATATTTGGTAATTAGAAACAGCACTTCATTGAAATGAAATATTGTCTTTAAAAATCTACCAGAAGTAAAAAAATTGAAAAAATAAGAGACTTAACCTCCATGTTAAGACCAGTTTGATGGTGGTGTCCAGTAGATGAAGGTCTTCCTGAATTGTAGTTCCTCTTTATGAGCAATTGATAAAAAGAAAAAGATTACTGCTAGACAAAAAATATGTCCTCATTCAAAGTGAATTTAAAATATCCTTCAAATTTATGTTTTGATATGTGTACAGTATAATTCATGACAAGGACATGTAACAGTAAGTATTTCTCAAGTTTTTGTTGAAAAAAGGAACAAATTTTCAACGAATAATCTTTAAGGATTTTTAAAAGATTAAATTCAGAATTGAAAAAAAAAAACACACACACATTATGAGAGTTGTTTTTGCTGGATTTGTAGGATTTAAGTGATCTGTATGAATGAGTACTATGATACATTGACCTGAATGTAGAATGGTACTATTTACTTCCCAACAAGACGATAAGTTGATGCCAAATGAAATTGATGTTTCTGCTCTGAATCCTGACTTTGACTAGAGATACCACAATAATTTTATTTTATTACAGATTCTGAATGTGATAAGCAGAAGCATAACCTCAAAGTTTGAACTATTTAACAAAAGATTAAAAAGATAAAACATTCTAATTAGATGCATTCCTCCATTTACTTTTTTAAAGGCAAAGCAAGACTAGAAGAAGACAATAGTGAAGAAGAGGAAGATGATATAGGTATGTACCACAGATATTAAAACCCTCTTATCTGTTAGTTTATATTAGTGTCCAATTACTTACCTCAACTAAACCTGAGGACTAAGGTAATCTAAGCACTATCTGTTGGTTCACAAAGGTTTTTTACTTTTGACAACTCTTTCAATATACAATATCTACATACCTTCTGGTCTGACACTGGTATTCAACTCTCAGATGTGGGTCTAAAGGACTATTTGGCCTTATTTGGACAATGTTGAAAATTTTACCCTTGATCTCTATAGAATGAGATATACATCCAGATATTGAGTGCATGTGTCTTGAAGCTCTAATTGATTAGCTCTACTTTGATTATTGCTTTACAGTCTAATAAAACTGCAAGATATAAGAAATACTAGATATAAGTGTATCAATATTTTAATAGGAGTTTCTGAATATCTGCCTCAGCTTGAAAGTTCCACTTTGATAGTACTAAAATGAAATCGAAATGATAACCCACCTTTTATAGAGATTATATCCGTTCTGTCGGTATGAAGTAAACAGTATCGAGGTCCAATTGTTTCATTTTACAATATCGTTCTTTCAAATACAACATAATCAAGGATCAACTAATTTATAAAATTTCTCTTCAAATTAGACATGGAAGATGATGACTCCCTCGATGATGATGATGATGATGGTGATGATGATGAAGAGGAGGAAGATGATGATGACGATGATGAAGAGGAGGAGGAAGAAGAAGATGATGATGAAAAAGAGAAAGATGAAAAGGAAGAGGACAAAGAAAACACAGGTGAAATTAACAGCATCTGCTCATTAAAAAAAAAAGAGCTAGATTGCAGCATATTCCATGGAAATAGAATGGATACCCAAATCTATAGGGTATTTCCTGAACATATAATAGATATATCCTGACAACGAATTGTCTGTTTTCCCATTAATAAAGTTGCTTTGTTGTCCATCTTTTCAATAATGCAAACATTTCTGTTCTGTATTAAAGTGTAAATATATGCCCAAGACGAGAGCAGTTAGCATATATCAGCATCGTGATGTATCGTGATTAGAAAAGCAGGACAAGGATATTGCGGAAAATTTTAAGATTGGCGATATCGCCACAGACAAAAAGAAGTAAGGACGTGGCTTTTAGATGTATTAGATTTCTTAATATATTAAATATTATTTTGTCTTTCAGTGCAAGGAAATTCATCTATGAAAAAACAGGATGTGGAAGGGAATGGTAATGGTTTTTGTCAAATTGTGATATCACAAAAACAGAAGTCTAAGTGTAAGGTTGTTGATATGTTAGATTTCAAGTCAGTTTGATAGAATTTAGCTGTCACAAATGTCTTCAAGACTTAAATGTATCTTGATAGTGTGTTAAACAGAATCTTTTCTTCCCAGATTTCAACATTCTAAGACATGTTTTCTAAATCTCAGCAGAAAGTGAAACTTAAATGATATTATGATAATTATCAGCACATCGTGACACGCATATATATATATATATTTTTGTACATTAACTAAATTCACAGTTTGCATTTGATCTGGTGCAAACATTAGCTTTTGACCCCTCACTCCCAACAGTATAGATTGACAAGTCTAATTTGTAAGAAAATGTTTTAATTTGTTTTTCAGTTGGGACAAATATGTCTCTTAAGAAACAGGACATGGATTGGAAAGGTAAATTATTATAGATTGAAAATCTGCTGATACACTGTCATACGTTTTTCTACATGTAATGAATATTTCGCAAAGATATAAGTAAAAAGTAGAAAATAATCCAGCTCTGTCATAGGTTAAGAAATTGCTTTGTTACAAACTAGTTCTTGGAAATAACTTCTTTTTTTTTCATTTTCATTTCATTCGATATGTTAACTTTTCCATTACAGTATACTTTCTATGCAACTCATAATAAAATTTGGCTATTTTTAGAGGATCTTGACAATAGGTCATTGTTTGTGAGAGATTTCCCAACAAAAACAAAGGTGGAAGATCTAAAAATGTTGACAAAAGATGTTTTAGAAGTTTATCCTAAACCACATCTTGGCTGCAAAAAAGGAAGTTTAAAGTAAGTAAATTATGGTGTCACATATAAATATAACCCTATTACATCAGTGATATGATTGTGTGTGTGTGTGTGTGTGTGCGTGTGTGTTATGGTTTGCATGTAAATTGTTGTAGTCACAACCCGTCCCTTGCCATGCACTATTTTGAGCCTACAATGACCTCAAACTTGTTATTGTGGGTCAAGCAATAGTGCTACATCAATACCGACTCTGATTTTGTAGACATTTTCATGGTGTTTACAAATGAAAGTCAGGTGACAGATGAATTATCGAATGAATTTTCTGATCCATGGCTGATTCTAAATAGATCATTGACACACAACTGAAAAGTTTCAGAATAAAAGAAGACCTGGGATATTTTATCAACAACTTTAATAATGAATTAATACATGGTGATTCGATTCTGAAACATTTAGCATAAATCATAATTATAAATGTATTTGACATGAACACAATGCCATACAACACACCCTCCACACATACACAGTTGTATGGCACAGTTTTATTATAATGATATGATGAAATTACATCCTTGTACACACACATTGGATACGTATTATTTACAGAGATTGTATGGCACACAGACATATCTATATATGGATCAGTATTTACATATGTTTACCTCCAACATTTTCAGGAAACGAAAATTTTGTGTCAGCATGCCTATTGAAATTTATATAAGGTCATCAGAACATTTGTAAAAGAGAATTGCTTGAATCTGATGTCATGTGTCATGTTGTCAGTTTTGGTATAATAGAGATGCATCAGTATGTTGATGTGTGTGTGTGTTTGTGTGTGCGTGCGTGTGTGCGTGCGCGCGCGCACGTTGTAGTCACAGCCCGTCCCTTGCCATGCACTATTTTGAGCCTACAATGACCTCAAACTTGTTATTGTGGGTCAAGCAATAGTGCTACATCAATACCGACTCTGATTTTGTAGACATTTTCATAGTGTTTACAAATGAAAGTCAGGTGACATACATGTTATATGTATATTTCAATTAGGGACATTGAGTAACATATACTCTGTTTTGGTGAAAAATAAGAAAATCCATTTGTTTAACAAAAATATAGTTTCAGACTGTTATACAGATCATATGGTATAAAAGACGTGCACATTTTTATTAGGCAATTTAGATAGCTGATTATCTGAAAATGGTGCCTAGACTTATTAAATGGTTTGGATAAGCAGTTATCTGTATGATAATGTGATTGGATGAGGTGCAACTGATGAGCAGTTAGAATTTGAGTGGCTAATGCACAAAGGTGTGATGTATCTGGTCTCCTATCCTGTCAGATAGGTTTACCATAATAACTAGTCAGTGGTGTAATTGTCTTTCTATCAAGACAATATGCAAATGGTAATTTTTGATGTTTAGCTAATGTAAAGCTTTGTGCTGACATTTCCATTTAAAGTACTGTGTCTTTCCTGAAACGGATGCATCAGTATGTTAATATGATCAAAGTTGCACTATTTTGAGCCTACAGTGACCTCAAACTTGTTATTGTGGGTCAAGCAATAGTGCTACATCAATACCGACTCTGATTTTGTAGACATTTTCATAGTGTTTACAAATGAAAGTCCGGTAACAGATAGCTGGCATACTCCTTAGCGTACATACAAATTTTCAAGGAGGTACTAAATATTTTCTCTTCATCTGATGCTTCAGTACTTATTAAAATCGTTTTTCATGTTATGATGTTAATTAATCTTTGCTATTGTCACTTCATGATGTCAAGCAGATGAAAAGTAATAAAGGAAAAAATATGAATATATTTGAAACTTTTGCAAAACTGTCTGTAGAAAGATACCGCAATCTGTCTGTATTTTTGTGAATATTATTGTGGCATCATGTTGAGAACCAAAGTTAGTCATCTTACAAATATTTGGCGTTTACACTCTCTCACCACAGCTAAGTCTGTTCTGATAAAGAACAAGGTTTAGACATCTGGTCCTACAATCTTTTGCTTTAATGTATAGTTGTGTTGTAATGATGTATTGTGAAAGTTGACTGGTTTTCATTGTTAGTGATTGTACCCCACTGTTCCTCAGCTTAGGGGCAGTAAGGTGACAAATATAAGGGCAGTAAGGTGGCATATATAGGGGCAGTAAGGTGACAAATATAGGGGCAGTAAAGAGACACATATAGGGGCAGTAAGGTGACATATATAGGGACAGTATGGTGACATATGTAGGGGCAGTATGGTGACATATATAGGGGCAGTAAGGTGACACATATCGGGGCAGTAAGGTGACATATATAAGGACAGTATGGTGACACATATCGGGGCAGTAAGGTGACATATATAAAGACATTATGGTGACATATATAGGGGCAGTAAGGTGACACATATAGGGGCAGTAAGGTGATATATATAAGGACATTATGGTGACATATATAGGGGCAGTAAGGTGACATATATAGAGGCAGTATGGTGACATATTGTAGCAGTTCAAATCAGAAATGACCTTGGCCCTTATTTATAGTCACTAGACTAAATTGATTGAATAAAAATGTGGTAGAAACTGTTTCCATTTTGTTGATTATGTTTAGTCTGGAATATTGGCAAGATTATCAAACAATTTGTTTAAATGAATTTGAATTACCATAGCTCCACATTGAAAATCAGTTCAGTATAGGAGAAAGAAAATGAATGCCAAGTCAATGATACAGTCCTCTTTGGTCTCTTGTTTATGGTTAATTGTGTTGTAATGCACATGTACATGGAGGAAAATGCCTGTTTTGGTTGAATTTTCTTTTTCCAGATTCTATTAAAGTCACATTTCTTCTTTCAAACCTTAAATCAGCAGTGTGATTTCTGATCAAACTATTTCCATTTTTTTGAAATTACAGATGGGCCATTTTGCGGTTCAAGAATGAAGAAACTGCAATAAAAAACCATAAGTTGCTGAATGGAATGAAAATTGAGAATAACAAATTATATGCTGACTTTGTTGGCGCAAAGAGCAAGCATGCCACTAGAACATATAAAAATGGTAAATATTACATGTATGATTAAATTTCTTTCATATTATCAACATTGACTTGCTTCAAACTTGTAAACTATGTTTAAGTGAAAAAATGACATGAACTTGTACATAAATTTCTGCGTATGTGTATCCTTGAGGCAAAACTTTTATTTATTGTTTTATAATTTATCAACATTTAACATGATAACAGTATACCTGTAGTGTTTACTTATCATTAATTAAAAATCAAATTGTATCCTTGAGGCAAAACCTTTTTTTGATTCATCTTATACAAATTTGCTTTAGCCATGAAAACATTTCAATGAAGTGTAGATAATTTATGGAAATTTATTAGAGATATTCTACTTTGATATTAAGTATTCATAGTTATACATAGTTGTTGTGTGTTCTTCTATTCCAGATCCTGTGGATCCTTTATCGTTGTTTATAACTGGATTACCACTTACATGGAAAGAACTTGATCTCAGTAGATTATTTCCAAAAGCGAAATCTGTGCGTTTTCCTGCAACTAAAAAGCATAAGAAAGGAAAGCGAGATATAACAAATGCTGTAGGGTAAGTGGACATGTTAGTCCTGGAATTTCTATAAACACCATACAATTCATGTTTGTAAACTTTAAAAACTACTCTTTAATAAATGTGTTAACTCTCTATGCCATGTGATACATTACTATATAGAATACCTTAGGTATATCGTGCATGTCGAAAGTTCTTGTTCTGATGAGCACATTATAAGTAATTAGATGGTGGGCAGTTCACATTACCCAGCATTAGAAGGCACTGTGTCTATTCTGAAAAAAGTTATCACTATTTTTGAGAGATACTTAATGGAACTTTCCTAAATTTCTTGTGAAAGTTCCCGTTGGCCCCTTCTTGTATCCTTTTCATTTTGAGTGTGATCATAAAAACAAAATGGATGACAGGTGGCCATCTTGGATGTTGACTATGGAGATTGTTATTGCTGTATCTTGAGAAGCACAGAATGGATCATTCTCAAATTTTGATTTGTAGCCTCCTCTTGATCTCTAGTTTTACTCTCTTGATTTTGAGACCATCTGAAAACCAAAATGGCCAAGAGATTGCCTTCTTACATTTTTCACGATATTGATATCTTGAAGTATTGGAAGTATTTTTCTTTAATTTTTATTTTGTGGGTTTCACTTGGTCCCTAACGGAGGCGTATAAGGTCAATTTGGAAATTTGATCAGGAAAACAAAAAAAGGTCCTAGAGGCCACTATCTTGGCTTCGAGTGTTTAAGATTATTATTGCTATTTCTTCAGAGATATTCTTGAATTTCATATAAGGAGCGAAAAGTAGACAAGAACAGAAAAGAAATAACGAGTTTCAATTAATAAAGAAAAAATGGTGGATGCTGAGATCCCTCTGGGATCACTGTTTGTAAGACAAATCCATGATTACTGACTTAATGTTGGGATCACTGTTTGTAAGACAAATCCATGATTACTGACTAATTGTTGGGATCACTGTTTGTAAGACAAATCCATGATTACTGACTAATTGTTGGGGTCACTGTTTGTAAGACAAATCCATGATTACTGACTTAATGTTAGGATCACTGTTTGTAAGACAAATCCATGATTACTGACTTAATGTTGGGATCACTGTTTGTAAGACAAATCCATGATTACTGACTAATTGTTGGGGTCACTGTTTGTAAGACAAATCCATGATTACTGACTTAATGTTTGGATCACTGTTTGTAAGACAAATCCATGATTACTGACTTAATGTTAGGATCACTGTTTGTAAGACAAATCCATGATTACTGACTAATTGTTGGGGTCACTGTTTGTAAGACAAATCCATGATTACTGACTTTTTGTAAGACAAATAATTGTTGGGATCACTGTTTGTAAGACAAATCCATGATTACTGACTTAATGTTAGGATCACTGTTTGTAAGACAAATCCATGATTACTGACTAATTGTTGGGATCACTGTTTGTAAGACAAATCCATGATTACTGACTTAATGTTAGGATCACTGTTTGTAAGACAAATCCATGATTACTGACTTAATGTTAGGATCACTGTTTGTAAGACAAATCCATGATTACTGACTAATTGTTGGGATCACTGTTTGTAAGACAAATCCATGATTACTGACTTAATGTTGGGATCACTGTTTGTAAGACAAATCCATGATTACTGACTAATTGTTGGGGTCACTGTTTGTAAGACAAATCCATGATTACTGACTTAATGTTGGTGTGATTGTGTTCCAGGTATGGATTTGCTGACTTTGCAAGTGAAGCTGAAGCTAAAGCTGCACACGATAAAATGCAAGGAAAATCAGTAGAGGGTAAAACACTAGTGATTATGTATGCCTTCAAGAGAGATCCCAAGACTACCAATAAAAGGAACAAAGAGGTGGACAGCAGCTTGGATGGTGAGAACAATAATCGCATAATAGTCTAGGGCCACATAGCACACTGACTTACGTTTAGTCAAGGACACTTTCTATAAATAGAATATTGATATTGTTACTTTCGATAGAAGGTGACATGTAATGGAGTTACTGGGACCTCTATCAGGCCTTTTACTTTTGACGTCAAGTGCCGACTTCGAATGAAACACTGATTTCTGAACAGCATATTTATCATAAGATTTGTTTTCAGTCCTTAGACATGAGTATAATTGGTATAAGTAACTGTATTATGACTGGAGTAGAGGGAGCATTTAGGGGTTAAATCTATGATTATCATATAAACAAGTTTTAATCGCAATATTAGGTGTAATGGTAATACAATAATTTTACGAGATGTGATGCCTACTTACTACTTAGCCTTCAACTACTGAGTTGGAGTATAACTTTTAAATCACACCTGAGTGCTGTAGCTTAGATATTTGAATGTAAATGAAGGAAACTGATGAGATCAAACTTAGGTCGAATTTTTTAAGTTCAACTGGGTACTGCATTGATACAGGGTTAAATTATGTCTTCATATGTGGGATAGCAAGTGTGTTAAATGTTTATATGAGAGACTCATACTGTTTGAAGTAGGTCAAACTTTCTGTATATTGAGGATATGTAAGTTGAAAAGCTTATTGGAGGGAACAAGAGTAATGAACTTGTCTATATCATATGAAATAACCTACTAATTACGCTGCAAAGTATGAATTTACTGACTTATGATCTTGATCCTCTGAATAGAAATAGGAATAGGGGTAGGGAATAGGGAAAGGTCTCCAAATATACAAACATTGTTTAACATCCAAAAAAAAAAATCAAAATCCTGCTGATGGATTCAAAAATATGAATATCATAGTAATTCTGTAATACAGTCTGTAGCCTGCTTGCAAGTAAGTCAAATATCTCTTGTAATAAGCAACTTACAAAATCGTCAAGATTGAACTAAACACAATAAAATTGATGGTTTTTTGCATAACAGACTTGAGTATATTGGAACCAAACATCAGTAATGTGAATGCCATTTAGATTGGAGTGCAGTGACCAAATACAAGATATAAATTTACTGTCACATACCTGAATGTATTGTAAGTAAGTTATATGAATTTTTCACCAGTTGAGGACTTATTTTTAACAGAAGTACTTTCTTTATTCCTCATTGAAATTTCTCCTGAATAAATATTTTATGATTGATCCCAATTTATGAGTGTATGAATCTAGGTTATCATTCAAAGACGAGTTATTCTTGTTCTATACAGCTCCAGCTGCAAAGAAGGCTAAGTTATCAAAACAGGTAGAAAATGAAGATGATGATGACGACGACGACGATGATGATGATGATGATGATGGTCCAGCAGCCAAGAAAGCTAAGTTATCAACAAAGCAGGGAGAAAGCGATGAGGATGACGACGACGATGATGATGACGATGACGATGATGATGATGATGATGATGATGAAATGGAGGAGGATGACGACGATGATGATGACGATGATGATGATGATGATGATGATGATGATGATGATGATGATGATGATGATGATGATGATGATGACTGAATATGTTGTGAAAGAATTGAAAAAAACTGTGATATGGATAGAATGTTTCTATAGGAAGTCATAGATTGTTGACAGAGTACAGGAAGGATATATATATGTATGGTAGATCTGTTGACAGAGTACAGGAAGGATATATATATGTATGGTAGATCTGTTGTCAGAGTACAGGAAGGATATATGTATGTCTATTGGTAGATCTGTTGACAGAGTACAGGAAGGATATATATATGTCTATTGGTAGATCTGTTGACAGAGTACAGGAAGGATATATATATGTCTATTGGTAGATCTGTTGACAGAGTACAGGAAGGATATATATATGTCTATTGGTAGATCTGTTGACAGAGTACAGGAAGGATATATATATGTCTATTGGTAGATCTGTTGACAGAGTACAGGAAGGATATATATATGTCTATTGGTAGATTGGTAGATATATATATATTGGTAGACAGAGTACAGGAAGGATATATATATATATGTCAGGAAGGATATATATATTGGTAGATCTGTTGACAGAGTACAGGAAGGATATATATATGTCTATTGGTAGATCTGTTGACAGAGTACAGGAAGGATATATATATGTCAGGAAGGATATATATATTGGTAGATCTGTTGACAGAGTACAGGAAGGATATATGTATGTCTATTGGTAGATCTGTTGACAGAGTACAGGAAGGATATATATATGTCTATTGGTAGATCTGTTGACAGAGTACAGGAAGACAGAGTACAGGAAGGATATATATATGTCTATTGGTAGATCTGTTGTCAGAGTACAGGAAGGATATATATATGTCTATTGGTAGATCTGTTGACAGAGTACAGGAAGGATATATATATGTCTATTGGTAGATCTGTTGACAGAGTACAGGAAGGATATATATATGTATGGTAGATCTGTTGACAGAGTACAGGAAGGATATATATATGTCTATTGGTAGATCTGTTGTCAGAGTACAGGAAGGATATATATATGTATGGTAGATCTGTTGACAGAGTACAGGAAGGATATATATATGTCTATTGGTAGATCTGTTGACAGAGTACAGGAAGGATATATATATGTCTATTGGTAGATCTGTTGACAGAGTACAGGAAGGATATATATATGTCTATTGGTAGATCTGTTGACAGAGTACAGGAAGGATATATATATGTCTATTGGTAGATCTGTTGTCAGAGTACAGGAAGGATATATATATGTCTATTGGTAGATCTGTTGACAGAGTACAGGAAGGATATATATATGTCTATTGGTAGATCTGTTGACAGAGTACAGGAAGGATATATATATGTATGGTAGATCTGTTGTCAGGGTACAGGAAGGATATATATATGTATGGTAGATCTGTTGACAGAGTACAGGAAGGATATATATATGTATGGTAGATCTGTTGTCAGAGTACAGGAAGGATATATATATGTATGGTAGATCTGTTGTCAGAGTACAGGAAGGATATATATATGTATGGTAGATCTGTTGACAGAGTACAGGAAGGATATATATATGTATGGTAGATCTGTTGACAGAGTACAGGAAGGATATATATATGTATGGTAGATCTGTTGTCAGAGTACAGGAAGGATATATGTATGTCTATTGGTAGATCTGTTGACAGAGTACAGGAAGGATATATATATGTATGGTAGATCTGTTGACAGAGTACAGGAAGGATATATATATGTATGGTAGATCTGTTGTCAGAGTACAGGAAGGATATATGTATGTCTATTGGTAGATCTGTTGACAGAGTACAGGAAGGATATATATATGTCTATTGGTAGATCTGTTGTCAGAGTACAGGAAGGATATATATATGTCTATTGGTAGATCTGTTGACAGAGTACAGGAAGGATATATATATGTATGGTAGATCTGTTGACAGAGTACAGGAAGGATATATGTATGTCTATTGGTAGATCTGTTGACAGAGTACAGGAAGGATATATATATGTATGGTAGATCTGTTGTCAGAGTACAGGAAGGATATATGTATGTCTATTGGTAGATCTGTTGACAGAGTACAGGAAGGATATATATATGTATGGTAGATCTGTTGTCAGAGTACAGGAAGGATATATGTATGTCTATTGGTAGATCTGTTGACAGAGTACAGGAAGGATATATGTATGTCTATTGGTAGATCTGTTGTCAGAGTACAGGAAGGATATATATATGTCTATTGGTAGATCTGTTGACAGAGTACAGGAAGGATATATATATGTATGGTAGATCTGTTGTCAGAGTACAGGAAGGATATATATATGTCTATTGGTAGATCTGTTGACAGAGTACAGGAAGGATATATATATGTCTATTGGTAGATCTGTTGTCAGAGTACAGGAAGGATATATGTATGTCTATTGGTAGATCTGTTGACAGAGTACAGGAAGGATATATGTATGTCTATTGGTAGATCTGTTGACAGAGTACAGGAAGGATATATATATGTCTATTGGTAGATCTGTTGTCAGAGTACAGGAAGGATATATGTATATATGACAGAGTACAGGAAGGATATATATATGTATGGTAGATCTGTTGTCAGAGTACAGGAAGGATATATATATGTCTATTGGTAGATCTGTTGACAGAGTACAGGAAGGATATATATATGTCTATTGGTAGATCTGTTGTCAGAGTACAGGAAGGATATATATATGTCTATTGGTAGATCTGTTGACAGAGTACAGGAAGAATATATATATATGTCTATTGGTAGATCTGTTTCAGCTCACGATTTTATACTAATAACGATGCATTGTGTCATTATTCAGTTATTATGTAATAAAGTGAAGTGATATCTATGGTCTGATTTGAAGAGTGTCAGGTTGATACCTTTTGAAGAATTGAATGAAGTTTGAACAAAAATTACATACAAGATATTTACCACCATTATGTCCCATCTGAAGTGAATTGCCATCCTGCAGCTATCATTCTACATAAGCTATCATTTCTTATTGTTAACATTTGTATCATTCTAGTACATTTTCAGTTCTGATAATTTATAGATAAGAAAGAAAACTAATGAAATACTGATAATTGTCAGGAGATGAAGTACAGGTAATACATCACACACCATTAGACAGCAGCTAAGTGTTGTAATACTGAATAAGTGTCATTGTTTAGATTATGTGTTAATAATTGTCTTCATTTATTGATCAGGTGTCAGTTATTTAAAGCTCATTAACAATGGGTTATGCATATTAGAAAATAATGATGTAAAAGGGATGTGTGTAGAGCCCCGTCATACTCCCTGAATGAAATGAGTTTTGTCAGTCATACAACTTTTGCCCATTACTGTTTCTGGATATTAAGTGGGGAAACAAATTTGTATATCAGTCACCACTTTGTCATTTTTTTTGTAAACTGGTACATTATACACAAAATACTAAATGTGCCTCTGCTTTGTATAATATTTCATAAATTTCCTCTCTCTACTTGTTGTCTTTTTAGGTCAGAAAAAGGTTTTTTTTTATATAATTAAACTAAGAAGAGGAAACTCTTTGTTTGTTTATTATCAACAATTATATTTCATCGAGTGGGGTGGAAATACGCAAGTTTCCGTCCTACAATATGAAATATATACATTATTCATAGAGATACCAGGAATATTGTTTGTTTATTATCAACAATTATATTTCATCGAGTGGGGTGGAAATACGCAAGTTTCCGTCCTACAATATGAAATATATACATTATTCATAGAGATACCAGGAATATTGTTTGTTTATTATCAACAATTGTATTTCATCGAGTGGGGTGGAAATACGCAAGTTTCCGTCCTACAATATGAAATATATACATTATTCATAGAGATACCAGGAATATTGTTTGTTTATTATCAACAATTATATTTCATCATGTGGGGTGGAAATACGCAAGTTTCCGTCCTACAATATGAAATATATACATTATTCATAGAGATACCAGGAATATTGTTTGTTTATTATCAACAATTGTATTTCATCGAGTGGGGTGGAAATATGCAAGTTTCCGTCCTACAATATGAAATATATACATTATTTATAGAGATACCAAGAATATTCTATTTATTATACTTTCCTCACACATTTATGCTATTTTTGAATTCCTTAATTCCAACCAGTTGTTTCTAGTTGTAAAATTGGGAAAAAAATATACATTTTTACTGCAAATACTGTTAACTGATGTCAAAAATTAGTGAAAATATTAAAACTAATTTTTATTCAGTGAAAATATCAGTTGAAATATCATATTTTTACTGTGAAACTTTTAACACTGTTTCACAGCAAAACATTAAAATATATTTTTAAAATGTTTGTGATTAGCAAATACATGAAATCACAGACTTAAATATATCAAATTGTGTGATGAAATTGTTCTTTTACACAGCAAGTTTATGTTAATATGATAGTTAATACAGGTCTCGTTTTATGATGCTGTTCTTGATGGTTAAAGCAGTATCATTGCAGTTTTATTGGTTACTTGTTATCAGATGTTGTACATACAAATGTAATTGAAAATAAAGAGAATAAAACATCAACATGTAGTTTAATTAATTATAGGTATGCAGTGAACTATATATAGGTGTAATATCAAGAGCCCAGAGGTTTATTTTGGGGGAGAATTTTGATGTGTAAGATGATAATACTGTATTTCATTACTATTTTATCATGTTGCTTTTACACAAACTAGAAAAATTGTCAACTTTCAACGGCCATTTCAGCAACATAAGTTTTTCACTTGCGTTGATGGTAAGATACTTATTGACGTGATGTAGGACTCATTACATTTAAAAGTGTCTTAGAAACAGACATTTGGTTGTGTGTTTGGTTTGACTGAATGTCAGAAGTCACTTTACACCAGTAATTGCATATAGGTGCAATTTAGTTATAATATCTAAACCTAATGACAAGTGTCTTGACACGTGTGGCCTTGGGATCTCTCATGATCTTTGCTAAGTCTTCTTTGGGAAGGACCACAGCGACCTGTAATGACAATTTACATGCAACAATTATTTAATCCACATTAAGCCTTGATTGCTTACCTGACTCGACCATGTGAACGGCATGAGATTTCAAATGTCTCCCACGCCTGTATCCATTTGCATAGGCTTTAGTGTAAAGACCATGAGATCGAGAACTGGAAATACTCTCAGGTAAGATATAGCAGTATTTATAAGGAATGGTGATTGCGAACTTGCCAAAACGTTTGTAAAGTTTTGCTGTAAAGTGTTGTTACAAGGAGGTAATTTCTTTGTTTATTTTGTGTTCTGCATGAAATCAAACGGAACTCATATTCCAAGTCATGAATGATTGTTGAGAAGAAATCCTCGGTTGTGTGGTAAAAAAATATAAATACCAGTGATTATACACATACATACCTGGGCTGTTTTCACATACTTTCATCCTTAGAGCTCGCTGTGAATTTGCGCGGGTATGTAAAAATGAAAATAGTTCATAATCCTAAAACCATACACGACACCCACCCACAATCACAATCGCACACATATATTCAACAGCAAGTTATTTATAAATCTGTTCGACTTGCTTTCATTTACCTCCTGCAGTTTTATCCACTTTCAATGTAACTTTCTCTTTGTTGAACAAGATGACAAGCTAATTGTTTCACAGATTCTGAGATATTAACACGTTAATTTACTACCTTAGAAACACTGTGAATTCGAGATTTTGTTCAAGAGTCGATAGTCAAAAAGCTTGGTTTTAAGTTGCATATGGTAAACAATAGAACATCAACACTAGTGCTATTATTGCGACAACCCGACATAAGTATAAAACATTGCATTCTATACACAATAACGTTCACTCCGTATGTAATGAAAAAATATCACAGACACCCAAGAGTTATCTAAGATTAACACGATTAATAATGGGCATTTGTATGTCACAAAAGAAAAAGTTAAAATCACTATCAAAGTGTAATAAACATATATGCTAATATAGCAAATTATGAACATTGACAAAATGCACACTAATAAAGTGTGCATCAAAATTAGACCACGATGTAAGGAGAAATTAAAAAACAGAAAACAATCGGATGATTCATGATGAATATTATCAGTTGTGAAAATACTATAGGTGTAGACTTCCGAAGGGCAATAACTCGCACAGCATGGTGTGAGCAAATTACTCGAGAACAGACCTGGATATCCCAGGTACGGAGCAGTCGCCGGACAGACTCATCATTCTGAGCTAACATAATCTCGTTCGACAGACTGTTCCATACCTGGGATACCTAAAACGAAAAGATTTCTTCCCATAATTGGAGGTATTCACCTTAGGGACTCTAACAAGACTGTTTTGTCTAAAATTATAAAAAAAAAACCAACTTCTTTCCTATCAATAAGGCCTTGTAAAATAAACGGCGAAATACCATTTAAGATCTTGAAAAACCTCAGTGTCCATGTACTGAATATGGTTTACATGTAGAAAATCAAGTTTAAATCCACCTAAAATGTCGGTAACTGGGGAAACATGGTCATGTCCGATAAAACGAAGTGTCCGCTCTTGCACTTTTTCCATATTCCTAGTGTTTGTAAAGGTACAAAAAATGCCAGGCTAATTGACAATAATCAAAATTTGACAAAATAAAAGACATAAGAATTATTTTCTTCCCTTTCTTGGCAAGATTTTTCACCAGTCGTTTTAAAACAGCAAGTTGTTCCGAGGCATTTCTACAAAGGCGAGAAATGTGAAAATCAAATTTATGCAAAACGTCAATATCGACACCTAATAATTTCACTACACTTAATCTCTAAGCCTTCTATACTGAGATACTAGGAGATTTTTTACGAAAACAAATTGCCTGTTGTACCATATTTTATGTTTGTCGCTTGTATATTCTATTCTCCGAGTTCCAGAGGTTACGGTCACGACGACTCCAGAGAGATAGATCGTTAGTGATCGTAATATGGAATAGTCTTCCTTTTGTTTTTGTGTCTCATTGGTTGCCTGTCTTTCTTGTTATGTGGGTTTATGGCGTTTTATCTCATATATTGTCCGTATGTCCGTCTTTTCACAATTCTTGTTATCGTTATTTTTAGATAAGTACCAGATGGGCCATCTTGGTCCTTAGCTGTGCATTGGTAATTTTTATAGACAGATAAGAATATCAGTATGGCCGACAAGCGGCCATCTTGGATTTTGACAATTATACAAATATGGTTTGTTACTGTTATTTCTTGACAAGTAAATTTCATGCATATGTTCTTTTTGTCCTTTATTGTTTATTCAGTATTTTTGAAGCTGGCAGCAAATTAAATTGACCAACAGGCGGCCATCTTGGATTTAAACAGTTATAGATTGGTAATGCTATTTCGTGAAACATACCAGGTTGCCCTTGAACCTTTGTGCGTTCTCCGCTTTGAGAATGATCAGAAATTTGCCGACAGGCGTCCATCTTGAATAAAAGCATTTCTTAAGACGTACTGCAGCCGTTCATAATTTATCTGGTGGCCGCCCTTGGTTCACAGTTGTGCATTGTCCGTTTGGAAATTTATCGGAAAATATAATGGCCAACAGGAGGCTTTTGTGATCATTCTCAAAGTCTGATATCTAGGTTGACCTTCGTCCCTACTTGTGCATTGTCCAATTCATAGATAATAATACCAAAAACAAAAACAACAAAAAAATGGTTACGATTTTGACACATATTTTGTTATCGCTATTTCTGAGCAATACTAAATGAATAATACTCAAGTTTCATCATTAGACTGACCTTGTTTTGCATGTTCCTTCTGGTACTTATCATGAAAACAAAACTTATGTATATACATCCAGTTGTGATATCTGATTGTTTGTAAACCTGAGCAATGAAAGGCGTATTTTCTTTAGTTAACGCAAAAAAACCGACAAAAATATTGTGTTTTTGCTTGTTTAAGTCTACTTGAATTAGAACAGGGACAATCTTAATGTGGTACATTGTGGTTATATATATATATATATAACTACCTCCGCTAGGCGTTGCTATAGTAAATGTGAATTTGCAACAGCATATGCCTAATCACAACATACCGTCAAAAATTTCAAACAGCTACAAAATGTAGGGTACATTATCCCGTATATGATAATAGTAATAACTTAAGAAGTCTTTTAAACGCTCGTTTGATTTTATTTACACCTGGCAAAGCATTGAATTTGCCGACAAAACCATATATATATATATATATATATATATATATATATGCAACAGTATGGACAAGCGAATTTTCAAAGTTTTATATATATAATAAAGAGAGAGATGTTTAGTTATGTATAAAATATATCTTTGGTCATATAATTTTTTGCATACTTCTTGAAAAAATTTAACTTGTGGTTGCCTTCCCAAAACAATACAGGTATTTTTTCTCCGCAATTTAGACTTTAAAAACACTAATGTCGAATTCAGCTGCTTTATGTAGCAGGAAATGCATGCATGTGCTTTTATTCGAACGCACCGGAAATGACGTCCTTAGTTCCCGAAATTGTTTCAAAATGGCGGATGGCGTACAGTCTCGAGTGGCAGGAGGTGGCTTTTGGAGCCAGCCACAAGTTCAATACAGCAAACAAACTCACGATTTGCTGAAAGGTTAGTTCGGGCCATTTTGATGTTAACTCTCTCTGTAAAATTGTATTCGTATATTTAGTATTTGCGAGGTAATTACGACTTCAAAATTACGCTTCTAGCAGGCTGTGTACTGACACCATTTTAGGCAATTTCATGTGAAGGGCCGACCACAGGAATGCCTGAACCCTTTAAATACACTTGCTTTGAATTAAATTAGTGCTAATAGAAATATCACATTCGACTAATGATAAAATAACAGATTGGTGCGAGCAGGGACGTATATAGGTCCCTGGTGCGAGTTAAAATTAAGTAGGCAATATAACATATCGCTGTTTATTTTTTCAGGTATGATGAAAGAATCAAAACTTACAAATTTTCAACAAAGGCATCTAGAGAAAACATTGAGAGGTATGCATAAACTAATCATTTATATATATATATTTCTTTTAGTCTTCCAACAGACAATGACTTCCTATACAACATATATACATTACATCTTGTGTATAATATACATAGACTGTTTGAGACATCCTTTGCTTTTAAACTAAATGTTTTGTCACCACTCAGTTACACTGAAGTGATTATGATATAACATAAACTGTATCTGAAATATTTTTGACATTAAGTACATTTACTAATACAGCAGTTTTATCCTAACATTAGTGTCATCTGTCTTGTAACTTCAGACATACAGGAAAGATTTCAGCAATATACTACATTGCATGTTTATATTGTACAAAAATATATGTTCTTGTACATGTGTAATAAATCATGATATGTGCAGATATTATTTTACAAGATTGGCATTCCTAGTCTGGGATCTGGTATAAATTCACGATTGTCTTTCGGTTTTGAGAAGCCAATAAATTTTTATGTGTTTTTAGTGTTGACATGTTTATGATTCCTCATAGTGCTTTATCAACTCTGGAATGAATCATATCCTACATAATTCACTACCCCTAAGATTCATCTGAAATGTTTGTTGTGGTGATTGGATTATAGTATTCATGCACTTACTCAAATTTCATGCCGATTATTTACAGGTGGTGGGTCGCTTCCAGCTAATTGTCCTCCCACACACAGTGCCCAGAGGAAAAAAGCACCAGTTTCTGCTCCTGCTCCCAGTAAAGTGCTCAATCCAAGGTTAATAAAATATTGGCTTCTAGTTTTTGTTGACAGTGTTAAGTTTGCTTAGACCTATGAAGCAATTTGAAAATCAAGATGTATGTTTTAGACTGCATCATTTATGGTTTTTGATAGTTGTTGACATGAAGTTTTCAAAATTTTCTGAAATGTAGTTTGATTCCAGGTTTTTTTTATTTGGCAGTGTGTGATTAACCAGATCAATAACCTGGAGTGAAATTAAATTCAAAGATACATTTGCTGTCTTGCTGTTTACTTTTGTGCTAAGGATAACAAGCATATTTTAAATGAAACTTGTATTATTAGTAGAAGCTGAATCAAGATATACATACATTGTATATAAAATTTGAAAAACACATGTACCCCTAAATTTCATCTTTTTTTATTATTGGTTTATGATGCTTCCAAAGTGATATTTCTAGATTTTCTTATGCCCATGAAAAGATGGTTCTTATTACGTTATCATATGGTCTTTGTAAGATTGACGGAACAATAGCCTGATTATTTTTCACAGATCACCATTACACACCTTGCAATGTCTGTAGAGACCTTAATGTGTTGATTAGGCACTTAACATCACTTTCCTTCCCTTTGCTGCTGCAAAATGCTCATTTGGCCTATGATAAGCATATCATGTACCTCCTCACAGAACTCTTGTTGAAGATGTATTTATAATCTTCTATGTATTTATCAGATATATTGAGAATGATTTACATGGTAGTTCAAAAAGTTTAGGTAGGCAAGCACATGAGTAGGCCTGGTGTAGCCACTCATTACCTTCTGCTCTTGGATTCAGAGTGACCTTCTTTTGATACATGACAAAACCTCCTCACCTAGGTGAGCAGATGAACTAAGTATGAAATTAAAGAGAGGGTAGGAGATAGCTTGAAGCACACACAATCTTTTACTTTGATCTTAGTCATAGGTCAAAACATTTGATACATAACACACCACCTTACTATGGGAAACTTATACATAACACACCACCTTACTATGGGAAACTTATATGTGAAGTTTTTAGTTCCAGTGACATAGTGTAGGTTGAATATTTTATTTGATCTAGATCAAAGGTAAAAAAGAAGGTCAAAGTGACCTACTTTTGATGCATGACACACCATCTCACTGAGGTGAATTACCGATACCTAAAGTGTGAAGTTCCATTGACAAGAAGTGTAGGAGATAAAGCCCAGACAAGATACTGAAACTTATTACAGACAGAAGGAAGGAGGGTGGATGGACACAATACAACACTGCATTCCCCTCTCCCCTCCCCAACCCCCACCCCCTCTTTTTTATAACAATTTTCAATTTTTTAATGATGATATATCAGAAACAGATTTGTGTCAGTTGAAATGATATTTTCGCGTCATCTTAAGTAATGACTTTAAGATTTCAGGATTCAATCATAGGTGATACCTATCTATTCCTATCATGGTATATAAGTTAGAAACAATTCTTTTCAATGCCATTGTAATATTATTTGTATATGCAACGTGTATATTAGGTTCAAGGGAGTCATTTATGCAAATGACTATTTGAACACCCTATCTGGATCGCTGAAAATCAAACTAGTCTTTACTCTTATTGATATAGTTTACACAATTCTTTTACTGCAGAAATTACAAAACTACTATAAGAACAAAAGAACAAATGGAAAATATGGGAGCTTTTGAAAAACCAGACTACAGACCAGCATACAATAGTAAGTTTAATGACAATTGCAACAAGTTTAAATGGATCATAATGTGTTTTTGGAAATTTATCTTTTAATGAATCTAAAATAAATATTTCAAGAATGTATACATGGACTTTGAAATGGTTTTGTGGAATGCTGTGTATACCAATGGAAAATTGTAATATATTTTCTTGACCTGTAATTTTCTTTGAGCATTAAATTAATGGCAACATTCTATTTAATGTTGATGAGGAGCAGCTACAACAATTTTAATCAATGCAATGTGATTCTATCTTTAACAGAATATGTATCTAAAGCAAAGGAGAAGATCAGACTAGCCAATATTATGGAATTTGGTACAGATATCCCACCTGTTAATAAAAAGAAACAGGTTATAGTCAGAGAACCAGAACCAGAGGTGGACAGATTTGAGGAATGTGAGTTTCCATTTACATGTATAGTCAGTCTGAGTAATTTTCAGTCAGTCTTTACAACCTGTGGTCAGTTTGTACAGTCTATGATCAGTCAGTACAATTTATGGTCAGTTTGTACCGTCTATGATCAGTCAGTACAATTTGTGGTCAGTCTTTCCGTACAATCTGTGGTTATTCTGTATAATGTGTAATACAAGACTACTGGAATGCTTTCATTCGGGACTGATCCTGTATTAAACTGGCCCTGTACTGTAGATTAATCTTCATACATTAACCATAATCATAACATCTAATTAATGAATACTTGTCATAATTGATAATGTCATGAATACTACTTGCTTTTGGCATGCTATTTGAAACACTTCATGTAGCAAAATTCAGATTACGACTCATTCATATATTTTCTGATCCCAGGGCACTACAATAAAAGAATTGTTCTTTTTTTTACTTAAGTGGGCATGTAAAATTTTTATTCGCCTTGCATACATGTATTGCTGGATTACTATCCTGGTTATAATACACTTTTATTTTATTTTCTATTTTAGTAGCCCAAGTGGTATTTCAGTTTTATATAGGTACCAAGAATTCCCAATTTTTTGTTGTTTCAAGTTGTAAATGTGACTTGTTATTTTACAGTACAAAGTGAGATTGAAGAGAGAAGGTCTTTCCTCAGAGAAATGGAAGGTTTGGGCAAAGGTGCTCAGTTCAGGCCAATCATAGCAACTGAAATATCACAGGTAATTCTCTACTGATGTTTTCTAGATGTTACATCCAAATAAATAGCATTTTACCGAAATATTACAAAGATAATGATAAATATGTCTTACAATGGTATGTTTAGAGGTAATAATAATGCTATTTTGATGTTAAACCCTATATCGTCCTGTGAGCAAGATTTCTGGTTAGATATAAACATTTTGTTCTGGTTGAATTAAGTGTCAGTATATATTGTTTCTGTCAGTTTTCCTGAACCGTCCATTTTGTAATGTTGTAGCTTATTCGAGAAATGGAGGTGATAGACAATAAGAAATCAGCAGAACTGGAGAGACTGATAGAGGCAGAGAACAGACGAGCATCAAAGGAGACATCCTGATTAAGTGATGACCCTGAGATAAATATCTACTCTCATCTACTGCACAAGGACAATAGTCACATTTGGGAAGGTTATAAACATTCTACATTTGTGACTCAGAGATTCTGCAGAGCTTCAGATCATATATTGCAGCACAAAAAATATTTTTGTCATAAAGTAAAGTGTGGTGTAGACAGCTAGAAACTTTTTATGGCTGACTTGCATCCATGGTTTTTGAACAATGTATTTGATTTGGAAATGTTGTCTATTCTGAAGAGATTGATTGACTTGAATTTGGGGAAACAGATATCCATCAGTTTGTTTCTATCATAACTGAATTTTGACCAAATTTAGACAAAATCTTTATTTTCTATTTTGAAGTATAATTGGAATGTCTTATCAGGTAATATTTATATTTAAACATTAAAGCCATGATATAAATTAACTGGAAAGATTTGTAATATTGAGAACTTTAAGACATATAAAGAAACATCAGAAAGATTACACTGTATGTAATGAATAATCATTACAGTCAAAGTAAAATAAAGATCTACATATGACAGCAGAAAGAATAGATAAATAATTAAAGTCTGCTTGTGTTAGTGTAAGACATAACGCTACAGAAATGTGATAAATGTAATGAGATTGATAATTTTTTTCCTTTCATTTGGTTTGCTTGCACATACTAGTGTGGTAAAATTGGCCCGGTCAGTAAATATTTAGCCTGATACATTTATTTGTTCACTGAACCATTGTCACCAAGGTACCCTAAAGACAGTGTGGTCTCCTTACAGTGATATTTTGGTTATATGTAGGTCACATACAGTTCATACTTGAGTAGTTCTGTAAACAAGTTTCATAAAATAAGGAAATGTAACCTGGGCAAATTTTCAAAAATTAATCGCATTTGACTATGTTCACATTAAATCTCATTCCATGAAAAATGCTCAACATTCCTTTGCAAGTATAACATTCCATGTTTTAGATAGTTGATAATTTCATAAGAAGTTAAGCTGATAATTTTATGTTCAATAGCTGTATTCTTCTTGGAACATACATTCAAGGTATGACAACACATAAAATACTCCACATTAGATATATACAAAGGTGGTACTTATACTAGTCATTGGTTCTTGCATGTGTTATGAAATCAATGGATTCACCTTTCCTTGTTAGGAAGTGGTAGAATATATTACCTCTTCTCAATCTGCTGAAGAGTTACAGGAAGAATGAGCAAGTTAGTTGTAGAAATATCTTGTTTGATACAAGTTGATTTTTTTACACCATATTTATTATGTATCTTTCTCCGTCCATGTCATGAGTTAATCATTATTTGTTGTTAAAATCAATTTCACTGTATATTATATTTCTGTTATTTGAAGAGGGACTTTCAATCTTATGATGTTACAACCAAGTAACTGACAAGGAAGGACGTTATGATAATTATCATCTTTGTTCTAAAATATTGATCAATAGAATCATCATTTGCTTACATTTAACAGTATTTCAACCAGTGGATTTTTAATACTTAGAACTTAATTCCAGGTCTAGTGAATGATTTAGCATTGATGAACATAACATAATCAAAGTGTAAGAAAAAAGGTTAAAATCAGTTCTTTTTTCTTTATCACTTTAACATATTTCTAAAATGAGTTATCTAGATTAATCACCTCATACTTTAAATGCTGAAGGAACTGTTGACACTTTATTTCTCTTAGAGGTAGCAGTGTGTGTGACAGCAATTTTATCACTTATATGTCCTATATGGTTTAAAAATTTGATGTTTGCAAGTATGTATGTATTTTGATGTAAAATGTTTCTTGAATATGTCTATGTATTGGTATGTTTAATTTCTAGAATGCAAATTGCCTACATCTTGTTAAGTCCATACACAGATCAGACTTGGTATGGTGTATTGTCAATTATGTACATCAAGTGCATTGAGTTTAGGCATGAAGCTGTTGTTGTTAAATGTGACAGCCTGGATCAGTGGATCCAATAGTATTACATTGTTGACAAACGTGTTCACTACACAATTGCAGTTAATATTCTCTGCATATGTATCAGTATATGTGTGCTTGTAAATCATGTTTTGAAATTTCTTAAGGTAAATAAAATATTCATTTTTAGATTTCTTTTACTGATAGATAGACATGTGTTTATGTGTTTATTTTCTCTGAAAATAGACTCAGAGTAATTTAGTATTACCACAGACACTTTATATTCTATAGAAGTTATTCCATCAGACTTTTCTATCCTGGTACTGGAATTATCATCATTTTTGTTATAATATGTCTCTATTGTTTGAACGTAAATATTCATGAGTTCACCTTCCTAATGTTCATGAACGAAATAAAGCTTTATTTACAAGGTACACTTCCGGTATAGAATATTGTTTCTGTCCATACTCAAAAGTGATAATTCAGTAATTATGTCTACTCTGTGCAGTTAAGTAGACTCACAGTTTTGTATTTGAGTAGGAAGATTATGACAGGTTGGTTCTCTCTGAAATGGAAAGTTTGAAACAGACATCTAACCCATAATCTTCAGGTAATATTCTGTGGGAGTTGTTTTGTAAGATGTTAAAACACTAGTGAAAATGAATATCAACATTCTAAATGACTTTAAAGATCAGCAGAATATATAAAAATAAAATATTGTCGAAGTCTATACTGTGCATTTTGAACCTTTTCTCCCTTGAAAACACCATTTTACAACAAATTCGCATCATCACTTAATATGAATAATAACTATACTTATATGACCACATCATTCATTTTTGTAACAAATATTAAGTACAATATACCATTCTTTATAATGTAGTACACTGTGTTCACTGTCATAACATTGAGTCCTTTTTTTAGATAATAAATAAGGATCGAAAGTGATCACCCCCGAAAACCTTGTAATTAACTGATGTGGATGGTTGTGATTTCTCCGTCATTATATCTCCTATATATAACGGGAGTGGAGATTTGTATAAATTGTATTTTTATCCATAAGCACATAAGGAGCATCTTTATTTGCTTAAATGCAAACTTACATATATGTTGATAGTGTTGTGTCTTTTGGACAGCTCTTTAAAAATGAAGCTGGTTTTGTTTTACTTGCCATTGTAACATTGTAAAACATTAAGAAAATGTGATACTTTGCACAATAAATATATCAACATTAACGATGTGTTTTTTTATATCGCCCACAACAATCTTGGTAAGGGGTGGGAATGGGGTATACTAGAATCATTTAGGTGTATGTATTTTGTATACAAAGGTCAAAGGTACTCAGTGATAGAGTTCTGAGTGTCATTACAGTCAAAGGTCAAATGTCACAGAAATAGTACCAGGACAATGATTGACATTCTGAAGTCAGCTGGTCTGTTGGAAATGTAAACCGTCGCTGGTGTAATAAACAGGCTACAGTGTTCCTTCTTTTTATACTACTTGACAAATAAAATTAAAAGTGTAGGGTAGAAAGAGTAGAAGTTTTTGTTTATGTAAATTGATTTTCAAAATTCATATCCCATCAGATTTGTTTCTTAAATAGAATTGTAGAACACAGTTAAAATAGAGTTTATAACTTTTCAAAGATCAAGCTTGTTCCGATAGCAGTATTACATTGAAAATTATGTATATATATGTACATATATGAATTGCGAAAAGTCGGTTGGCACACGTTTGACATCAAGATACATTAGTACAATAATATCGAATAAACTTGCGATAACACGGGTTATTACGAGTATGATGTAAGTTTGAATGCAGAGTCCATTTTCGTGTGTCGAGAACCAGATTTACGTGTAATATAATGTGTCAGGGTGGCAACTCGTAACCGTGGGATATTTCGGAAACAGGACCGATCACGTTGGGAGTAATGTCAATGGACGCTGAATGTTGAATCAGGGAACTCCTTTCGTTTACACTGAGAATAAGCTTCTTGCTTCTGAATTGCGAGAGTCCTGGGTTTAGCAGATTACCCTAAAAAGGAAAAAAATGGTTGACTTATAATATAATACATTTGTTTTCTTCTTTGTATCTAAATAAAAACCTTAAATATCCGTGGTGGCATTTTGATACCTTCATAAAACCCGGTCGATTGATTGTAATACTTTTAAATCATTAGCACGAGAGATAATTCTATTTTCCTTGATGTACATATGTACGTAGATGGGGGAGGGGGAAGGGTAACAGAACCAGCAGTTTGAGGGAAATTACAAATTATATCTACCATAATAAAATCACAAAATTAAAGTCATTCCCCACTGCTCCTGGATTGTCAGCGGTAATGACTCAGTGGTTACCTGTTTCATATCGAGTATATTGACGACAATGCTGCATACTGCCGACATGATACAGAGACTTAACAGGACCCAGAACATGATACTGTAGTTGGCTAGTCGCTCTTCCTTGTCTAGACTGAATATATAGATGGTAGGAGAAAGTCAGCAAAAAGAAAAACTTGAGAAAGTAAGAAGTGATTGAACATTTTTGATGTAATATATGACGACCTTCCTTTTAATGTACATCCTACTGATATAAAGCTTTAAGAACGATGTACTGTGGACAATTATCGAATAAGTCTTTACAGTACAATAGAAGTAATACCGTTTCAGTACTTATAATAATCGCTACTTTCTATTTATGACAAACAAATTTATCACGATATAAAACCTTAAGAATGAACGAGTATAGCAATCAGTAGGTAGAACATTGGTTTACGCAACGTCAGAGGAACGATGTCATACGACGGTCCTCCCGTATGTTGTTGAGTAAAGTTACCACAAACTTCTAAAAGAAGACACCGCCTTGAAATAACATTGACTACTTACAGGGTGATTAAACCTAGAAAAACCGTCATGGTATGACAGGTATAATTGCCATTTAACATTAACGATGACAAGAATTGCGACTCTGGCAGTTTTGTATTGTTACTGGCAAATTTATTAATGAGAGAGTTGGCTAGGGAATTAAGTCGTCTTTATTATCAATGATTACCTTTCAGTAGTCCCAAGAATCTTTCCTATTCCCAGGTTTGTCAATCCCACTCCCAATCCCTGTGTAAAAATGGTAATTCCTTGAGCAGTTCCAAATATGTCCGCCGGCACGAGCACAGACACAGACGGCCACAGACAAATCTTTAAAAAGACGGAATAGTACACGATGTGTTGATCTATTAATTATAATATGGGTAGCGTTCATATTTTTTACTCATAATCTCGACTGGGTGATCAAGTGAAAAATAAGATTTGATAAGTTTATTAAGGCACTTTGAAGACAGATAATATACTTACTGCAAAAACAGTGTATGTGATTCCCAGAAACACTGTTAATATAAGTGGGTGTATCTGTGGACAGAAAGATAGTAGTGGAAACACTGGAATAGTCAGCGCCGCACAACACGACATCACGATCCCCGTCACGTTCATCTTTCTCTATAAATAACATTAATACATCAATATGTTTTCTTTTCCATGCATCTTTTAATGTTTATAAAATCAAGCATTGTCTGAATGTTAGAATGATAATGAAGGGTTTGTGAATGTACCTTACGTAGAAAGCAACATTCTATATATATGACCTCCAATTAAGTTTCCTTCACAACCTCTCCATGGGATTGTCAAAGTGCAGTAGATATTTAATGAACCGAAACGTATGATGAAGTTCCATCATCTTTAAGAAAGTGAAAGTATTTTGTGATTTTATTTTTTAAATTCCAAGCACAGACTCTTGAAGGCTCAACATGAATACTGGAAATATATCTTTCTATTAATGAAAATGTTCAGCTTGTGGATATTGTAACAATCTTTGAATACTGGTATATTGATTTTCTAGGTGCAACTTGTATCAGGCGGCAGAATGCATTCCTTTCTGTTCTTGAAATAAATTCGAGTTAACATATTCATCAATTATTTTTGTTTTGACCGTCTTAAGCTTTAGTTAAATCTGATGTCTTGAAACAAAACTGTTTGCTTCTCTACTTGAATTACATTAATTATACATTGTTTGTTTTATTAATATCAAAACAACAGAAAGACCCAATAATCCTAAGTTACCTTTGGCTGTCTGAAAAGCGGCTGTCCAATGAGAGAGCCTCTAATAAGACATCTACAGGCAACATATAGGTTAAATCACTGAAAGAACAGTGAATGACATCACAAGACTATTTTAATACTGGTAATATAGAAATCACTTACCAAGATGATCCCAGCCAATGGCGATATCAGAACGGATACATCATACACAGCCCCGTTATAGTAGGATGCCGTTGTTTTTGAGTAACCATACCGGTCTTGTATATATTTACTAGAAACGACAAAACGAGTACACAACAGGTATAACTCATTTTACACAGCCTTCATGAATTGTTTAACAGATACGTTTCATTTCACGATGATTTCCCGTCATGGAGTTAAGCTATACAACATTCGTGTTATGGCACTCAATTTATTATCAAGCTCTTTAAGTCAAATAATTTAACTGACTATGCAGCATAGTTTTAAATAAAAAGTCCAACAATGTCAAAATAGTACGCACCTACCGTTTCCAATTAAAGGTAGATAACACGCGTAGAATGACATGATGGCAAGGCAGTGAAGCCAGAATGATTTAGGGAGTAATCGGATTTCTCTGAACGTCTGAATCAATGAAAATAAGTCGTTTTTATCAGTTGTATAAATATGTTTGGTTTAAATTCGATACTGATACATGATGCGTTTGACTTTTTTTCATTTTAACGTATTGCTTAGATGAAGCAGCCAGTACAAGAAATCCATATACCTAAAATATCAGAATAAGCACAACTGCGCAAGCTCAATATTAACTTTTGATTTTGAAAAGTTTTGTTTTATTGTTTATATGAATTCATATTTAAGTTATTTTCAATTTTAGAAATAAAGAGACTCCACAGTAGCTTGCATAATGCGATCCGTACTGATATAACAAGGAATTTGGATTGCTGCTGAAAACTTGAAAACTTGTTAAATAATCTTTTAAACACTTACGAATGTGCACATTTCTAAAACAAAAATATAAGCAACATATACGCCAGATGAAGTATTTCTAGAGTCAGTGTAGAAGAAAATTTCAAAATCTTCATTCTAATACTATTCTTGAATAAAATTCAGATGTCGAATAGAAATGAACACGCATCCGAAGAATTTTAATGGTTTAACACGTGAGATATACTTACAACATATTTGGACCTCTGGGCCACTTTCACTTCAACTTTCACCCGAGTTTGTCCATAGTAATCCAACAATGATACGAATATCGCACAAACAATGCTTAAGCAGCATATACCTGCAACTAGATGGAAAATACCGACATTTCAATAAAATCATGCTCGATATCAAACAAGTACAATATGTTCACATAGTAAAGGTGAGTACGACATGGGGCGCCGGAATGGTAAGCGTCTTCTGCTTCCCTGACGACACCAATTCTGAGTATATTACCGAGTATAATCAATGAGTAGCTTGTGTGATCTACAAGAAAATAAATTATTTTTGTCTATGTTTTGTCTCCTATATACCGATTAAGCGAATTTTTTGGTAAATATACAACATTCATCAAATTTTCGCTACATTTATTCAATATTGAATACCATCATGAAAATAGTGAATACTACTCCAGATACAGTAAATGTGTATTTCAGGGACAAAAAGATAAATATACCTATCCATAGAGTTGTTGATAAGCCGATCCAGTTGGCAAGGTTGGCAGTAAGGAAAAAATTGGAAACATTACCAAGGCGCAGAACAACTACCATTAGGCTAAAGACTACCAATATGTTGTCTGGGAACCAGGAAGCAAGAATTCTGTTCTGAACAACTGAAAATTTAAACGATTGAAGTTCATTAATTTAATTGATAGAATAATCTCTTTTTTCAATCTACCGAAAGAAGATATATTTTAGAATTTCTATCTGCTATTCAGATCAGCAAAGGATTTTACCTTATGAAGAACATCTCATCACTAACTACCTTCTGTACGTACTGAGAGCAGGACTTGTTCCTGCCCCAAGGAGTAAACGCCCACAGAACATAATCGGAAACATAGCTGATGTGAACCTGATCGAATCAATGGTAGACACTGCGAACAAAAGTGTTCCTAAAGACGCTACTGTCGTTGTCAGGATGGCTGAACCTAAAAGAAAAAGCTCGTTTTTATTAAAGACATAAATTATGTTGATCATGGATTTTTTTTGATATGTTATTAGTAAAAAGTTTTCTTACCCCTGTTTCCAATTTTGTCGATGAAATATCCCCCAGGCAAAGCGTTTACTGCATTCCTACAAAAAATCCACATGGCATTTACGTTGTAAGGTATACAGTCATAAGAAAATACTTCACATAATACCTGTGTACCAGTATCTTAAGATTCAATCGAATTAAAAACAAATATTTTGTTTGGAGATATCGCTGGATTACTTACATCCACGAGTAGGCAGCGTAAAGCTGATTATAGCGATCTGGTCCTAGTCCTAGACAGTCAGGACAGCACGTCATGTTGGCCGTCAGGTTCCTACAATTTTCAGTCTGTCGGGGAAAAAACCGGATTTCATTGTGTGACGATTATATATTAATATGGTGGTATGTTTTGGTTTAACAAATCCACATCTTTCGTGATCATGGACGATTATTGTTATTTAATTAATATCTTTATTTGTAAATAATTATAAATGTTGATGTATCTGGGGAAACAATTATAATGTTTAGAACTTTTAACGGGTCTAAGGATTGGGTCTAAGGATTGGATAATATCAACTTTTATAAACTTTTACATATCATCTCACTTACGTGAACCCCTTGTAGGTCTTTCTGCAATGCACCTAGGACATCAATATTGAAGTAGCAGCCAAAGGGAAGAAAACAGGCGAAGACAAGCAGCAAATATCGTGTTTTCCCTACGGTAGGTCAAATCAAAAGTTATTGACTTTACTAACATATAAGATTTTATATTATATATTATTCATATTTCATGCCAAAAAACATATCATCTGATATCATTCACGAATTTCCTTCGTGTCAATGATATCAAACTTGTTTTCAAATATTCTAACTGGTTTGATAATTGAATGTTTAAAATGATAATAAAGGTGGAAATTAAAGACATTGTGTTAACACCAGGAACAAAACATGTGTTATTCTTTGGCATGGAGTCAAAAAGCATCAATTGGAGCACCGTACCTTTAGAAGAAATTTCCAAAAAATTAAACTGGACAAGTTGGACTTATTATTCGCACACGGAAGTTTTCACATAGAAAAAAAGTTAATTATAAGTTCATAGGTTTTTTCTTTAGAGGTAGGGTATGAAACACAAGAACTATTCAGATACTTACATTCTGTGACATCCATAGTTTAAAACTGGTCTGAAAGAAAACATGCAGGAAAAATGCAACGATTGGTTTTATCTTTATCGATTAACTTTTTCCGTGGTTGATGCAACAGCTAATGGAAACAATTTCCAACACTGGATGAGGTTCAAAAAAAAAAAAAAAAACAAAAAACAAAAACAAAAACAAAAAAAAGAAATTAAAAAAAAAATAATGATAAATATAAAAAAAACCAACACATGAATAGAAACATAATCCAACCTCAAATTCAATAAAACTAAGGCAAAATATTAACAAAAGAAAGATTTATGAGGGGACTCCTGAAAAAAGTACAAGAAGAACAAGACCAGGTGTTCCTGAAAATAAGCATCTTCCACTTTATCCACGACATCCGCCATGTTAAATTCTTGGTCAATCCAAGTAAGTTAAGTCAAGTTCTCAAACGAAAACAAAGTATACCACTTCAGGCAAACAAATGAGCAACAGACATATCACTTATAAATCTCTCCGTAATTTCCATCAATCTGCATCTCGGGAAACTATGTGTTGTGAACTCATCTATCAGTTGTCAAAATTTTGCAAGAAAATCGTGATATTAGGAACAGGCCCTCGAAGATCGAATCAATTGCGACGTGTAAACACCATAGATCAGGGATATAAAATTAATTGTTATTTTCGTTCTGATGAAAAAAATTAAAATGACAATAATAAATATATGGTAACTGTGCATGTGTATGGTTGACACTACACCGTCGTTGGTGTCGGTAATGTTTTAAATATTCGACAAACAATGGCGACAGTCCATTGAATTGTAGATTACACATGGACGTTAGATACTATACCTGATAGTGTTTTTTGAGTTCCCGATGGCCGGTATTATGACCTAATTGTGGATGTCATAACAATCGCTATCATAGCATGAAGAGACATATTTGTATTGTTGATCAGGAAGGAAATTCTTATAAAACATACCTTGTATGATATGGATGTCCTGGGATGTATGTGGTGTTTCATGTTGTGCATGACCTTGTTATATCTTTATACAGGTCATTTAAAAGTATGAGCATACCTATGTCGTTAAAAGAAACTATAAGCGGTTGTAATGTAAATAAGGTACTGATCTACTATGAATCAAAGGAAACAAAATTAACATTATATATTAAATAAGTATTAAATCTATAACTTTGTGATATTGCAATAACATTGATGCAACGAAAATAGTATTGCATAAAATACTGTCTTTCTATTCATGTGAGTGTTTTAAGGTGTATGCGTGTAGGTGTTTTCGAACCCGTTTATCAGATATTAAATCAGATGCGTTCTACTATCGTGTAAGTAGTGAAACCCGTGCATGATTTGCTTTTTGTAGAAGTCAACATGTTTGAATATAACAGGCACTTTCTAAATAAAGTAACAATGTTATCAGTCGCACAAGGTAACTGTAAAGCAACACCAGTGTAATCACATGTTTGCTCTGATATCTTTATATATCGAGCCATGGTGGTATTAATGACTCTTTAACCTCTTTTATCTGTTTCTGACCCACTTATTCCCTTGAGGTGTCATCTCAATTAACTTAATATTGTCATCCTTAATGGGATCAGTCACAATTTATTATTTATAATTTACCAATTTATTCAATACATTTAGATCTTGAAATTAGAAATCTTAGAAATTGTATAGTATATCTTTACGATATATCAGACATATGATATTTTCATGGTTGGTAAGATATATAAAGCTTATGGAATTGTTTAGTTACCTTCTAAAAGTCCTTTTTGTGAGCATCTTCTCTAATATGAAATTGCAGTGTTCATTAACATGATCATGACTATTTTACTTATTGTGCATAAGTAATCCTATATAAATGTGAGATTATGAAGAAAACACATATCCGACGTCAATAAGATAGCAACACTCAAGTACTTGTTGGCACATTTAAGAGAAGAAATTGCTTATCAGTTTTAACAGAGATAAGCCTAGATTCATGTCATTGTCTAAGCACCAATGATTCTTTTGAATATCGAAATATTAGTTTTGATAATTACATTGTGACATGCTTATCAAAGAATCCGGCTGCAATAGATTATCACTTTTTATTTGAGGGACGTCTTGAGAAGCTTTGATTGCACTCCTTGCAGGTGAGAATAGCAATTAAAAACAATCTAAATGCATTCATCTACATATAAGTAAACCAATTATTATTTTTTTATCAAACTGTACTTAATGTTTTAGCACTTTTCAAAAATATCGTGACGTTGCAACTTTACATTGAAGCTTACGAACTGTCCTTTATGCATTTTATTCAACACAGTCATATTTCTTTAATGCTATTTAAATCAAATTATATTTCAAGTCTAGTACTTGAACGCATGTGTTGACCATGTAGCTCGTTGTGATGTTCTCTGTAAGTATTCAAACAATATTTGTTGTCTTTGTTTATTTTTATGCCGACATTCTTACCTTGCGTTTAGGTCTGATACAGATGCACACAAATACAAAAAACACGTGATAACAATTAATAGATTATACTTCCTATAGCAAGGTGTAATACACAGATAAATTACATAACTACATAGAGTACAAGGTCACCTCTTGATCCTATCAGCTGGACAAGAATCACATGACAATGATAACACATACTGTTACTCAGAACCTTCCACTGATTCATATCTTAAATCACTTTATCTGAAATAGCTATTTCGCATTTGGATCTCATACACTTTCATAGAAACAACATCAAAACTTACATTTCAGATATAGCTCGTCGAATGGCCCCTTGTGCGTAAAAAAATCAACACATAAAATATTTATCTGTCTACCTATGATGACACACATATGAACTGTTATAATAAATTACTGTGCATACAACTATTTGTAAAAACAATAAACACATACAGTAATGTGCGTACACAGTCTGTTTTGATATACTTCACCAATTGTTCAGTTATATCAAATACGTTTGAAACCTTAAAAGTGAGTGACAATACCGACATCACCATGGACGTATCATACGCTCCTAACATCACTACGTTTACAATCTACCGGAACGTATTTTTAAAAGAATTTTATCTGAAATATATAAAAGTTTGATAGCTTGTTGCAGTTTTATGTACTGGCAGTTATATTATCTAAATATGGCTGATGTAAGGAATATATAATGTGGTATACTACGTATTTTGTTATTGTGAGAATTTCCGTGCATTGTCATTACGTTGGTGATATTGAAATATTGTATTAAACTATTAGAAGTGAGAAATAGTGGTATGTTGAAACTTGCATGAACTTAGCAATTCCACATAGGTACAGTCACCCGCACACTTCAAGAAACTCATTTCATACTTAGCATGACCGTACTATATAGAGTAAAATATATTGTACAAAGTTCATATTTGTTATATAAATTCAATTCAAATAGTTTGCTATGATTAAAACAATATAACATGCATTATCGCACAGGTTAAACTGAAATAGAATATCATTGAAATATAAACAAAAAATAGGATGTCCCACATATGAAAAATTCAAAACGCTTTTGAGTGCTAATCCAAGAGTGTGTCATTGGTATTTTGCAATTGTAAACATCTATATTCAGATCTTTACTGGACATCCGCTGCTGTGTGGAATATCCATCATGTTTTACAATCACACAACATATTATATATTTCAATCGTCGTTCAACATCGGTTTTTCTGTACATCTGGATTATAGAAGCGTGCTATGAAGTAAAATGGTTGATGTGTCATAATAGATTTACAACTGTATGTACCTGGAATCAGTACATCATCCGATACCCAATATCACACAAGGTAATCACAGTACTTTTGTAGTTAGTCGAAGTATGTGTGTATATGCAAGTGTCAAACATTACAATGTTAATATCACTTGTTTTCCTGGTTTGATTTCATTACTCTCGCGTAAAACATTAGCTCCAATATCACTCTATTCCTGAAGTGAGCTCCGTTTCAGTTTGGCTCGGTGCCAAACACTGGGTTAAAGTCATAGTTCCAGAGTTGGTTCCATTTTAATTGAGCTTGGTGCCCGTGTCAAATATTCAAGCCATATCATTGTATTCCTGGAGCGAGGTCCACATTACTAGCGTCTATGGATACATAACTCTGTATACTAGGAGCATCTGTCATAAGAGGAGATTTTTCATCAGCGAAGTTTTTCATTTCTTTGACACTCTTCTTTGCTAGTCGTCTGTTTAATTTTCTTTCCTGAAAGATATAATACAATAAAATAATTCATTCCATAGGCTCATTTTACAGTCACAACGTTCACATGTCAGAGCTAAAACTTTGGGATTATTCTTTTGACAGTTGCATTCTGACATTTCTTCCATAGTAGCTATAATAGTTCTATTCTTCAAAAGTTTCGATTCTCAATGATACGTGTATCAAGTTTGGAAACTCTTCATTATTTTTGTTTATGATATATATGTAAGACAACTGTACCTTTGTGAGGTCGAGAATGTTGAGGACTACAGAACAGAGTGTACAGAAAAGACACATGCTCAGTAACAACCAAAACATCTTTTGGTATTTGTGTATTAGGGACTCCTTATTGGGGCTGTAAAGATAAGAAAAAGTAATCCTGAAGTGATCTCATCGATTAATTCATATATTACATGCATTACATGTTCCTTAATATATAATCAATATTAATATACATCACTTTCATTTCAAGTGATATGATTGGATTGAATGATACATGACAATATATAATAATAAATAAGATATTTCACGGTAATTGGACTCCTCTGGGGGAAATAACCCCGGGGGAAATCATTCTCCCGAACCCCATAATTACCTAGTTTGAACGCAACCTGAAGTTAGAGTGTCATCTGCTGCAACAATAACATGACAAGATTTGACGGATCAACAGACAACGATGTTTCTAAAATTCTGATGACAACGATGCTGTCAATAAGAAAAAAGCAACTATATGTGCCATGCAATCGTTGATGACTTATATAATCTAATCGGAGAGAGATGTTGATGTCGGTAACTGTAGTGACCTACAGTGCAAAAGTCTTATTGGTGGTGGAGTTGTCAATGTCAAGGTGAATTTCTACGAAACGTTGGCAAAAGAAGACACGAGTGTTAACAAGCTTGATTATGATGTTCGTGTGCCTCAGAGAGTTTAGGGATTTACACAATTTATCACTGGATGTGTAGTAATAGTAAACTTCATGTGTTATTGTGCTTTGCACTGGGAAAATAACCCTCCCAAGACAGACGATTTCCCGAGGAAAAACAACCCTTCCCAGGAAGACAATTATGGATGTATCAATCCATGGAGAGCCATAATGATATATTATTTACATTTGAAGAACATTTAACTTTTACGCCCACAATTATTGAACAATAGTAGAGACATGTAGATGTAGAAGCACTGTTAAACGTTCACCACGATACAGATATTTACACTTACTCTTCCGTGAAGCCGAGGAGTTTGCCCGTTACCAGGTTTGTCAAGCCAATACCCATTCCCTGGATAAAGGTTGCAATTCCTATAGCAGTACCAATGGCCTTCTTAGGAACGACAATTATTATACATGGCCACAGGCACACCTGCAAGACGGTACATATAGCAAAACGCAAGAGTAAAAGTAGTGCTGGTAGACAAAAAGGACACCCGTGGGGATGGGATCCACAATTGTGCACTAGATGTTACGTAAAGTTAATCAGTATTCAACCTTGTAGCAATCTTGGACATCAAAATATATTCACAGGCAAATATTTACTAATATATACACATTTCTAAGGGTTAAACAATCATTTTTTAAAACAATCTGTTTTGTACAGTCCGACTTTTAAAGTATGCATATTTTGTTGCATTGAGTCCCCTCTAAAAACGGATTACTATATATGTTTGGTTTACAATTATTCGTTCTAAATTTAAAAACAATCTCTGTAATTCTTACCCCGGCGAATGTGTAGGAGATGCCAATCCAGATAGTGAGTACTAGTGGGTGTATTTCTGGACAGTAGGAAAGTAATGGGAAGATCGGAAGAGTGAATGCAAAGATTGAAGTAAGAACGATTCCGTGGCAGTCTATTGCGCCCTACAACAGAACATTATTACAACAAATGTAAAACTGAGATGAGATATGACAGATGCTCGAACGCCGATACTTCCCCCCGTTAATCCCTCAGTTTATCTGCCTCTAATATTTCTGTCTTTACCGCTGATTGACTTTCAGTGTTTTATTGCTATTGCACATCTTTCTTCTCTTCGGATATATAAGACGCAGGGAGGTAGGACACTGGATAAATAAATTGCATACCGAGGCAATATAACTGCGCTTGAACGCAAATTTATCAAACGCAATATTTTCGTATGTAAACATAGTGGTTCATTACCTCGAGCAGAGCAAACTCAGTGAATAGAACTTTTTTCTTTAATCAACTTTTAAAATGGAAATGTTTAGAGTGAAATAAGACAGTAGTACTAGCTATTTTTTTTTTTTAATTTTTGTTGCAAAATATTCTAATCACTTTATGGACAAATGTTGACGATGACGTCAATATTCAGTTCCTTCGCAATATTTTTTTTGTTCAAAAACAGAATGATATTGCGTTAAACGCTATATGAGGGCTCACGAAATGATATTCAACTGTGTTACCTCGCGTGACATTTTATAAATCAATTATCACTTGTCGGCCATTTATGAATTTAGATTTTAAAAAAAAACTAAAATCGGTTCAACAGTATATGACTGTTTTCACTATAACCAGTTTTTGTGTCATTGTTTCGTTTTCGTTAACTTTTCGGGACCAAAGGACGCTTGAACGGTAAAACTGCAGACTGCATCATCAACTATGTTGAATTAAGAAAAGTTGGAATACTTGCTGCAAGAGTAACACGCGCATCATGTGCAGATTATTTTCTGTCTACAAGGAATTATTTTAGCTGGCGATCAAAACGGAAATTGAAACGAAATACGAAGTACTAATTTGCATTGAGAAACCATACCATGAATCTTCGGATAACAAAATTGTCAACATTGACAGCAATAGGTTATGCACTTCCAAAATCACGTTATTACTATTTGATGTATATGTTTAAATAACAGAAAAAACACTCTGGCGTTCGTTTCTAAATATAGGTACAATAAGATCAACAAAAAAGTGTTCACTATTATCAATGTTATAAACTTACCAGTATGCTACCAACCAGTGGTGATATGACAACTGATGTGTCGTATATAGCTCCATTATAGTAAGAGGAAGTTGTTTTAGAGTATCCGTATCTATCCTGAATATACTTCCTGTAATAATGTGTTATAGTTATACTTCAATACAAGGTAAATGTTATACTTCCTGTAACATTGTGTTATAGTTATACTTCAATACAACATAAATGTTATACTTCCTGTAACATTGTGTTATAGTTATACTTCAATACAACATAAATGTCATACTTCCTGTAACATTGTGTTATAGTTATACTTCAATACAACATAAATGTTATACTTCCTGTAACATTGTGTTATAGTTATACTTCAATACAACATAAATGTTATACTTCCTGTAAATATTATACTTCCTGTAACATTGTGTTATAGTTATAAACTTCAATACTTCCTGTAACATTGTGTTATAGTTATACTTCAATACAACATAAATGTTATACTTCCTGTAACATTGTGTTATAGTTATACTTCAATACAACATAAATATTATACATCCTGTAACATTGTGTTATAGTTATACTTCAATACAAGGTAAATATTATACATCCTGTAACATTGTGTTATAGTTATACTTCAATACAACATAAATGTCATACTTCCTGTAACATTGTGTTAGAGTTATACTTCAATACAGCATAAATATTATACATCCTGTAACATTGTGTTATAGTTATACTTCAATACAAGGTAAATGTTATACTTCCTGTAACATTGTGTTATAGTTATACTTCAATACAACATAAATGTCATACTTCCTGTAACATTGTGTTATAGTTATACTTCAATACAACATAAATGTTATACGTCCTGTAACATTGTGTTATAGTTATACTTCAATACAACATAAATGTTATACTTTCTGTAACATTGTGTTATAGTTATACTTCAATACAACATAAATATTATACTTCCTGTAACATTGTGTTATAGTTATACTTCAATACAAGGTAAATATTATACTTTCTGTAACATTGTGTTATAGTTATACTTCAATACAACATAAATGTTATACTTTCTGTAACATTGTGTTATAGTTATACTTCAATACAACATAAATATTATACTTCCTGTAACATTGCGTTATAGTTATACTTCAATACAACATAAATGTTATACTTTCTGTAACATTGTGTTATAGTTATACTTCAATACAACATAAATGTTATACTTTCTGTAACATTGTGTTATAGTTATACTTCAATACAACATAAATGTTATACTTTCTGTAACATTGTGTTATAGTTATACTTCAATACAACATAAATGTTATACTTTCTGTAACATTGTGTTATAGTTATACTTCAATACAACATAAATGTTATACGTCCTGTAACATTGTGTTATAGTTATACTTCAATACAAGGTAAATGTTATACTTCCTGTAACATTGTGTTAGAGTTATACTTCAATACAACATAAATGTTATACGTTCTGTAACATTGTGTTATAGTTATACTTCAATACAGCATAATTGTTATACTTCCTGTAACTTTTTAATATCTCATAAAATATATGTTCTGCACTTAGCAAATTGATAATATATTTAATCGGTTATTTTTTAATACTTACGTTCCGTTTGAAACGAAAGGTAAATAACTGGCATAGTAGGACATGATCATCAGACAAATCATCCAGTAAATAGCAGGAAATTCTCTGATATCCTTACGGGACTATATGGGGAAGACAAAACAGTAAATGTATACACTAAAAATCACTGGTTAACCGATTAACACACGTATTAAATGTTCATTCAACGTTTTGAAAATCATCATTTTTCACATCATCTATGCAACGATTAGAATCGGTGGTTTGCGATTGAAATGTATTAATATTAGAAATGAAAACTGCAACTTACCACTGGCAGGGCTTTCATATTTATTTTACAGTCATCATCCAGCTGCAGAGTACCGTAATAGTCTACTATAGCGAGGCTGATAGCGGATAAAACTCCTATCACACAGGCTACAGTTCCTTTTAAAATTCAAATATTTAAAGCTTAGCGGCTGAAAAATCTGTTTTAAACATTTTTTCCTACACATTTCCCCTATTTTATTATATCTATAAGTCAAACAGCTATTGACAACGTCCTTTGACTACCGCTTTTGATTAATTAATTCAATTCAAGTATTACAAAGATATAATATGGCACTCTTTATTCATTTCAGGGGGTGGGGGTGGAAATGAGGCTTGGTAGTGACGAGGGTTATACATATAAAGACAAAACGTAGATGGTTGACTTGAATAACTCACCCATCCAAAATGCCCATTGGATTCCATAATGTTTTGCGATGTTAGCAGTAAGAAGAAAATTTGAAACGTTTCCCACACGTAATGCGAATATCACAAATCCATAAACAAAAGAGATTCTGTCCTTGAACCAAAACGCGACGACGCGATCTTGAACAACTACAAAAAAATAAGAAAAGAAAACTTAACGTTTGATCAAGTACATGCTACTCTGTGGTGTTAAATAGTGATGTCGTCTTGTTTGATTGAATTACATAAGTGATGAGCATAACGATCAATAGAAAAGGTGTCGATAAAACATGAAGGCAAACATACTGAGTGACGACCCAGTTCCCGCTCCTATTAGTACACGCCCACATATCATCAAAGGAAACATGGCGGTCGTCCCCTGTATCCCATCCATAGTGGCAACAGCAAACAGGATGGTACCGAAAGTAGCCATCGTTGTTACCATGATCGCAGATACTGAACAGACAATATTTGGGGCGAAAGTAAGTATACATTGTAGTTAAGAATGGCATATTTACAAAATAATAATGAAACCCAAACATATTTTGGAACAATAGGACAATTCATCATGCTGTTTGGTTCACATTCATAAGAATATTCAAATAAGTGGCAGAAATCATTGGTGATAATTTATCCCGAAGACACACCGAAAATGTTCCAAAGAAATGCCATGTCATAATATATATACATCCGTATCAGCTTTCCTTTGGAGATGAATATTCCCTCGAACTACTGAGGGCGCCAAATAATAAACATACGTCCTTTATAGAAAAAAAGTCGATAAAATGTTATATTTGCCTGTGTGTTCATTGTACCTACACTAGAAGTGAATGTTCCATGCAACTTTAATTAACAAAAATAGTTTTACCTCGATTTCCGATTCTGTCGATGAGATATCCTCCTGGTAAGGCAAAGAGTGCGTTCCTGTTTTAAATACAATTCAACATCATTCAATATAACATAAACTGTTACGTATATAGTATAAATAATCAGATATAACATAAACTGTTACCGTATATAGTATAAATAATCAGATATAACATAAACTGTTACCGTATATAGTATAAATAATCAGATATAACATAAACTGTTACCGTATATAGTATAAATTATCAGATATAACATAAACTGTTACGTATATAGTATAAATAATCAGATATAACATAAACTGTTACCGTATATAGTATAAATATCAAATTCTCTCTAATGACATGATCCCAAAGAAAAATAGCATTTTTGTATTTATTTGTTTATATTGATACAGTTTAATTCATTAATTGACTTTATCTATCTTACAATCCTTTTAAACATTTTGTTAGCATTAAGATGTTGTTGGGTGTGAGCACCAATATTTGTTCTATGACTCAGATATACTTACATCCAGGAGAAAGCGGTGTACAACTGGTTGTACCTATCGGGGCCCAGTCCAAGACACCCATCACAACACGTGGCATTCGTTATATTTGCGCAGGTTCCAGTCTGAAGATGACATATTTAATCACATCTTGTTATATTTTAAACTGTATGCCAACATGAAACAAAAATGTTAATGTTGGAATAAAAACAATCCTGGAATCATATAATAACGAAGAGTTTATCTAGAATACAGCTACAACTATTTCACTTAAGTTGGTGCTGCATATTCAATCGTGTACTTTGTACATGTGTATTTTGTGGATTTATCTTAAAAAGCCTAGATACCAATAAAAGTATTTAAAATAATACACAAAATAAACCACTAAATAAAACAAAACATCTCCCAAAAATAGATAAATACAAAGAAGAACAAAACAAAACAAAACAAACAAATAAATTAACTCAAAAATACAATATATATTATTTTTCTGTTTGTTTATTTCTGCGTAAACGTGCAGAATAGACATTCATATTACTATGTCTCTCGACTTTTCATGTTCCTTGTCACACATGGTTTTATTTGGGAGATTTGCATTGTAAATATCTAATTGTTATATATAGATAATTTTCATTGCTGTATTCTTTATTGAAGACATACAAGTACATATGTGTCATTGTATTCTACACATCCAGTTAAACTGTTATTTTACATTTTATTTTACAATATTTACTATATTTGTAGCAGGAGAGGCACTTTTATAGGAGGAAACTACAAAGAAGAAGTGTGGTAAGTGACTGACCTACTGTAAAAGGCGATCATTTAAGAGGTTTGAACGAATATGATTGTTTACATGCTTATAATAATTCTAAAAGAGATGAATGCTCTTTGGTGTACGGTTTGATCTGTGTCCAAGATGACTACAATAGAATGATTGTGTTACTCACGTCTTGACCCTGTATATCTGCCTGAACGGCGCTGATGATGTCGATGTTGAAGTAACACCCGAACGTCATAGAGCAGTCGAACACGAGGATCAGATATCGCCATTTCCCTATAGAATTACACAAAGGCCAATATGATATACTTACGTTAAACAACTCGGTTGTTCTGTGATATTACGTATGCATAACCAATTGAGCATAATTGAAAAAACCACAAGAAATAATAAAACAACATTTTGGGAAGGCTGCTTTTACAAAAATGGGTATTATTAATATTTTTAATGTAATTAAATACCGCACAAGCATATTCCTTGTGTGTATATATAGTATTGAAAAATCTGTAGCAAGTAATGATTAGTTGCCGCATAAGCTGAACGGAAAAAACTAGAAACAACCCATAAAAAGGTCACATCTCTACAAAGTCTAGGCAGACCAATAAAAGATACAGACAACGATTTGATACATTTAAAAACACCTAGAGCAAACAGTAATATTATAGTATTCACAGCGTTAGATATATCCAAATCATCTATAAACAATAACGCATGTTACGTAGTTTATATATGAAAGACTAAGATCAACCTCACAACATCGTTACAAAATCATTTTAGTTAACTCGCCGCGAAGTCAACTGACATCCCCATATAAAAAACAAAAACAAGATATTACCAATACTTACAATCTTCGACTTTCATTGCGGTCTACAAGAACACTACCAGGCACTGAAGACATTATCCTTGAAAAAAAAATATATATGTTTCTTTACAAAACGGAAAACGGGAACCAATATCCTTTACATTCTTTGTCACACACTTTATATGTCATAGGAATTTTCATTTTATATGCAAATCGTACTAAAATGCCGGTGGTGATTTTTGTTTCTCAGGAAGCAGAGAAATTGACCGGACTGTGCAGACATATTCGTTGACACGACACTTTACCCTAATTTTTCTGTGGATGGCATGCGACTGGCCTCACGATTATTGTTCAGTGAGATAGCCAGCAGCTGCTACAAGGAGATCCGCCTCAAAATGGCACCGGTTGTTCACAGGGCATTGAACTAACGAAGAAACAAGTTAGAGATATCAAAGATAGTACAAAGGATACACGTTGAATAATAACTTTAAATAATAACTTTTTATTTTTATGGCGTTGAAAGATACAGGATGATGGACACTGGTCTTCATAATAATCCCATTGGGAATTTCCTTGTGTGATAATGTCTCCTGATTCCGTTCTTATTTACCTTGCTCTCATTTGGGAACATGGTATTAGTTACAAGTTCAAGATTGACATGACGGGTGTCGGTGATGAGACAGAATATATTTATTTCTAGAACACCAACTTCTTTCCCTTGTATTTTTTCAGGAGTTTCCTTATACATGTTTCATTTGTTATACTCAGGAAGGGCGTGGTCTGTGTTGAAATTGAGGTATCCTTGGGCAAAGACATTTTACCCTTATTGCTAAAGATGGCATGTAACGGGTTTCCTGTATGTTTTTCAGCGAGGTAGCCACTAGCTACTACAAAGATCGTAGCTGTTCATTGGGCGATAAACCCAACAATAAAACTACTTGTACTTTCCCTAGTTTCATCAAATTTTAATTTGGGCTTTAATTTAGATTCTGTAACATGTCAGTTTTTTTCTATATAACTTTACACAAGATATAAGCGCATATATAGATTGTTTCTCCAAAACTCTCCAGGCTAGTTTTAATCTTTCTCCTTCTCAGTAATAAAGCGCAATATCAACTACAACAGTTATGCATGTATATTGTATGATAAATTAGAGTAAATAATCTGATAATATTCGATGCTTATGTATTTATATGCTAAAAATGGAGACAGCAACTGAACTTGAAGCGATACCAAAAGGGGGGAAATTTCAGGAACATGTGAGACATTTAAACAAAATAAAAGGGGGAAAACGAGAAAAAAAATAAAAATACAAACAAAACGTATATGATGATAATTAGGAGGAGGAGGAGGAGGAGGAGGAGGAGGAGGAATGTAGTGAAATTCGAAAATAGTGGCATAGATTGTTGCTAGTAGGTTTTTCAAACAGTTTTTCACTGCTCAATGTATTGATAAAGCTCGCTTCGAAATCTTCCTTGCAGAATCTCGATTTGAAATTTCACAAGAGTGAAAGTTTAAATTTAAACTCATGTATATTATGTACATTACTGAAGTAGGGTCACATTTAATAAATTTTGCGTTCAAGGTAAATGTTTTTCACGAGAGTTTATTGAAAATATCTTAGAATTATTTGCTTAAAACAAGAAATAAAAAATTGAAATAGAATAGAAATTTAAAAAATGGTTTGAATATAAGTGGTAATTTAAAGGTAGTTGGTGTCGTCAGAATAAGACACATTGTCTTAATCATTAGAATATAAACAAACATAGCACTATGAACAAATGTCTCACTTGTCAGTAATATAAACAGATCAGACCAAGTAAAATATTTTTGATGTCAAACATTTCTCTCGGCACTTTCATAGGAAGATGGCGGTCGCCAGGCCATCAAAAGTGAATGAAACGTTAGTTCAGTTGTGTCTGATTGTCTGATTCTACTTCTCCATAAATTAGGAAAGATATTTTCAACAATCAAGAAAGTCACATTTATATTGGCTGCCACTATAACAAATCTCTCTGGAGTTGTCCGTTTAAACCTGCCAAAAAATAGACTCTCGCGAAATTCGGGGAAACAGTAGGTTTACAATGACAAATCTAGAGAGAATCGATCTAGTGGCGTCGATTGCAATTATGCTTGAATGTAAAGATGTTGGTGAAATTAAGTTATGTGAAAAAATATCTTAGCTTTCCATCGACGTATCGTTCTTAACTATGGTTCTGTTGTAAACTATATAAAACATTACCTGACTGTCAATCTATACACTTCGTGTTTTATATATTCTGTCAATCGTGGATCGATATTCATAATCTGGAGGCCTAATCACGTTCTGTTTAAATTATTAAAACGGATTATCATCTCTAAATAAAGATACAATTAAGCCAGATTATACTTCATCATACAGCTATTTCGCCCTTTTAGAACTTGTCAGCGATGCTACATCATACAGCTATTTCGCCCTTCTAGACCTCGTCAGTGTTGCTACATCAGATAGCTATTTCGTCTCTCTAAAACTCGTCAGTGATTCTACATCATGCAGCTACTTCGTCCTTCTAGAACTCGACAGTGTTGCTACATTATACGGTTATTTCATCTCTCTAGAACTCGTCTGTGATGCTAAATCATGCAGCTATTTCTTCCTTCTAGAATTCGTCAGTGTTGCTACATCAAGCAGCTGTTTTTTTCCTCTAGAACTCGTCTGTGATATCATATCATGCAGCTATTTCGTCCTTCTAGTACTCGTTAGTGTTGTTTCATCACGTAGCTGTTTCTTTGCTCTAGAACATTTGTACATTTGTGCATCATGCAGCTCTTATGTCCCTCTAGAACTCGTCAATGTTTCTATTGTCATAACTTGATAAAACTTAGGAGGCGACCGAATTTGATCAAATAAATTGATCGAAATACATGTTAAAAAGCAGATGGGAAGGTAACTTTCAATACTGAATGATTTCAAAACAACGTCAAATAGACGTGTGAACCCACTCTACTTACCATTACTGTGAAGACAACTCCGTTAGAGATTTCAAGCATCTTCACTGAAAGTATACACATTATTTGTTTGCATTTCGTAGATGATTAACATGTATACTATCAGGCAGACAATAGCAGGATGTAGATCACATGCTTGATAAATAGCTATCTGCTGAACGACGTCTATCATGTAGATATGTCCACTCATCATATCGAGCCCAGACATGGCCGGACCACGGTTATCTACTCATATACACAAAGGCCTTACTAGACACAACATTTGCAATAACAACAAGAAAATACGAAGAAAACAAATTTTACACGGACACCCTGAAAGTTATTATGAGAGTATGACCACGTGCTCGGGAAGAGTAAGCGTCTTCTGCTTCACCGGTGACACCAGCAATGAAAGTCTTGGTAAATCCAAGTAACCAACGATAAGTTGTCAAATGAGAAACATATTTTTGATAAAGTCAACAAACAGTTAAGGAACGTCAAATAAATATAATTCATAAAGTACAAGGATATACTTCCTATTGATATCGTCAAGGCAACCATTAAACTAACTCCATTCTTCACTAATTTGCATCACTCGAAAACCTGGGAATTAAGTTTATCTAACAACTGTCGACATCTTTCCCGAAAATCGTTATATTTGGGACATTACCTTGAATATTTATCAACTACGACATGTAAACATCGCATATTTTCCCCGGAGACAACCTCATTTATCTGCATGGTCCTCATATCGAATTCGTGATCGCTTTCTCAAAGTGGCAGAAACAAAAGTTAAAAAAACGATAATTGAATCTAATTAACAGTTGTTTAATTCAATTTTACTGTTAAGATAATTCATATCTTAATACATATCTCGATTCGGAAACAAACCATATCTGCCTTTCAATCAATATGCTTATACATAGATTAGATAGAGTTAACTCGGTGACGTGGACTTCAGCCATGTACTCATTGATGAATGCATTGCAGACATGTAAAAGGTCACAGCTTTATCGCCTCGTAGGTAATATTATACTAGAGTCAGCTTCACAATGATACAAAGCTTACTTAGTGTTGTGGTTACTATACATCTGAATTAGACTACATTGCGTATGTATTTATAGTGTAGAGAAAAATCACAGTACATTTGTACCCTTTTTCAAGTTGTTGATGACTAGGTAGCTCCTTCCAGTGTCAGGTTGTACAGCTTATGCAAAAATATGGGCATTTGAATCAAACTTGGAAAACTTTCAAACTTATGTTGATGTGTATCAAATTATGGCACATGCTGATAGAATTTATATTTCAGTAAAAGTTTACATCACACACTATCGTTTGGTTCTATGAAAATTGAATCGACACAAAGGTAAAATGTGGAAAACAATAATTTACAATCTAGAAAAACCAAATTGTTATAGGATGCAGTTTAAGTCATTATTTTTCTCTACTGTGTCTAGTTTTAACTTTTTATCGAAATGAACTATTTACATCTGCCTTTTGTACAATGTTGTTGTAGTAACACAGCTAACATGAATTGAAGCAGGCAAAAACAGTGGGGTGTTGATGCAGACGATTCCATAATAAAGAGGATCAATGAGAGGGGTTGGGTTGTTGAGGCACATGATTCCATGATGATGAGGTTCAATGAGAGGGGTTGGGTTGTTGAGGCACATGATTCCATGATGATGAGGTTCAATGAGAGGGGTTGGGTTGTTGAGGCACATGATTCCATGATGATGAGGTTCAATGAGAGGGGTTGGGTTGTTGAGGCACATGATTTCATGATGAAGAGGTTCAATGAGAGGGGTTGGGTTGTTGAGGCACAGTTTCATGATGAAGAGGTTCAATGAGAGGGGTTGAGGTTTGATGAGTGGATTAGGGATGTTGAGGCAGATGATTTCATAATGAAGAGGATCAATGAGAGGGGTTTGGGTTGTTGAGGCAGAATAATTCATGTTGAAGAGGTTCGCTGAGAGGGGTTGGTGTGTTAAGGCAGATGATTTCATGATGCAGAGGTTCGATGAGAGGGGTTGGGGTGTTGAGGCAGATGAATTCATGTTGAAGAGGTTCAATAAGAGGGGTTGGGATGTTGAGTTACATGATGATGAGGATGTTGAAGGGTTGTTGAGGCAGTTGATTCCATGATGATGAGGTTTGATGAGGATGTTGAAGGTGGGTTGAGGTAGACGACTCCATGATGAAGATGTTTGATGAGGATGTTGAAGGGGTGTTAATGCAGACGATTTCATGATGATGAGGTTTGATGAGGATGTTGAAGGTGGGTTGAGGTAGACGACTCCATGATGAAGATGTTTGATGAGGATGTTGAAGGGGTGTTGAGGCACACGATTTTATGATGATGAGGTTTGACTTGGTCATGTTATTTCATTAATACTTTCAAGGTGCAATGCAAAATTTGAAGCTTGCATTGGTTTTAAGTACAATTACTACATTGCTGAAACTTTCATTTTGATGAATTCCTTAAAAATCATTTACTTACGATAATAATTCAATTCTAATTCTTTGTTTTCTGTTCAGCTCGAACAAATCATGTTAAAAATGCATGGTGTTATAACCTCGTGTTGCTGTACCACATATACAGTTCACGATAAAAATATCAGATTACTCCTGATAATGGCCAGAGGTTTTTCGAATGCCCCTTGCTTCGTTCAACCTCTGCTGTGACGAACTTCCACCTACATCTGTTATTACTTTGAGAAGCAATGTCGCGCCTTCATTCCTTAAAGTTTATGTCTGTAATCGTAGCTTCCTAGTATACATTATAAGTTATGTATATTGCCTAGTGACAAAATAATATATTACAACATCATCGATCTCAGGACTTCTATAAAAGATATTGTGTGCGATATAATTTTATTCAATACAGAATAGGACATTTTCTCTGGGAGTAAAAAGTGTTTTTTGTCAGAATTGTACAATCTTTTGTAATTGCATGTCTCCCATAGGTTTGCTTTCACGTGAATATTGGCACAGAATACACATATGTACTTGAAATTATTTCAATACCAACTAATATTTATAAAATATATGGAAATCATGATGAAATCATTGCACTATTCATTTCTCTAGCTCGCCTTTTAATTTCAACTTTTAAGTCCCAAAAATTTATTGACGAGTCCTAGCAGAAGTATATGTGCTGTATCTCTTGGCAAATTTGAATTTTAATATCCTATTTACTCGATTCCTAATGTTCAATATTTTCGAGTACGATCCGCATACTGGGAGTCATTACGTCCATCAGTAACCAGCTTGTTTTCTTTACCCCAAATATTAATTTGATAGCGATAACTGATGAAAGTTTATACCAAGATATCAATATGTATCAACACAATTATATCAGACTAAGACTATGACAGAGGTAAACATTAAAAAAAAAAAGACCCAAGAGGTCTCAGCATCGCAATCGTGTGATCTAAAAATCAGCCTCCTTATGGAGAATATCTCTTACCTTTATCTTTATATCCCTTACTCCAACCTTCTGCGTCAATTCAATGGTGTTTTTGACCAAATTTGGTCAAGAAAGCTCCTCTGCCCCCTCTCTCCCATTTTAACATCCATAACATATCCAAGTGATACAAATCCTCCCCCCTTTCACCCCATCCAATTCAACAATGAGTGATGTACAAAAGAGATGGGAGAAAATGGACAAGTATGTGAAGTTTGATCAAAGTCCCTGATGGAATGGCGCTGTCAGAGTGTTGATAAGTCATTTCTTGAATTAGTAATGATGATCTTTGCCTTGATCCTAGAAAGCCTAAATTTGAGATATAATAAGTCCTTTCAACAATATGAGAAGCTGCTCAGTGCTGACAAGGACGTGGACATTTGGCTACATCACGTGCCGCAACATCCCTATATCCGCTACTGACATTCATCGTGAGGGATAATATGGGCGGAAGGAATGAAACAATTACAACCCTCAGACTTCCTGCAGTATAGCAGTGTTATTGGGACAAAAATGTGTCTTGACAGCTGACTTCACACTTTCAATGAATCACTTAATAGTTATTTATCATCAAGACTCCATCAAGTGCTTGATAAAGATTTTATTCCCTGCTCTTTACATAATGACCTGCTCTCTTATCTGCTACAAACAAAACTATCAACAAATGTTAACTTTATTACAAATTACTTTATTCATGACTTGTCATTCCAAAATATTGTATGCAAACCAAATGATAATAATATAATACCTAAATTGCCAAATATTGTTTTATTTTCTCTTTAAATCCTGATAAGAAAATTTAATGAGGATACCAGGAAGGACTTCACCGATCATCAATATCACTGAAACCAAAACATTGCTCACAAAAGGGCTTTAACAATGATATGATGGAAACGACTGTTACGATGGGGACAAAAATCACTTAAATCTGTTCAACATAATATTTAGTAGTTGGTAAAATTTAACTGTTGGATGATGATCCATCTGAATACTGATATGAGTTCTTACTTCATACAAAATCATTTGGTATCTATGTGGTTTTAATTCTGATGCAGATCCGATATACATTATCTACTTAAAGGATTATATCATAGCTTTGTAATTGACATATAATTGATTTTCGATGGTGCTAGCAAATATTATACAGACAAAATTATTTTGATGAATTATTCTAAACAAGAGGCCCAAGGGGCTGACATAGCTCATCTGGTTTTCAATGGGGTTTTTTTCACAAATATATCTTTATGTCACATTAATGACATTCATCAAAGGAATCTACCATCCAAATATACTAATTCTAGTCTCTTTGTTAATCAGATGTGGTGTGAAGATTTTCAGAAATTTGACCTCTAGTACCTGGAATACTGATCAAGGTAATTCCACAAAATTTGTAGGGCTATATCCACAAAACCTACCAGCCATATTTCATAATTCTATGTCTTTAGCTTATTACGCAGAACTTGTCCGAAGGTTTTAACAAATATGACCCCTGTGACTATGAATATGGGTCAAGTTGTCTTTCTGAACGGAAAAGATGATGCCCAATAGAAGATTGGCAGGCAATAGGTGCTGCACCACAATATAATATAGCCCTTTGAGTCTGGTGAGCTAAAATGTATTGCTGGTTGGATTATTTTAAAAGAAGATAACTTCAAGATTATAAATACCAGATTTAGAAATGAAGTTACAGTATGTTATAAGTAAAACTATGAAAACAAGTATGACCAAATTTATCACAAAACTTGTGTACTAGTCTAGAATGATGAACATGTTTAAAAGGGAGATAACTAGGGTATACGAACCTAGTATCTACTGTAGATAAAAACAGATGGCTATCCTGACAGGAGATTTCAAGGGGAGTTCCTCATTTTATTCTTAGTAACCTGTATCTGAGAGGAATCCCTTTAATCTTATTCTTAGAGTATGTATCACAACATCAATTCTGCATCTGTAACATTGGAGAAAGAAAGCTCAACAAGTCTGCAAATCTCTTCTCATATCAATATATTTTCAAGTCTTTTAGAAGTTTATTTTTTCAAAGACTCTGCATCAATCAATACAGAGGATTCTGATGACGACAGACATGCATTCCTTCATTCAATATTACAGTAAACCATAGAAATGATATACTTAAAAGCTGGTTATGCTATCAAAACACTGATCTTATTAGATATACATAATATTGTTATAACAAAAGTTCATTGATATTGATGAGAAAATTCAGCTGAAAATGTTTAGAAGCAACACGATCACCTTCTGAGCAAAACAACTTTCAAGGCAAATAAAAATTGCTAGCCCTTTAGACATTAACAACTTAATAAAAATTATTCTTGAAGATAATCTAATATGTTATGATAACTTTTATGTACAAAAGTTCTTTCCTGATAAAGCATCCATCTGGTATTTTCATCACAAGGCAAAATGGCACTAGAGATAAACTGTTAAACACTCCTGATATTAAACCACAACCTAATATCAAGTTCTACAGGAAATGTTGAACCACCATATACATTCACCATTTTTTCCAACAGCCTCTTTTAAACATTTGTTTGATGTAAAGTTCTGCATTCTAAAATCTTGCTCTTCATCTACATACTTATTTTAATCAAATATAGTAAAAGGCAGTTAAGTACATTTCATGACTACCCATAATAATCAGAATATGTCTGGTCATATATGACATGGAAACTGTTTTTCAAACAAAAAAAGACACTCCAAATCTTTGTTATCTGAAAAAAAATGCAACTGCCATAGGAAAGAAACATTTTAGAAATAGCCATAGAGAAGAAATGAAAATTTGTCACCCTTCACATTAGTACAACATTCATACACACTCCACACCAAACCTCTACGTATTCCATACACATGTAATGCCATACAAGTGGTAGAAAACAATTCAGGTCCTTTTATCATCCGGGTTGGTTTCTACTCATACTTAACCATCCAAAACAATATAACTAAAAACATGTATCCTAAAGTGTGTCTGTCTTAATTGATATACTGCGCCAACCACCTGAATCCTTCACCGTACCCCTGTCGCTTCAGTACTGAACACATGAACAGCTCCATTGGACGGCCAGGAAGCTCTTTTCTTGCAACTGTCCCCTGAAAAATATAAAATCACTGATTTTCCAAAACATGTTCTGGCAATTAAAAAGATTATGGAGTATTTATTTTCCCTATACTATATCAATTTACATTGTAATATATACATATTTAATGAATTTATGACAAATATATGAAACTTTTTATGTCAAAGAGGCTTTATAAGGGTTGAATTGATTTACCTTATTACCAAGGACAAATCCCTCTTATATACAGTACTTGTTAAATATACATTTCCAAATGTTAATGGTAACTATTAAGTAGATGTAAAAATGTGGTTTTATTTTAACATAATCTTAAGGCATGAGTTTGTAATACTTTATCAAATCAAAATGATCATTGTAAGAATAACAGTAAAAAGCTGTCTGAATTTTGATTTTTAGTACACAAAACTTTTATCGACAAAAACTTACTGAGTATTTTCCTGACTGATATTAGTAGAGAATTCGATCAAAATCTTAATATCAGGAAAGTTTGTTGCTGCAGTGATGTCAATGAAATGGTTGTTAAATTACTAATATACTGACTCATCTGAAATGGGTCTTATGTGTCTCACCAGAATAGTGAGATAAGATTTACGATGAAGACAGATAAAATTTGATATTAGCCTTTCAGTAAATGACCATAATAATGTTGGACTGACAAAAATACATTAACATACATCAAGATCTTCACTCTGCAAAATATCAGTGATCCTGGCATTTTTGGTTCTGGAGGAAATCTCCAGAAGTACAACAAAATGATTATGCACAGATGACTGTACAGATATCAAATACTGAAGTCTTACCTCAGTCAGAAATAGCAGTTTATATTTCAAAAACATACATATTTATATGTGATATATGATAAAAATAAGTGTAATAGTACTTACCTTGCCTGTTGTCTGACCATGAAGACCAAACCAGTGTCTGATTTCATCCTCACTGGCTGCCCCTGCTTTGTCAATCTTGTTTCCCAGAACCAGGACAGGGGCATGAGCTACCTGTTCATCTGTTAATAAACTCTGCAAACACATAAACACAATATCCGATAACTATAGTCAAGAGACATAGTTATGATATCTCTTTTTTGACAATCACCACCCCCACTCCTTGTTTCAGGAAGATGTTTACACAGTTGTCAATTACCAAGTACATAAAAGACAATTCATTTGATGATTAATTAGTTTTCTATGTCAGCATGATTCTAGGCCTAATGGTTCTCTAGAAGTTGCTTAAATCAATAAGTCAATAAGAAAACATGCACTTTTGAAAAAGAAGTTTGAAAGTGTAATGCACAGATAAAGATATTTTCCAACAAGGATTTTCACTTCACAATCTTCCTGATCCCTATACTTACATCTAATTCCGCTTTTGCTTCTGCAAATCTTTCTTTGTCACAAACATCGACGAGAAATACAATGCCATCTACTGCTGGGAAATAGTCTTTCCATACCCGTCGAGCTTAAACAAACACATAATTTCATTGGCACAAACATTCAATTAACTTTTTACAAGATACCAATAACAACTTAATGGGGACCTGATCACTTAACTTTTGAATTTGTATAACCTTATAGTGCGCCTTTTGCTTCTTTCATTTTCAGTTTGGTTGGTTAAAAATATTGTCATAGTAACATAATAATAGTATAGTTACTTCATAGTAACAAGCGATAAGTAACAAGTGTGTATTGAATACAATCAAATTTGTCATCCAAACATGAAACATGAGAAAACACCTCTTGTTGACAAGAGTTGTAAAGAGGGCCCCTAAGGCGATAATTATGCTAGTAAAATAAAAAATGTTTTAAGTATGTACGCTGAATACACTTAGATAACATAATGAAATGGTCAAACCATTTGACAGACATTTGTTATAAGGGACAGGAGACAAACTCATTTTCTTTACCTATACAATTCTATAATACCAGTCCAAAGACATACATACATGCCCTGCCATATTAGTTCATGAGGCTGAACTTACCATTAAAGAATGCATGTAATTTCTTTTATTTATTACCTTGCTGATGACCTCCAAGGTCAAAGGTTGTGAACCTCATGCCTCCCATTGACAACTCTTCTGAAGCTGAAATGATAAAATTTTAGCAAAAAGAATTAGACAAACAAAAGTTAATGCATTTTAAAAGTACATGCATGAACTTTTAGATTTTAATCACTGTTATCAATAAGAAGAAAAACAATCATTCATTATTCAAAAGAGACTTTTACAAATTAGTATCTATTCAAGGTCCTATCGGTATTAAGAAAAATCCATTCAAAATAAATATGTGCAGTATTTATGTTTTTTGTTTAGTCTTTGTAATCTAATTGTCAAAAACATTTTTTGAGCTCAAGCACTGGCTAAGTACATTTGATCTTAAACCACAAGAAAGCCATAAAGAGTTAATCTTTTGATCATTTAGAAAAACCTCAAGTTTTAACAATATCTTAAGCAATTATTCTGTTTGAAACACATCGGTACATATTTTATATCAAACTCTTAAAAATTAAAATACAATTTCTGGTACTTTGTACAAATAAGGCCAGATTTTTTTTCAGTTTTTTGGGAATGAGATATTTTTTATCTCATTGCAGAGGATAAAAAGATCAATTGAGAATGAATTTTTTAGGACTAAACTATATATTTGAAGAATTTGACTTTATCATGAAAAAAATCCAATTTGGAATGAGGTAAATATTTCGCCCCACAGAATCCTGGAAATGGGCTGGAGGCATATTGTACTATTTGGTGGTGTTTTTTAAACAAAGATAGTTATTTGTAATTAGTGAAACAATTGAATTTAGTATGGATGATATTGAAGAAATATCATCTTTATGAAAAAAAAACTTTCATTTTGCAACAATTATAGACAATTGCCAGCTTGGTTTCTGAAATGAGGTACTGGAACTAGGATGGGATATCCCAATTCTTTGTTAATACTCCTTGTGCTTCAAAAATGCTTCATTTATACAATTACTCAAGCACATTGCACTCAGCTTTGCTGCTTGCACATATAAATAACAGAAATCATAAGTCCTGTCAATTTTTTTTTTTAAGACCTGGCACTCTTAACATCCAGTTACATGTACCTGGCAGGTAATGTACACACATCTATACACACATGCAAGCCTAATATACAATTCATTCAATGTAGAGTTGTTAATTCTAACACTAAAAATGCATTCTTGCTTGTTATTGTATTATGAATATGGATCAATGGCAATTTAGTCATGATACTTGTACAGTAGAAAACACACCTTTACATGCCATATACCTGTGCAACAGCTGTTCCTCTGTTGATATATTCAATCTAAATTTTCCAGCATAGTCATACGTTTATCTTCACGCACTTACCATGAAATAAGCATCCTAATTTTTATTATGCTTAACTTTGCAATTTAAATCACTTACCATACTTATCCTGCAATAAATGATGTGGGCTGGCATACTCGGAGTTTGGGGTGTGCTTATTGTAAGATATTATTGTTTGTTATTCTACTAAACAGAAATAGATATGGGCAAGTTTATCATGGGTTTACTGCTGGATAATTAAGATAAATCCTGAAGTTTACATGTAAATTCAATTTTGACCATTCCAATTTTCATTTATCATGAAGCTTTTCTACCCTTTATCAATACACTATATGTGTTCGACTTACAGAGCCTAGTTGCTGCCTTTACATTAACTGTTGTATAGACAGAAATTATTCCATCATGTTGTAGGTTGCTATAATGCTAACAGTATATAAACAAATAAATATAAACTAATTCCTATTTTTTCGACTCATTTCAGGCTGTTTACTTTTTACTTGAATCATTCTTACTATATAAATTATTCAACCACAAAATAAACAGCCTCACATGAGATTTACCTCTCTTACCAAATATTGTGTACTATGATGTCCTATTCTTTGTGATGTCATCCATGTATTGTAAGTGCTCATGCTTACAGCTTGTGTTTCTAATTTCTTTAAAATCTTTAATCCAGATGATGAGAACAATTCTAATTTTTGTATTACATACACACCTATCTGAAATCAGAACTATATACTTACACAAACTTTTGACATGGTCCTCATTTAAAGTTTTTTTTTATGTCATACACTCTTTCATAAAATCTGTAGTTTTCCTTATGATCTACACTGTATATACATACTGATAAATTGACACATCATGTTTTCCTTACATTTTTAGAACAGCAATAGGATAAATTTTTGTTTGCACAAACCAACTAAAGATGTTTACAAACAACTCTTTGAACTCTTCATTTGACCTATACGAGCATGCACAAGCCTGCCCTGTGGTTGCAAACAAAATAGTTTGAAAACCAAAGCAGTAAAGTGAAATGTGGTTGACAACAGATCATTAAATGATAAAAATTATGAAAAAAGAGAATGTTATATACCTCTTTTTGAATACTGAAGTTACCATTGTAGACCAGTTTACAACTTTCTATTAATAATGATAATTCACGCTAAAAAATCGAACTCTGAAGTTGTGATAGTTGGCCAAGGATTGAGGGGAAAATAATGGTACAGGGTTTTCCCTTGGCCAGTCAAACTGATGATGTTTAAAAGTCCAATGACTCAAAACATATATCAACAAAGAATCAGTGTACTTTTAAAAAGATTGGAAGTTCTATATCTCCAATTGCAAAATACTAACTAGTACGGAGAGCAGAAACTGACTGAATAACATAATAACCTGTACCAAGTTTGGGAGTATAGGTTAAGGCATTAAAATGCTAAATTTTGAGAGTCAGGGGACACCCTGATGACCGGTATTTACAGCTGGATTCATAAAGGCTCTGCCATGCTTACTTGGGTGCAATGTGGGAACGTGCTGAGCCATTCTGTCATCTTTGAGCATGTGTAGTAATGTTGTCTTTCCAGCATTATCAAGTCCCAGGAACACAAGCTTACCCGACTTTTTATATAAACCTACAACGACAAAAGACCATGCACTTTCTCATTATATAATATATAACAGTAGCAAATGCAACAGGGCAGTGAACCACAGCAATCGCATGCTGTTCTGGAGAACAACACATGTACTGTACAATGTCACGAACTATCACATCAACTTGATTAATTCATCACAGACAGGAACCAATCTTTTGGTAAATAGATAAAATCTAAGATAAAATAAAAATAAATCAGTATATTTCACACTTTTCAGTTTTTCATAAATTTACTAATTTATTTGTACAAGTACTGAGCAGTGGAGTAGAGCTATTACCTCTACACTTAATTTCATTACATACATGTAATGTGTTCTGTGATAGTGTGATCAGAATGTCAGTTTCAAAAATCAATGAAAAGAGGATTTCAGCATCCTTTATTTTTTTCATCAAATGACATTGTACAGTAAGTGTTAACCAAAATCTCCATGCACTGACACTGGACTTGTCAGACAATTGCTGAATACTTACTAGGGTGGAGAGTAGGAACTGGCTGAATTAAATGACCTTCTTTCAGCACGCTCAAAAGCGTGGTTTTCCCAGCATTATCCAGGCCAAGAAACAGCAATTTTCCTGACTTTCTTGTCAATCCTAGTTTTATATATATGTAACAGTATGTAATATGGAAAGTCCTATTTACTCCATTGTAATGGTTTATCTTCAGACAAATATAAGTTTAGCAAAACACAAGGTCCAATGGCCCTGCATCATTCGCCTGTTATTCAATGGGTTTTTTGTCACACATATATATTTAAATCATGTATCATGACATTCAAATTGTCTTTATCAAATCTTTTTAAACAAACTTTGAAGCTAGCATGCTTACACGGACAGGTAAATATTTGTCCTCAACTGGTGACCTCTATTGTGGATAACCTTAATTAATAAAATTCATGGACTGGTGAAGTCATTTAAATGGTGTTACAACAAATTTGATCTTAGATATGGATCCTAAAGTAATTCTCTTGAACATATTATTTGCCAGACATTATCCCAGGAAACTACATGTATAAAGCAAGTATTGTATCAGATTCTAGGTCTTCTGGTTTGTTAAAAGAAAATGTTGTATAAATATTTCAGCAAATGAGACTCCTGTGACTTTGAATATAGGTAGTGGTCATATCTTTTCCAGAACATCGTTGAGCTTCGTCCTTGAAATATATACCAAACCAAATATCATGGTTTTTGGCTTTTTGGTGAGTCAGAAGAAGTTGTTTGAGCGATTCAACAAGTCTGACCCTTGTGACATTCAATTATAAGTCATCCATGAATTCTATAGTACACCACATATCATGACTTTAGGCCTTTTGGTTAATCAGAAGCCATTTAAAGGAAAAAAACATATGCTAAACCAATGATTGATGCTGCACTACAGCATGGGACACGACGAGCTTGAACAATCTGTCAAAACCAATTAAAACTAAAAATATCAACCAGAGGATAACTAATACCCTTGCAGATGTAAAAACCTCTACATATCAAGTTTGGTCAAAAGCAATATCAAATTTTCATAAATGCCACTGCATGGTTGTCATGGCAATGAAACACAAACAGTAATATCTGGCACCCTCTTTTACCCCTTTGACATCCTCTTATACCCCTATATACCAAATTTGATCAAAATTGGATGATGTCTGAATTTTGACCAATTAGAGGTCAGGATATTGTTGCCATTGTTACTGTTCCTGAAACACCTAGTGTATCCTACTATTATCGTGGCAACCAAAATTTTTAAAATATATACATAAAAGTTGAATGCATATCTACATGCCTGTTTAGTTCCAGGTTGAGAAGGAGTTCTTAAGATAATATTTGCAGATGACTGAGAGACAGGCTGATAAGAGTATACATCCCCCACCCCAAACTTCATGGCGGGTATATAATAGTCAAGTAACTATTTTCTGCATACGGGTACACCCTATATATCCAGCACTTTCTGAAAAGACTGAAGGCTGAAAAAGGGAGATAATCAATTCATATCTCAATTGATTGAACTGATTACCAAAATGAAGCTGCATGTTCTAATTCATGAACTTGCATCAGTCATAACCAAACTCATGGTAAACAAAGATTTTTTTCAAAAACAAATCCTTCTTATTATCATTTTTCTAAATTTGGCCATTCAATAATTGAAGCTTTAACGACCAGACGGCACCTATACTGTTTCTTTTCAGTTAATTTTCAAACTTCCATTTTTTTTGTTATTCTCAATATTAAAACATTGTATTATCAGATAACCAAAATCCTTCATAAAAACATTATTTTGTCAATCTTGATTAGCTTTCTGCATTTCTCAGATTCTCAATTTCTGTTATCATTATTACCTGAAAATGTCCATTCATTAACGGATAGAATCACTATAATCAAGGAAATATATATCTATAACCACACAGCAAAGCTTTTGTAGCTACACTCCTTAACATTCTAAACATTTATATCATTGTTGTGTAACAGTCATTTCACTGGTGAAATAAACAGCATATGCATTCACTAGAAATGCAATTTTATAATTCAGAAGAATATTCACCTAAATAATTTAATATTCCAGCAAACCAGTCCCACAGAAACATTGTTTGAATTACCTGAAAAAGAAAAAAAAACAAATAAGTCACTCTGTTTTACCTTAAAGACTTCCTAATGCAAGGAATAGATCATTTGATGCAGACTGCTAAAAGTTTCATATTTAAGCATATGCTGAATGCCAGAAAATATTTATGTGCCAGGGCTAATGTCACCAATCACTGACAATCTGGAGAGATAGGTAAGTGTACTACACATTTGTTGTTTAAAGTCATTAAAGTTGGATATATGGATTGGTGTTGCAAAATTATTTTTATGTGCATTGTTACTTTACAGGATTTTCATATAATGCTAGTTTTCCCCCAAAAAAGTTAAATCTCATCATATGAATTGATGATCTGTAGAACTACAATTTGATGCAAAAATAAGTTAACATGTACGTTCATAAAGTGATATATTACATCATCAAGCATTTAAAAGTACTGATTCTTCACCAACGTTTCCTGTTTACAGAAGTATTATGCGAATATTGATATCATTTTACATACATTCAGCAATCACTGACATTTTTCTCACTTTCACAACTGAAAGATACATTGAAATACTAAACTTATTCTAAGAACAATCGTTCAAGCTGAAATGCAGTATTTCGCCAGTTACAAGGATTCTAGCAAGTTCAATGAATGTGTCATTTGTTTCCAATCTCGGAGTCACCGAATTCAATAAATTCGGAGACGTTTGTCAGAATACTTACAATCGTTGGTAATAGTTTATACTGAAGGACGGTAAAATCGCTAATGTTATTCCTACTGCTACTTATTCGTACAACTGTAACGACGAAACTGCACTTTGTACACGAAAGCAAGATGGAAGTAAAATTGTTTTGTAAGAACGATATCTATTGGATAAATGAAAAACTTTAGCCAATGAAAATGCTCCTAACAAAAAGGTTATTTATGTGTACTTCCGGTGAAATTTCGACGGCGACGATCCAGCGAAAAGGATGGCATCGTTGTTGGGACGACTGGTATGTATATTATTCATAACATGAATTTGTCATTTTATGTCGGGTACCATTTTTTTAAAAGTTAGACGCGAAAGTACAAGGCTAAGATCGTTTAAATGAACGCAACTTCTGACGGGCGCATTTAAAACAACAACCACACAAATCTAAGCCAGGTAAATACCCTCGATATATACTGAATGTCCTTATGTTTTCACCCTCACCAAATAAGTCGGTTCTCACCTTCGTCACTTGAATTAAAGTTTGTAATCTAACTGTGACAGATTGCCACATGTTCAACAGATAAGAAAGACAATCTTATAATATCTATATTTATTACAATTTACAAGAATGATTATGCAAAATATACAAATTGATATACATACATCATACATGTGATTGTCTCTCACACGACAGACTCATGCCCTGAATAATAATGTACCACACTGGCAATATCTTCAATATATCACAACAACTAAATCCTACTGTATTCTGAAGCATTTACAATATATCACTGTCACAAAGTCATTTGAGTCTACTGTTCTGTGGTGACGAACGTAGAAAACCAGTTCCACCTGACAGATATGTAAGTGCTGCATGGCACAGTTTTCATATATCAGAACAATGAGAGGCATCAAGTGTATCAGACTCACCAAAGTTACCTTGTGGATATGGTTGTTACTCAAGGTGTCAATAACTGAACATGACCATATATATGTATATTATAGCAACAGTCTGCAAAGACACACTCTAGACAATCATGTGTCCTTCCAGGTAAACAAACACCTGTTTATGAATATTTAAGGGATTCCATATTTGCTACTGTCGGTTCAGCTCTTAGCAATATTTATATATGGACATGGTAGGAACATGGAGTTACAATGTATAAATAATAATTCCTGTAAGAGTATGTCCTGAGCAACATATTTATTTATTCAATACAAATATTTTATACACCATAGTAATACACACCACTGCACTCAAGAGTATCTATGCATACCTGTTAGCTCAACACTGTTAACAACCTGCTATGTACAAGCTTACAGGCCTGTACATCCTCAATAGTTCATAAACACAACCTGATATAAATACATTCTAAATTAATGTTGCTGTATTTCATGGTCCTGAACTCCTTCTTGATAATGTAAACACACTAACCCATCAAGATGTCTGCCTGTTTACCTTTCTCCTTGCAATTGTACCATGTGCCAGTACCTTTTAAAAGTTTTGGGTGGGAAATGATGCATAATTTAAATAAGATAAAATAACAGAAAACATAATTACACACCTATATATTCACTTCCATGTAACAAAGTTTAATGGGTGATGTGTATTTTATTTAACAACCTTAGCCTTGTATTTGATCAGGATTTTAATTGATTTAAATAACGTAGACCTGGAACATACATGGATATGATCAGTGGAAATAGTTTCCTGAGTATTCATCTGAGGAAAATTTTCCTGCCTGCTTCGTAAAGAAAAAAAAATGTCCATTGTCCATGTAAATATGTCTTTGATGACATCCTGGATGGAATTTGATTTGTTTTGAATAACTTCCTTAAATGAAGTTAGAATTAGATATGTTAAGACTCAAAATACATGAATGTTTAGAGTTTTTCTGTCTCTGAGTTATCAAATCTATTGTCTCTGCTACTCAAATTAATTTAATAATAATCTTGGCAAGTTCATTTTACAAACAAGTTCATTATAAAAACAAATGATTAGTTAGATTATGATTACCATGAAATACTTATTCATTTCTATTTTTATCTTGATTATAATTTTATCCTAAAAGTGAGTGAAGATTGACTGAAATCCATATTAATGACATTAGATAAAACACTTCACTTTTTCAAATACTTTATATTTACAAATATCCTTTGACCAATACCTATGCTTATTATGGCTTAGTTTATATTGTTCATTCCATTTCACTTAGTATTTAAATTATGTCATAGATGCAAGTTTTAATTTAAATTTGAAATTGTTTCCTTTTCCTAATTTTCATATGTAAGGTTACCATGGTTCCAAGTCATGCAATTTAGATTTCAAGGCTGAGAAATAAAATGGATGACAGACGACCATCTTTTATTATATATTGTATGTTTTGCGAGTGTTATTTTACATTGATCAGATTACAACACTTTTTCAGGTATGTATGGTAAACCTCCAGTCAGTCTGAATAGGCGGGTTGTTTGAACACATGATTTTTTCTGCTTAGTGAAAGTTCAAAACCTTTCTAGTTTGTTTTACCAACATTGTTCGAGCATACTACGAGATCGCACACATTGCTATAGATAAAGGCGTTGGCATCGCAATAACCACTCCACGTGGTCATTGGTCACATTGATGTTAAACGCTGTTGGTAGATGGCTGTAAATGACCATTGTAAGTAATTGATAGCACCAAGTTATACACAAACATGTCACTTTGAACTGACTGAAGGTTTACTGTATACTTCCACCAGTGGATATACCATATGATATATACATGTTTAAATCAGCAGCTGAACTATGATGTTCTCCAACAGCTCAAGATCTTTTTTTTCATTTCAGTACCAGGCCCGGCCTGTACAACAATTCAGGCTTGTACAACACTGTTCTAACAGATTTGTTCATCAGAAAAATTTGAGATCTGGTGTTCCAAAAACAACTATAAAAAGAATGGTAAAGTTGTCTTATGAGACTGCACAGTTTCCCCACCAAATTGGAGTTACAAAATCATGGAATTCCTGGCATACAAGTAATGTATTTTTCATTGTATTGTGCATGCTTCTATCCCTCTTTTTAATTTAGTTTTTAGGTCATCTATATCACGTGACCCAAAGGTCAATATTAAACATTGGCCTGTAGCCATTGTGCTGTGTAAATTGTCTGCTTTTCATAAACTTTACAGTTTGCACTACCTGGGTATATTTTATTTGACCAGGTAACTTTAGCCATTGTGATTCTCTGATGATAAATAATTGATTTTTAACTTCTCAAAACCCTAATACTCTATTCAATTTTAATACGAATTGCTGCAGAAACATTTTGCTTTAAAACCATACTTTCTTTACTTTTCCTTAATGCCAAAGTAAATTTGACCAAATTTGATCCAAAACATTTTTGGGGATGGGCAATCATTTACAAAATTCAGAAAGTTGATTGAAAGCCTGGGGACTGGGTGATCGGGCCCCAGTGTAGAATTTGGCTAAAATTTTGCTTTAAAATCCTATTCTACCTTAACTGTTTTCACCTAATTTGGTGTGAAACATAATCATGGATGGGCTATCATTTCTTATTCAGGTGATTCAAAGACTTGGGACTGTGAGGCAGAGCCCAGAATGGGAACTAAAGCTGTAATTTTGCTTTGAAAGTCTACTTAAGTCTTCTTTACTACCGATGAAGGGAAGGTGTGAACGTTTCAAGTACTGTAGTACTGAACAAAGTATTGATAGTATTGTACCGAAGTACTTCACCAATCGAATTCCTTAAATTTATGCAACAAGCTCTCTGATTGGCAGAGCCAAGTCTAGATCGATTGTGGGTGGAGCCAGGTGAAAAAATACTGTGCAGACATCGGCATTTTACAAACACTCGACTGTCGCGAGAGGTTAATTGGAAGAGTCCAAGTCACAGGTGGCTTCAGATCAGACCTAATTGGGTTGTCCCATTTGTTTCGTTCTACACCCAATGATACCTTGCTTTTCCATCGATGGTACAACGAGAAAACGAAAGTTACTCAGTACTAAACTAATTTACGTACAAAATATATATCAACAGGTTAGATCACTGGGACCGGAGAATTCATAACATCTTAACAGTGAATATAGTCATATAGTCTTTCTGTACTAGTTTTATTTATTTATTTATTTTTTTGAAAGGGGGGGGTGGGAGGGTTGGCTCAAAATATTTTGGTTTAAGCCCAAGCTCTATTATATGTAACAAAGAATTATGAATTACCTGGGACCTCCTGATATATGCCGATAACTCATACTGCATTAAAAAATAAAGGAATTCTGTGGTCCCATATATTTTTTATTTTATTTTTTATCTTTCCATCGAAAATTAAACATATCCGCAACATGTGAAAAAACTTTGAAGTTGGTTGGGCGGAATATCTAGAGCATTTACTACTGCAAGTTCCAGAAATTCTGACACAAGTCGGGTATTTGCCTGAAGCCTCTGTCTCATGACATTGAATACATATTCAGTTACGTTGTATTCCGGGAATAAGGCGGCTGAAAAACCAGGGACACGCCATATTCTTTCAGCATATTTCTTAAAATGCGCTCTCCCTGTCTATGGTGATGGAATCCACAATTATCCATCACAACCACATCGCCTTGTACAAAAACAGGATTCCCCATATCGTTCGTATCGGACATAATTTCGTCAAAGAAAATTTTGCATACTGTTGCCGTCGACGGACATTTTTCCAGCGATTACTTAGTAATTGTTATGTAACTGATAGTGTACTCCGCCTACCGGAACAAATTGGGTGTCAGATCAACTATTCAGGTTGTCTAAACTCCGCCCCCGACCAATCACAGAGGTCGTTGTATACTTGACTCGATTATTTGAATACTTCAATACAATAGTAGCAATACTTTGTTCAATACTATAGTAAGTGTGTCGTTCACACCTTCCCTTCATCGGTAGTAATGCTTCAACATATTTCAACTAAATTTGGTCTAAATCGTCACTAAGGGACTTCTATCATTTCATAAATTCAGAAAGTTGAATAGACCCCAGGTTACAGAGGGATGGGGGAGCGGGATCTAAAATGGGGAATTTAGCTAAAATTCTTGCTTTCTAATTCTAGTATTCCTAAATTCTCTTGAGCATTTCAACCAAATTGTCTAAAATTGTAACTTTGTGACATATATTACTAGTGTAGTATACACTGCAGCGTTTTTTTCATTGGCTTTGCCAGTTAGATATCAGTCGTGATTTAATAACATGGACAATAATGTTATGCCATGGATTGAAAATGGAAAAACAAAAGACCTCCATTTGGTTTTGTCCTCAATACTTTGACATTGAAATAAAAACTCCAGTAAGATCCTATATATAACACACCCCTCCCTGTATGCTTCATGATTGTAAGTTAACACACTTTTCCATGTATGTTTATACGTGACTGTAACACGCTCCTCCCTGTAGGTTTATACGTGACTGTAACATACTCTTCCCTGTAGGTTTATACGTGACTGTAACATACTCTTCCCTGTAAGTTTCCTTTTTCTTTTTTTAATTGTAATTATTTATTTTCAGAAGATTTTGCATGGTATACACAATGACATAAAATCACATTGACACCCTCTCACACTCACTGATTTTATATTAAACACCCTCCATGTATAATTATAATATTGCAATACAACCGTCCCAGTATGATTGTATCTCACTGTTACACACCCCTCCCGGTATGATTATATCTGACTGTTACACACCCCTCCCGGTATGATTATATCTGACTGTTACACACCCCTCCCTGTATGATTATATCTGACTGTTACACACCCCTCCCAGTATGATTATATCTGACTGTAACACAACCCTCCCTGTATGATTATATCTAACAGTAACACACCCCTCCCTGTATGATTATATCTGACTGTAACACACCCCTCCCTGTATGATTATATCTAACAGTAACACACCCCTCCCTGTATGATTATATCTGACTGTTACACACCCTCCCTGTATGATTATATCTGACTGTAACACACCCCTCCTTGTATGATTATATCTAACAGTAACACACCCCTCCCTGTATGATTATATCTGACTGTTACACACCCCTCCCTGTATGATTATATCTGACTGTAACACACCCCTCCCTGTATGATTATATATGACAGTAACACACCCCTCCCTGTATGATTGTAGCACACCCCTCCTGGTATGATTATATCTGACTGTTACACACCCCTCCCTGTATGATTATATCAGATTGTAGCACATCCCTCCCTGTATGATTATATTTGACTGTTACACACCCCTCCCTGTATGATTATATCTGACAGTAACACACCCCTCCCTGTATGATTATATCTGACAGTAACACACCCCTCCCTGTATGATTATATCTGACTGTAACACACCCCTCCCTGTATGATTATATATGACAGTAACACACCCCTCCCTGTATGATTATATCTGACTGTAACACACCCCTCCCTGTATGATTGTAACACACCCCTCCTGGTATGATCATATCTGACTGTTACACACCCCTCCCTGTATGATTATATCTGATTGTAGCACATCCCTCCCTGTATGATTATATTTGACTGTTACACACCCCTCCCTGTATGATTATATCTGACAGTAACACACCCCTCCCTGTATAATTATATATGACAGTAACACACCCCTCCCTGTATGATTATATCTGACTGTTACACACCCCTCCCTGTATGATTATATCTGACTGTTACACACCCCTCCCAGTATGATTATATCTGACTGTAACACACCCCTCCCTGTATGATTATATCTAACAGTAACACACCCCTCCCTGTATGATTATATCTGACTGTAACACACCCCTCCCTGTATGATTATATCTAACAGTAACACACCCCTCCCTGTATGATTATATCTGACTGTTACACACCCTCCCTGTATGATTATATCTGACTGTAACACACCCCTCCTTGTATGATTATATCTAACAGTAACACACCCCTCCCTGTATGATTATATCTGACTGTTACACACCCCTCCCTGTATGATTATATCTGACTGTAACACACCCCTCCCTGTATGATTATATATGACAGTAACACACCCCTCCCTGTATGATTGTAACACACCCCTCCTGGTATGATTATATCTGACTGTTACACACCCCTCCCTGTATGATTATATCAGATTGTAGCACATCCCTCCGTGTATGATTATATTTGACTGTTACACACCCCTCCCTGTATGATTATATCTGACAGTAACACACCCCTCCCTGTATGATTATATCTGACAGTAACACACCCCTCCCTGTATGATTATATCTGACTGTAACACACCCCTCCCTGTATGATTATAAATGACAGTAACACACCCCTCCCTGTATGATTATATCTGACTGTAACACACCCCTCCCTGTATGATTGTAACACACCCCTCCTGGTATGATCATATCTGACTGTTACACACCCCTCCCTGTATGATTATATCTGATTGTAGCACATCCCTCCCTGTATGATTATATTTGACTGTTACACACCCCTCCCTGTATGATTATATCTGACAGTAACACACCCCTCCCTGTATAATTATATATGACAGTAACACACCCCTCCCTGTATGATTATATCTGACTGTAACACACCCCTCCCTGTATGATTATATCTGACTGTAACACACCCTCCCTGTATGATTGTAACACAACCCTCCCTAACCATAAAATAAAACTTTAATATTAATGTGATGTAACATAATTGTGAAATACTGTGATAAACTATCTTGAGTGTATTAGTAATTATAACCACACATATTACCAGCTGTGAAAGAAGAAAATTAACAAGTATCCTGCTAACAAGTAGAAACTTTCTGTAGAACTGCAAATGATAGAGTTTGTTTTGTATTTTATAGGACTAAAGTAATGTTCATATTAAAATTTCTGAAACTCCAGTTACAACAATAACTAGATGTATTTCAACATTCATCTAAGTTAGTAAGAATTCATCCCTGATGTCATTGAATAACAGCTAAATACAGATACCTGACACTCTTGTCTTTCTTTAGCTTTTGGGTATTAAACTTATTTTTTACTTGACAGGTAATTTACACGAAGAAGAAGGAGCATCAGCTGCAGCATTAGAGGACGAGATGATCAGGAGATTTCTCCAAGGGATCTGGGGCAACAAACTTTTATCTGAGTGTATTATCAAACGTCAGTTTAATGCAATAACATTAGTATTTACAGTACGGGAAATTGGAAAATTAAAAGAAGTAAATTTCCTTACTGGTTTTACAGAGGAACTTTTTAGTCATATATTTAAACGTCCAGTTAATATTGAAGTGCAAGTCTGCAGCTCAACCTTCCAAGAAGTTTTCAAGTGGATTTAACATCTCGCAGCATATTGATATTGAAATAAATTTTAATTCTGTATCATGTGGCTTAGAATTTTGTGTCTTATAAAACAAAAGACTTCTACAAATATTCATCAAAATAAGTGTTCTTAAAAGAATTTGATTCTGGTTATGGAGATATTTTCTTGAGATATACTGCAAAGATCTTTCTCAAATTTTATGTATAGGATCCTCTTGCTCCCTAGTTGTGCCTGTGTGAGTTTGGGGCTGATCAGAAAAGAACAAAAATGGCCAACAGGCAGCCATCTTGGATTTTGCATAGTAAAGATTGTTATCCCTATTTCTTAAGATTTACTGAATGGATCTTTGAAATTTCATAGATATGTTCCCTTTGGTCTCTACTCGTGCCCGTTTGATTTTGGGACTGATCAGGAGAAACAAAATGGCTTCCAGGCGACCATTTTGGATTTGGCAGGTAAAAAAGATGATCATCGCTATGTCTGCAAAGGAGTATTAAAATTTCTTATCATTAACAGCAAAAACACGGAAAAGAAGGGAAAATGTTTAACTTTCAAAGGGAAAATATAGATCAAACAACGGTTGGTGCCAAAATCCCACTGGGATCTCTTGTGGCGAGTGTTGTTGAACTTAATTATTCATATTCATAGCATTGCAGCAACTACTTGCAAAAACTTGATTGCAGCCGATGAGTTAAATGATGGTGTTAGTGACATGATAGTGTTAGTGACTTGATAGTGTTATTGACTTGTGTAAGTGACATGATAGTGTTAGTGACATGATAGTGTTAGTGACATGTGTAAGTGACATGATAGTGTTAGTGACATGATAGTGTTAGTGACATGTGTAAGTGACTTGATAGTGTTAGTGACATGTGTAAGTGACATGATAGTGTTAGTGACATGTGTAAGTGACTTGATAGTGTTAGTGACATGTGTAAGTGACATGATAGTGTTAGTGACTTGATAGTGTTAGTGACATGTGTAAGTGACATGATTGTGTTAGTGACATGATAGTGTTAGTGACATGTGTAAGTGACTTGATAGTGTTAGTGACATGTGTAAGTGACATGATAGTGTTAGTGACTTGATAGTGTTAGTGACATGTGTAAGTGACATGATTGTGTTAGTGACATGATAGTGTTAGTGACATGTGTAAGTGACATGATTGTGTTAGTGACATGTGTTAGTGACATGACTGTGTTAGTGACATGATAGTGTTAGTGACATGATAGTGTTAGTGACATGTGTAAGTGACATGATTGTGTTAGTGACATGATAGTGTTAGTGACATGTGTAAGTGACTTGATAGTGTTAGTGACATGATAGTGTTAGTGACATGTGTAAGTGACATGATTGTGTTAGTGACATGATAGTGTTAGTGACATGTGTAAGTGACTTGATAGTGTTAGTGACATGATAGTGTTAGTGACATGGGTAAGTGACATGATAGTGTTAGTGACTTGATAGTGTTAGTGACATGATAGTGTTAGTGATAGTGTTTGAGACAAGTTAGATTTTCATTTCAATGTAAATGCGTCAATTAAAAAGGTCACATATTTAGGAGTAATCTAGCCATTGACTCGATTCTTTGTGCCTTTTTTTTATATACAATTTTCAGCTTTAATTGAAATATTGCCAGCGACATACACGATGAACACATCACTTTCCGACAAGGTGACTCCGATCGACTAAGGCGATGAGCGGAAATAGGCGCCCTATTACGTTAAAGCACCACACCTCTTTGTGATACTGCTGTTTTTATTTCCCCCATTCGGTCTATATTTGTATACCGCCACGTTATGTGGTTAATATTAGCTAGGATTAGTGTCGCTTAGTTTGCACGGCCAAAATCCCGCTTATTTGCATTTCCTTATATGTAATATTTATTTATATGACAAAAAGTGTATCATACCGAATCTGGTATGTAGGATATTGGGATTTTTTTTGCAACAGAAACTTGGATAAATATTGATTCTAAAGTGATGGTAACTCTATCACTTGTGTTTGTCATACTGTTGTTCAAGATGATTTTAAGAGGGTCTACGGCCGAAAACGTCATGGGGCGGATGTGGAGTGCTGTTTTCTATCTCAGAATATCGTGTCTTCTCAATACCTACTAAACCAAAAAATGTCGGTAAATATGCCACGAATGGATACGGCATACATTTAGTCATCGGAACGATATTCATTAGTATCTGGAATTATAAATTCCTAATATATTAAAGTTTCTGTAAATATCGTTGGTTCTTGAATCGCCGTTTTGCGACCGCATATCTATCAATACTGCTTTGACCCTGTATTGGCTGGCATCAGATGCGAAATTCAGAACAATCGGTACTGTATTCGGTATTTCGAAGTCAACCATCTATATCTGGTCAATGATTTTGTGTTGGAAACTTTGGAGTTATTTTCCAGTCGATGAGAAACTTTAAAAAAAAAAACACCAAATGAAAGCTGGGTATTTCCTAATTGCAAAGGAGCATTGTATGACACTCGCAGTCACATACCTATGATTGCTCCGGAAGATTCTCATGGAGATTTGTCGAACAGGAAAGAGCATTATTTCCGTATTTGGAAGAAATGTCGGTCATATTTTTGCAAATATGTCTTCAGAAACACCAGTAATGGCTGACAAGAACGGGTAAAGATGCGCGTTTGCAAATTCATAGACTTTTAAAGGTTGAAAATAAAGAACTTCCCACAAAGTAGACCAGACAGCTAATCGTCAATGCCAAATGTCTTGCATGGTGACTCTGAATGTCCGTTGAAATCATGACTGATGAAGCCAAACTATGCAGATCTTCCTGTCGGTTTATGTAACGAAAGGAGGAGTGCCAATTTGGGCCTTCTGGCGGCCATGACCGATATTTTTTATTTCTTGTGTAGGAATTCCTTGGGGTTAGGCGGTCATGATATGACATAAAATTAAGGTCAGATCTGAGCCATTCATTAGTTATGGGGGGGTAAAGTGGGGGGTAAAATTCATAAACAGCTCCATTATGACAAACCTACATTATATTTTTGGATTTTTTCTTCTTAATTTTCATGTAATAATCCATTAACATTCATTAGTAAAATTGATTGAAAAAAATATTCCATTGTTGAAAAGTAGGTAATGGTAATTAAGCTCATTAATTGCTAATTATATTAAAGATGAACTTAATTTTCTGCCTTAATTCACATAAAACAATACCTTTATCATGTGTCATGCTTTAGTAAGATTTATTTTTGAATACTTTATAGAAAATGGAGAATTAATTAATGGGAGGGGGCGGGTTCACACTTTTGACAACTTTTGGTTGATATCAGAGTTGTCTTATGTAATTATATTAGATAATAAATATCTAATAAATAAATGTTAAATTGTACTGCATTAAGAACTGTTTAAAATAAATTGCTTGATAAATGTAGAGATATTTAAACCAGTTTGGTACGGCTGGTTGAGCTTTAAGCTAAAATGGCGGGATATAATGCCATCCCCTGACATATACCTTGTTACGGATCTTTGTGTCTACCGGTGAGTATACATGTGCACCTTGTCTCAGACAGTTCATATACCCTTATATATACAATTAATACGTGGCAACTACACTTCACAACCTCAGCGATTTTAGTATACTTTCTTGGTTTGACTGTCACTGATATTGTACATATAATTTAGACATATAATTGTAATTCAACTGTTGTTCATAATTTTGTTCATCCAAATTAAGGTTTTAATAAGGAGTGTTTTCTAAGTTTATGCCCTGTTTTCTTTTCTTTTATCAATATGCCAGTGCACAGGCAGTGCGCTTGTTGTAAAGCACAATATAAAGTAAGGCTCTGTTGTCTGAATAAAACAGACATTCTGTCTTACTTGAAAGCAAATATTAATGATGCCTTAAGGTTTGGTGACCCCGTATGTAAAAAATGCACTTAGGATGCACTGTAGCTCACTAAACGCACACTTATATTCTCGTAATCTTGTTAACAACTCTCTATGTTCATGTAACCAGTCCGACGAAACTACTGAACACTTCCTCCTCCAGTGCCCTAACTACCATCATATCAGAATGCAATGCTTCAGTAACATACCCCCCCCGACATTAATGTTAATACCTTATTATATGGTAACCCTGATATGCCAGATCAGTACAATGAAAATATTTTTGACTGTGTCCAAAACTTTATTAACCGTTCTAAACGTTTTAATTAAGCTCTAGCGTAACTAGTGAGTTTGTGTATACTACGAAGTAATCGCAATTACAGTACTGACCTGGTCGTGGTATATTGTACTTTGTTGAGTGAACCACAATCAAATATAGATCTATAGCAGTCCTAAACTCTTGCTTCTTCATCCTACAACGGTTTCCTCCTTTGAACCCATGCACCCTTTCTTTTCCCCTTCCCTGTACTTATGCACCTACTTAATTACATTATGTTGTCAGTGCTGTCCATTGCTCATGTAATTAGACACGGAGACAGATTAATATAAGTACATTGTACTTGTTTCTGAATCCAAAATGCATATTTGCTTTTGTACTGTACTCATTTCACAAAATAAAATACAGTTTAAACTAAATGCAGGGGAAGATACTACAATCACCGTTCATCTACTGAACATCCTAGTAGCGATGTAGAGCACCAGCTTGAGTCACCTGAAAACAAAAAAATCAAACTTGACATTCCACGGGCTACATTAGGTGAATCTCGATGTTTCATTTGTAAAATGTTAAGAGAGGAATGTAAAAGTAAAATGGTAATGCTCTCAACAGAAATGCGAGTAAAGATTTTTATTAAGACAGGTATCCTTGTCCCAAACACCTGCAGATGTTGTTCTTCCCACATAGTGAATGGTGATTTCCCATCTGATAGTCTATCTTCACTCGCATATTCCAGCAAAGACACTGAACTGGATTCTTCTGAAATATCAGAGATCCTTTTGACACTTAGGGCAGCTGCTTCAAAGAAATGTTGTTTAGACTTTGATTCCTCAGATGGATTAACTGATCAAGATTACTACCGTCTCACAGGTCTGTATAAAAATCAATTTTCTGACCTTTTACGATCAGTTAATCCCTCTCTTTACTCTACACTGAACAGAAGCGCAGGGACTGCATTAGCCATCCTGCTTGTAAAGTTGAGGACTGGCATGTCTTTATCAATATTAGCTTCTCTGTTCAACATGACAAAGAGAATATGTGGAAAATGTATTCATTCAGCTCGCCAAGCATTGATGACCCACTTCGTTCCTTCACACCTTGGCCTGCAACACATCACTAGAGAACAAGTAATTCAAAACCATACAACGGTATTTGCAAGGAAGATGTTTGCCTCTGGTGAAGATGTCGCTATAGCTGTTGCTGATGGCACATATATTTATGTTGAAAAGTCCAGCAACTATACTTTCCAACGACGCTCTTTTTCGATGCACAAAGGACGCCCTCTCCTGAAACCAATGCTTCTTGTGGCCTCAGATGGCTATATACTGTCTGTCCTAGGCCCATATTTAGCAGACGGTCGAAATAATGACGCCAACATTACAAAACACATGTTGAAAACTAACACTGAGAACATCAAGGATTGATTTCAAGATGATGATGTTCTTGTCGTTGACAGAGGCTTCAGAGATGTGACAGAACTGTTGAATGATGCTGGCATCAAAACAGAAATGCCATTTTTCTTGCCAAAGGGGCAGAAACAACACACACATACTGAGGCAAACGAATCTCGTCTTGTAACAAAGGTAAGGTGGGTTGTGGAGTCGGCAAATGGGCGGATTAAGCAGTGGAAGACCTTGGGACATGTTTTGCCCAACACTCTCATTCCAGTTGTAGGTGATTTTGTGAGAATTGTGTGTGCAATTTGTAATGCTTTTCGCCCCCCACTTGCCTCTGATTCTCCCAATGACCTCATCATTGCTGAGCGAATGTTGGCTCTGTCAAAATGTCCCAATAAATTGCAAATTCAAGTTGAAAAAGAAGGTTTGGCTAGGAAAAGAGCCATATGGGTCAAGCTTGATGAGGCCAGTTTGCCTGACTTTCCTCAGCTGACAGAACCGGAGTTGAGAGATCTTACCATGGGAGTATATCAGTTGAAGCAGGCAAAGTCATATACCATGGAGCACTTGTCTGAAGATGGCCAGTATGAATTAATGGCATGCAGGGAAAAGCCTGGCTTAATTAAAGTTCAGATTCGTTCCAGACATGTTGCTTCGAAACTGTACAACCTATGGATTGAGTATTCCCCTGGTTTGACTCCTATATCTGGTTGGTATTGCCAGTGTAAGGTTGGTGCCAGGGTAGTGGGCTGCTGTGCCCATATTGCATCTGTTCTCTGGTACCTTTCTTATGAGCGACACCAGCCTAGGATAGCACACCCAACTGCCTCATCAAGCTACCTCAGCTGTGCTGATGACGCAATGATGATTGAGGACTGGTCTGAGTCTGACAGTGACAATGAGTAACTAACTATGTGTACGACCATTGTATGTATAGTGGAGTGAAATGCAACACTAGAGGTTAAGATTGATATCTTTCATTAGCCATTTCTGTGTTAATACTTCGGTAAAACCACTAGATACAGACAAAGTTGTCGAACTAAAATTCAAAGCACTGCCTCTTCTTTGTTTTCTTTAAAGTATGCAAAAATATTTCTTATTAAAACATGGTACATGATAAAGGTATTGTTTTTATGTACATTAAGGCAGAAAATTAAGTTCATCTTTAATATAATTCGCAATTAATGAGCTTAATTACCATGACCTACTTTTCAACAATGGAATATTTTTTTCAATCAATTTTACTAATGAATGTTTTGATATGGATTATTACATGAAAATTAAGAAGAAAAAATCCAAAAATATAATGTAGGTTTGTCATAATGGAGCTGTTTATGAATTTTACCCCCCACTTTACCCCCCCATAACTAATGAATGGCTCAGATCTGACCTTAATTTTATGTCATATCATGACCGCCTAACCCCAAGGAATTCCTACACAAGAAATAAAAAATATCGGTCATGGCCGCCAGAAGGCCCAAATTGGCACTCCTCCTTTGCACAAAAACAATCTCCAAATACATTTGCATCTAGTCCGGACATGTACAAATTTGCTCGTGTATGCAAATGTATTTACATGACGAGATATGCGGACATGATGAAATATGCATGTAAATTTGCAAAAGATTTGCACAATTGGAAATGTAAACGGGACTTCAGAATCTCTTGGATATAAAATATAGAAAATCATAAAACAACAAGACTTCGTTTCAAAAGATATTTAATGGTTGTTTAACCAACAACTATGTGTGGTGAAAGGTAGGATGGACAAGCAGTCTCTGCAATAACTTCCACGGTTTGGTCGACACCTAATAAAAACAGAATGATAACGGTTTTTGTTTGGTTTTTTTTCCTTCTTCCTAACATAATATTTGAATCGCACTACGCAAATACTGCTTCTGTTTTTGACATCATGATTATGACTTACGTTACCGATATTCGTGATATTAATCTGAAGTCAGAAGTATTTATCATTGTCATATTTATACTAAAAATCTGGAGATACTAAGTATTTAGAGTCAAAATCAAAAAGTTTGACTTCGAGGCATTTCATAGAGTTTTGGCAACAGGCAGTTTCTTATTTCTATTTATTTTTAAAGATGGTTGCAGTGATGATGCCAATTTTGCTATACTGACCGAGTTTGTGGCTATGGGCCATGCTATGACAGTAGTAACACAAATTGAGGTGAGTTCGCAGGTCGGTGCCACAGATGGGGTTGTGCGTGTGGTCACAGTTCAACAGCAGGTTTTGTTGTTGATCACCTTCCACTGCGATCTGAGCGTTTGCATGGTAGGGGCTACAGTCCAGCTATTAAACAGAGAACAATACTGTCTTGTCAACACAACATGTTCATATTTATAGAGATATCAATTTATATTCGTTTGGTAGGACAGTGTTCGAATAGGAATAGGCCTACTCGTTTTCGACGTTTTCAAATATTAGCATTTGGTCGAGCGCTGTAAAAGTACTTGTACTCTGATAATTGTAATGATTTTGGAGGGATTTTTTTCTCTGAATAGAATGTTTCAGCTAAAACGTCAAGTTTGTGTGCAATAGTGCACATCTGGACCTTATGTCTGAGAACTAATTAATTATCGCCAGAGGGTATGAGGTCATCGCTGTCCAGGTTAAGTGCAGTCACACGTGTACATCATGCGCGCACAAAATCCAACTCGCGTTTCATATAATGTATTATGGATACTAAAATACATATAAATAGACCAAGGGTTGGAGTTGGTGCATAGTGTCTGTGAGATAGAACACACAGCTGCAGTTGCCATAATCTTGTTATTAAGCACTACAGCAATTACAACAACAAAAACATTCGTGTGTTAAAGAACATATGATAACAATGCAAGTTTTAAAATATATATGAAGATTACTTGTTATCATATCGTATACTCTCACGTAACATATCTTCATTTGAGATTACCATATATGCATAGAATTTGACATTTTTTCATTAAACTTATTTCCTACATTTTCAAAGGAACTAGTTAGGTGCTACTTACAATTTTGACATAAACAGAGGATATTAAATGAGTTTTCATTTCATACGAGATTTTATGAAGCAGGTCTAAAGTTTAATTATTTTCGAGTCTTGGCAAGCAAAAATTATAATTTAGAGTTTTATAAGATATGACGCTCCAAGGCGTATTCTAACGTGACGATACCCAAAATAGAACACATCTCAAATATTTGATGCAGAATTTTTATTTTACAATTCAGGAGATTTTCAATTATTCTAGACAAAAAATAACCAATGTATTTATCAATTAATAAGTCATTTTTAACAGGCCTATGTCTCCTATGTTCCTTATCATCTCTTTTTGAAATTAAAAACTGAAACTATGAAAAATAAAACCACAAATATTGTACCATGTTTTAAAACAATGGAAAGTATTGCTGCAATAAACACTTTTGATTAAAAAAATGACTGGGATTAATGGAATAATGAGTAAACTATTATGAAATGAAGAAAACAATTAAAGATTATGTCAGTTATTTCTATAAACGCACAGAATATGGGAGGCGTTCCATTTTGGGTAAAAAGCTTTGCTGAACCTGGCATGCCATACTGCGTTCAATTCATTGACACATGCGCTGCTGACTACATGACCAAAGCATGGAATGAAAGTTGAAAGAATCTATTTGTAAAATATTACGTCTTTACAACATTCCTAAAAAAAGTTTGGGAAAAATATGACACGGGCAAATAACAAAAATCGAATGTTCGAATAGTAATTGATACGAGTCTGAAGACGCAAGTAGAGTATTAATGAATGGAGGCGTTACTGAAAGGTTGGAATCATGGAGAATACATGGTACAGGAAAAATGGCAGTTACTTGAAAGTTGTGATCATTTTGTTAAGATTTCACTATGAATTTCTGTTGACGTTTGGAAGGGAATATGTAATTCCGAAGATAGTAATCTAAAAAAAAAAGCACCAGCTCAAGATTTTTAGGAGTAATAGCAGAGCAGTACACTCTGGAAAAAGCTATCCCAGATCTTTCAGTTTACACCCACAGAAAAGAGTGAAGTCGTGTTGCAAAAATCTGCTAAACTATCCAACGACAAGTAGCTTTCTCTTGTCGATTTCCGTGGATATTTGGAGCAAACCAAGCATGGTGTCGGCAATATCTGGCCGAGCACGGCGAGCAACGCCAAGTATTAGTTAAGCTGAAGAATGCTGGACACGACCTAATTTTGATGGAGCTTGGATCCATTCTATGATTCTAGGCGTATCCATCCACGATAAAACCATTTTCTTGTGGTCACTGGTTTTAACATTTTAATTGGGCTTATTGAACTTGAGGAGGGGATGGATTCCAATAAATCATTATACCATTTCAATTGTTAATAACTTTTACTCGAAATTAAACACGAAAACATTGATAGCATTGTTATGATTAGATTTATTATATTGTGAGTTTTACATGACAAATTTGCAGACATTTTCACGAACAAAAATCTAGCAAGCAACATTGTTGATGAAAATATGTTCCAAATAATGTATTTATTGTGTGTGTCTCGATAGAAATTTCACGATTAATGTCCAACTCTCGAGTTCAGCCACATGAATCGGGCGTTGTATATGTGAAAGTTAACTATTATACAAGTAAGATATACACGATTCCTGTTATTTTAGTCGCATAATAACTACATTTGTTATATAAAAACATCCGATTCCTGTGGATCAGCTAAAGAATTCAGCCGTGGCTTGTATAGAGTGTCTTCTAAATACGTCCATAAATAAAAAAAATCAAGAGGGTTTAAGTCTCTATGTATAATTATATAAATGAAGATTATCAATTTGATATATCATATACTTTGGAATACCCTGAGGAATTTTTTACGCGTTAATCTTCCATAATCAAATGCCAGTCGCTCGTGTTAGGCGTTTGGCATATATGTTCAGATAACGTCTTTTTATGGCATGTTTTTCTGCATAAAATAGCAGAACCCCTCGGCATTGGCGGGGGTTCTGCTATTGATGTATTTAACTGTCTATAAGAAACGGCAAACGGGAACCCTCGGCACATTCCGCAAACGAGAAAATTCTAGCTTGCGGAAAGTGCCGAGGGTTCCCGATTGTAAGAAACGGTGCGAGGTTCGCATGTGTTGAATAAATGTTAATCTAAGTATATCAATAAACTAACTCCATTATATTGTTAAGGATATCACCAACCTTGTAAGTTTTGGAAACATCCACGCCGTCACATGATCCGTTGTGTACGAACGCGTAACGCTCCGCTATAGATGGAATGTGGACATACCTACACTGGAGTTGCTTCAGGTAGCACATGTTTTCTGTCAACCAACAAGTCACGTGGAAGTGAGAGGTACGCAACAAATTTCTAAAGGAATATAAACATATGGCAGACAACGATGGGTAGTTAAATCCTGTTGTGGGAGGGACATTTAACCATAATACAGTTTCGCTTGATAGAAAGTGACAAATACGCTACAAAGGTCATACTTGAAACGATAATAGTGTCAAAGTGAAAGAAACGCAAAGGAAAATAATCGAGTATCATGACGTTGTCAACAAAATAGTGACTTGTCAACTAAAACCGTGTTTCGAAATCCAAATCGACAAAACGTGGGCAAATAATAACAAAATAATGTTACACGGAAGCTCTCGAAAACGTAAAATGATAATCAGGCCAGGTATTTCGGAAAGTCTTCTGCTTTAGATTAACAAGCATAATGCCGTGTTCTCAAATTGAGAACCGGATATATAATTTAAACAAACAAATATCCTAACGAGCTCAGAACCGCAAGAAAACAAGTGGAGCGCTTCCATTGAAATAGTGGTATTCAATCCCTTGAACATGTAGATCGACTAAGGAATGCCAATGCAATTGGCTGAGAGAGCAGGGACACTATTATCTGGAAATTGTGAGAAAAAAAAATTTAAAAATAGGGATATTGAATTCACCACACTTATCATATCACTATCGGTTGCTTTCGTTTGTTAAAAAGGATCGGGGAAACGACAGGTAGACGAGTGAATTTTTCGTGCCTTTGACTTCAAATTCAGGTATACGATAAATACACTTGTTCTTAGAATTTCTTGTTGTGGTTAAAGACAGCTAGCTACCATCAATATATCTAGGAATGGAATCGAAGGACTTGGCAAGGTCTTTCTTATCCGGTTTGGTAAGTTTACCATTAACGATATCATTCAATTGACGTTTGGTAAAAAAAAACATGCGGTATTAATAGTTTGGTTCTTAAATTGTATCACGTGGTACGTGTGGGTTTTTAACATCAATGCATTGCTGTTTCCATCCCTGGTATTGTTCTCTATTTTCTTAACCTGTCTCTGAATATCTACGTATACTTCCATATGTAGTTTATTGATAAGCTAAAGTTAGATTTATCACGCCTCATATTCGTCAAATGATATACAAACCCTAACAGCGATAAGATTTAAGGAGTGTCGTCAACCATGGATCGGTGCGGTAATGATGACGTCATTGTTATGAGATATTGTGAAATTTCGACACACTTACTATAGGTGTGGTTTCCCATAGCACAAACAGGACTAAGATCGTTAGGGTCACAATGGATTGGGCAGTCCAAATCAGTTTGAGTGCACTGACCAGTGTGACGTATGCTCAATGAACCATGCTGCTGCTGTGCCAGGCATCTTGCGTTGTCAAAGTCGCAATGACTGTCTGTATCAACAGAGTAAAAGTTGGTTCATTTCGGCCAAGTTCGCAAAATATCATTGATATACATATATCCTGTCCACATCCTACTTATACAATGGCCTTGTAACAAACAAACAAAAAAGGTTTACATTAATGTATATGTGTTCGTTCATGCCCACCTAATTGGTATTTGATTTATATATCTACATAAATATCGTGTAACTTCCCATTTTCATGTATCGACTTTCCAGAGATGTATGTTGTATCTTTCAAACGATTAAAGATATATTTTTAGAACAGTAAAAGAAAGTCTGTATAGCATGGATTGCATTATTTCACTGTTTCAATCGTGTCGACATTCTCTTTACAAAACGAGGTCGTTTTAATAAATGTATCATTACCGCATTTTTGAGAACTCGGTGACATTTTTTCCATTATTTTTCAGTCTCTGCAGTCTTTCATCTGATCCTGGGCTGATCAATTTGATCAATATGTTCTACTGACCTTCATGATTCCATTGTGTAGGATAGACATGGAAGCCCTACAGCATTTTCAATGTTGGTTTTTTTTTCAAGTTTAACGATAAATCCGGCCTAAGATTTACCAACATTTGGATTCTGATATTTTGTGTTGGTGACAGTAAATTTGACGTCACCGCTGAATTATTGGTAACCAATAACCACAGCCAATTACTGCTCCACTACACAACTAACGAGATGAATGTTATGATACTGATACGTGTAAAGGGACGGACAGGGAAAGCGCGTGATACATCTTACCCTCGAATTCCTTAGTAGGTAACTTTGTATATCAGGAATCTTGAAACATTTCAAAATAAAAATTGGTCATCAAGGTTTTTGTTTTTGTTTTTATATAAGACATGAACGAATTTTCTTCTTTCTTGCATGATTCTTTGAACTTACCTTAACTTTGCCCAAGTGTGACATTAACTTCAACAGCGATCTTTGAAAATGAAATGATAAACGATGCTTTTTTTCCATTTTACCATTTGCGTATGTCGTACATTTAACGACAGAAAGCATTTACAAAACAGAATACACCATCTACTGTTGATGCTGCAAAAATGATTTAACAAAATGTCTTGTTGCGAGCACAGCAAGGGAAGTCGGGCATTACGTTATTATTGATATTGATGTGTAACAACATTTCTGTGACATTACCGTAGGTGACGCCGTCAGTTCCACACACTTCTCCGTCGGTAACTTCATCGTCACAAATTGAATCGCACGCATAGTTGTAAGATGTATGGTGAGCCGATGAGGAACTGCAACTTCCAGAATGCGACAGGGTCATGTGATGGCCATTCAGTCGTGCGTAACACTCAGCAATTTGCAGGCGACACAAATTGCCTGCAATGACAATTAAACTAAATACTTGATAGCTAAAAACAAATACAGTAAGCATATATATATATATATATATTAGCGCTGATCTTATTCAAGCGCTTTTTCGCGCTAAAATATTGATATGCTAAATATAGTTTACATTTTAGGTTAATGATATAATAACATTTGATTAAGTTGATAATTGCCTTCATTTTTTTTATCAGAGATAGTGCACTTTAATTACATATGGCCCAAATTAAACATGTTACCAATACAAATATCGGAAAACATCGTTAAAGACACAACGACAGACATACCGGGAGCCTCTTGAAATACAATTATCAAAGAATGAAATGATACATGATATAATAGTTCGAATTTCTTGTTCCACATTAGTGACTTATGAGAATTTTAACTAGTGATAAAAATTAAAACAAAACCACAAGGTTTAAATATATATATAGTATAATTATGATTTGTTGAATATTCATATTAATTGGTTGAATATCGTATTAAGCGTGATTAAAATACATGTATGACCTACTATATGTGTGATGGTCACTTCCACATACTGGGCTGTATTGGGATGTGCATGTCCTGTCACACAAGTGCTGTGTTTGTCCATAAACAGCTCCTACAAATAGAGGAAACAATTAGAAGAATCGTTATTTTTAAAAAAAAAAGGCTATGTGTGTTTGATGGCTCGACAATTATACAATGCTTACCAAATAGTGCTACAAGAATAGCAAGTGAGTACATGATGTTGGTGGTGGGTGTGGTTAGGACAGGTTGTGATCGTGAGTGTTAACGTACTTATCAGAGGTTTGGCATTGCCACATACAAGATAGGGATGACCTGTACAGCGACCAAAGCGCTTATCTTTGGTTTCTGGTGGTATTTGCCTTCTGTAGGCCTTCAGAACTGAACGTTTAATCCTTTTATTAGGTGTAAATCTTCATACTATTTTACGGACATAGTTTTACTAAACGTGGGGTTTCTGTTGTACTGTTTGATGTTTCAAAAACTGAAGGGGGGGGAGGTTGCATACACGAAATATAAAAATTTGGAAATGTTGTTAGGGGCAATTTGGTTAAATTGTGTCGCGAGGAAAGTGACAATGACATTTGTATTTTGTCTTTGTGCTTTTCTCCCTTCTTTGGTCCACTGTAAACCATTGTGGAACATCTGATGTGGTCATTGCATGATTCTTGTTCCGGCTATCGACAAACCGCAAACAGAAGCAGTCCGAAAATTCATATCACAAGAAGAGTCGGTGTCGAGTACCGTATTAATGTATATCCTATGTAGTTTAGGCTGTTGTCAAATATCACTAAAAACGGTGTAGAATGTAATTCAGATCGGTGTCGAATATCGCTAACATCGATGTAGAATGTAATTCAGATCTGCGTCGAATATCGCTAACATCGATGTAGAATTTAATTCAGATCGGTGTCGAATATCGCTAACATCGATGTAGAATGTAATTCAGATCGGTGTCGAATATCGCTAACATCGGTGTAGAATGTAATTCAGATCGGTGTCGAATATCGCTAACATCGATGTAGAATTTAATTCAGATCGGTGTCGAATATCGCTAACATCGGTGTAGAATGTAATTCAGATCGGTGTCGAATATCGCTAACATCGATGTAGAATGTAATTCAGATCGGTGTCGAATATCGCTAACATCGATGTCAAATGTAATTCAGATCGGTGTAGAATATCGCTAACATCGATGTAGAATGTAATTCAGATCGGTGTCGAATATCGCTAACATCGACGTAGAATGTAATTCAGATCGGTGTCGAATATCGCTAACATCGACGTGGAATGTAATTCAGATCGGTGTCGAATATTGCTAACATCGACGTAGAATGTAATTCAGATTGGTGTCGAATATCGCTAACATCGATGTAGAATGTAATTCAGATCGGTGTCGAATATCGCTAACATCGACGTAGAATGTAATTCAGATCGGTGTCGAATATCGCTAACATCGACGTAGAATGTAATTCAGATCGGTGTCGAATATCGCTAACATCGATATCGAATGTTCATACTGATGTAAATTACCTCTAAAATTGGTGTACTACATGTATGTGGTTTAAATTCGTGTCCTTGCATTTTCCCATCTTTTAAACAAATATAATGAATGTATCGGTGCCACTCAACAAAACAAATCCGAACTGCAAGGTAACGAATGTGCAACTTTCTTGATCAATATATGGTAAATCAGAAAGTCGTTTGGCTTGAAGCTCTGTATCAGAGAATAAGTATTTTACGTTTGATAAGCACAACCACACTATAGCAATAATATTTGTTCTAGGTTGTTAAGATCCAAACCGGAAAAAATATTAACAGCAAACGTATCTTATGTCTGACACAGTTATCTTATAATTTATTTTAATAATCAGCGATACAAAACAGGTGTCAACTTGGATTTCACACTCAATTTCCACAATAACAGACTTTTTGTGGAATTTCATAGTCCTCCCACACCAAGACTTTGCTTCAAACCTATATGTTATAAAATAAATGAAGTTTAGAATTGTGGATGAAAAACAGAACACAACTAGTTTAACCTGAGTTATTTTTTTATTAATAAAATCCTAAATATCACCCCCATGTTAGCATTAGATATGTATTACTGCTGTGTGAGCGGGATCATTTTGTTTATGACTATTTTCAGCACATACAATCAAACTCATCAGATACAGAATGTCAAATATCAATGATACTCTCGTAACCATGGATATTAGTGTTAGTGTGGAGAACTATATAGACTTGAAAAAATAAAGTGAAATATTCATAATATACTGATTTAACACATAAGCAACAATGTTCAATATGTGTTGATGAAGAAATACATGTCACTCCAAATATGGATAGTCTACATGAATGATTATACATGAACCAGGAACTTTCTATCCAAGTCCATGTTTGGACTTTAAATGCATTCTGAATTACGAACTGTTGTAATTCTAGACATATCCACAGATATTTTGCGTTTGCAATAAAAATTTAACAAACATCAGAGATTTTTAGATAAAATTGCCAATAAGATGTCTACATAAGTCTAAAACAATGCATTACATATTTCCTGTTGTTCTCTTCTCTGTAACAAATACTTGTAACTCAAAGACTGTACAAAACATTGTCTAGTGGTATACCTTTACATTTATCCTCCATACTTTTCTAAAGTAAATAAAGTCTGAAATTCCAGATGTTTGACCTAGAACCATGGTAACAGTCAACATCTCAATGTCGACTGTTTACATCACAGCTCATTATTGTTTTAACTTCCCAGTTGTTATCTGACAATTTCAGTCATTCAGCAATAGTGAATAGTACCAAACATTGTACAGCTATAACTGGTAGCTGTACCAAACTTTGTATGACTATACTAAACATTGTACAGCTATAACTGGTAGCTGTACCAAACTTTGTATGACTATACTAAACATTGTACAGCTATAACTGGTAGCTGTACCAAACTTTGTATGACTATACTAAACATGACTATACTAAACATTGTACAGCTATAACTGGTAGCTGTACCAAACTTTGTATGACTATACTAAACATTGTACAGCTATCACTGGCGACTGTACTAAACATTGTACAGCTATAACTGGTAGCTGTACCAAACTTTGTATGACTATACTAAACATTGTACAGCTATAACTGGTAGCTGTACCAAACTTTGTATGACTATACTAAACATTGTACAGCTATAACTGGTAGCTGTACCAAACTTTGTATGACTATACTAAACATTGTACAGCTATAACTGGTAGCTGTACCAAACTTTGTATGACTATACTAAACATTGTACAGCTATAACTGGTAGCTGTACCAAACTTTGTATGACTATACTAAACATTGTACAGCTATAACTGGTAGCTGTACCAAACTTTGTATGACTATACTAAACATTGTACAGCTATAACTGGTAGCTGTACCAAACTTTGTATGACTATACTAAACATTGTACAGCTATAACTGGTAGCTGTACCAAACTTTGTATGACTATACTAAACATTGTACAGCTATAACTGGTAGCTGTACCAAACTTTGTATGACTATACTAAACATTGTACAGCTATAACTGGCGACTGTACTAAACATTGTACAGCTATAACTGGTAGCTGTACCAAACTTTGTATGACTATACTAAACATTTACAGCTATAACTGGTAGCTGTACCAAACTTTGTATGACTATACTAAACATTGTACAGCTATAACTGGTAGCTGTACCAAACTTTGTATGACTATACTAAACATTGTACAGCTATAACTGGTAGCTGTACCAAACTTTGTATGACTATACTAAACATTGTACAGCTATAACTGGTAGCTGTACCAAACTTTGTATGACTATACTAAACATTGTACAGCTATAACTGGTAGCTGTACCAAACTTTGTATGACTATACTAAACATTGTACAGCTATAACTGGTAGCTGTACCAAACTTTGTATGACTATACTAAACATTGTACAGCTATAACTGGTAGCTGTACCAAACTTTTTATGACTATACTAAACATTGTACAGCTATAACTGGCGACTGTACTAAACATTGTACATCTTATTGTATATCTTAAAAACTGAATAATTTTATGAAATAACAAAAGGTTTAAAAATTATAAGCATTTTTGAAAGACATTTCATAAGTGAACGAACTTGCTTTAAAATTACAGTTGGAATCATGATATGGTTCTCTCTAACACATGAACACACACAAAACAACTCTTATAAAATCTGGTAAAACATGTATCAACACAAGCATTATAATGTTCTACATTTCTCAATAAATAATGATATTTAAAATTTGACCAATGTTCACTGCATTTGTTTTTGAAAATCACAGTAATATCAAACTATTAAGTATGAAAAAACTGAGTTAAGCTGGTATATTTCCTATTGAAAATTCCATTCAAAAATCCTTGAAGTATGTCCCCTGCATTTAAACTGCTCTTCTGTTTTAATGTTTGATAAATAAGGTGCCTGGAGAATGAAAGCTTTAATTCAGTCATTTTTTTTCTATAAAATTTTAAACTGGCAGGTTAAAACCTAAATAAAACATTTTTTAAATAAATGCAAATGTAGGAAAAAGACCAATAAAAAATATTTTTGGTAAATACAATTTCATAAGAAAAAAATTAAGATATCTATATACACAAATATAATTGAATTATACAAAACAACAACACAATCGAGTGAACATTGGGTTATCTGTCAATGTTTGGTATGGCAGTTATAAATCGTACATACATCTCTGACTTTGTCATATTACTGAGCTATAACTTCAGAAACATAACATGCTAACTATCCATTTATCAAATATACAGATCAGAGCATGTAAAAACCTTGTTGTCTTTTAAACAGAATTAATTTCACTGTGATCATTCCCTGTCATTATACATAAGAATACAGCATACAATTAGATTTTATTTTGATTTTACAGTTAAAACTATTAACATGTATCATTTACTGAATCACCGTTGACAACGTTATCATAATGGTGCAAAATCCCAAAAGGCATCACATTTATGACAAATTAGATAAATTAAAATTGACAACATCATGGCAACTTAAAATCCATAATAGTATAAACCTGTGGAGGAATGTGTAATGATAAAAACATATCCATGGTAGATATAATGTTATACACAGTGGAATAGAACATACGGCATTTAATTCTGTAAATTGGTAAACTTAAACACCCATGCCCATCGGACTTTGAATTCATTGACAGAGATGGGGGGTATGGTCACAGTGACTCCTGACCCAGTGCCAGGGGTGAGGGTCAACGATCCTTTATATCCCAGCAGAGAGACCATGGAGGCATGGGAGGCGACTGGTGCCCCTAACTTGAGGACGTTGTTGTCTGGCCAGTCTAACACAATAGCATATACAGATGTTCCATTGGTTGACTTCTGGGAGGTGTACCTGTAAACATTAAGACAGACTGCTATGTACAATCTTGATATAACAAAACTTTTATTCCATTGCCAATCAGTCTCCTATACATATTAAAGTCATGACCAAATATAACATTAAAATCCATGACATTATCAGTGGAGATCGTCACCTCAGTGTAATCATTACAATGTCAAAACCAGTTTTAACTGTGTAGCGATAAAGAAAAAAAATGTGTTGAAGCGTGTGCACTGCCTGACACAAACATGTGTAGGGTACTACCTGACACAAACATGTGTAGGGTACTACCTGACACAAACATGTGTGTAGGGTACTGCCTGACACAAACATGTGTGGGGTACTGCCTGACACAAACGTGTGTAGGGTACTGCCTGACACAAACATGTGTAGGGTAGTGTCTGACACAAACATGTGTAGGGTACTGTCTGACACAAACATGTGTAGGATACTGCCTGACACAAACACGTGTAGGGTACTGTCTGACACAAACATGTGTAGGGTACTGTCTGACACAAACATGTGTAGGGTTCTACCTGACACAAATTTGTGTGTACTGCCTGGTACAACTTTTGTGTACTGGCTGGGACAACATATGTGCACTGCTTAGTATAGCATGTGTGTATTGCCTTGTTTTATAAAAGTGTGCTGCATAGTACAACTTCTGTGTACTGCCTGGTACAACTTCTGTGTACTGCCTGGTACAACATGTGTGTGGTAGAACTATCTAATACAACATGTTTGTACTGTCTAGTGTGTACTATCTAGCATAACATGTGTGTACCGCCTGTGATTCTCATCTGACTAAGTCCATGAGTTTGTGTTATATATATGACACATTGTTATTGTGTGTTTATCAATTTTTAATTATTTTCCAATCATTATATTCAGAAATATATATAAACATTCTTTTCCTTACCAGACCCCACTAGCCAGTGTGTCATTTTGATGTGACCAGGGTTTAGAGGCGTATATTGCCTCACCATTGACACCTAGCCACTCTCCCATCTGTCGCAGCCTTTCTTCAAATATGGGGACAATTTTGCCATCATGAGTTGGCCCAATGTTGATCAGAAGGTTACCTCCACAACTGAAATAATAATGTACATGTTACACTAGAACTGAGAGATGTGCTAATAATACTGTGTTGATTGATACACAAAAGATCCAAAACAGGTCTAGGTGTTCAGCACTGCAAGATCTTAAATGTTTCTATGTTGATTTGATACGTAGGTACTAGGGTGTGTTTTGTTGTTTCAGTTTTGTTTTGCATTATTGACTTGATTGAATTGTTGACATGACATTAGTGAATAGTTTCTGTGACGGCATATCATTGTCCTGAGAAGAGAATCCCACCCTCCCCGGCATAAAATTGTCCTGTTCAACAACAAGATCTCTTGAACTCAGTGACAAAAAGTAATACCGGGTACATGTAAAAATCTTCAGATGTCAACACATTTGGGACGAACCCCTTCCCCAACCCTTGAAAATACTTAATTAATTGTGATTCTGTATTTTGTCTTTCTAAAAATTTCTGTGGATGCGCTATTTTATGGTAGCGATAATTAACCAAACACTGAAACTGCACCAAAATTGGATTGCACCAAATTAAGTATGTTTACAGTAAATACCTGACAGTTGATGCTATAACACTGGTGATGTCCTCCATGGTCAGAAAGTCATCCAATCTGGCTCGTCGACGGTAGCCCCACGAATACTTATCAATAGTCATGCTGTTTTCCCACTTTCTTTTCTGTAGCACACCTATACAGTATAACGTTCTGATCAGCACATATAAATCATACAGAATGTATAGGAGATACACAATAGAAAATAAACTACCCTGGGTTACAGTCAAATAATCACTAGAAAATGTCACATCATCACAAGGATACACATATTAGTTTCAATATCACACCAGAAATAAATTGCTGTTACATCACTGCAGAGAAAGCAGTCACATCAAGAGAAAACCTCTTTGTTGCCTTGATGCTATATCAATGTGCATGCGTAATGCCATACTTTTAACTTAAGAGTGTATGTCATGTACCTAAGTATAGCTTTAAGTGACAAGATAACATCTATGAAGTTCTACATACCTGGGTTGTACCTATCATCACAATTCAGAAAGCCACCATGTTTACATCTGATGTTCTTGCCCCATCTGTCATTTACCACCACGCTGTCTTTGACTGGACTGGACAAGATATTTGTGGTACAAGTTAAGTAATGATATTAAACCTGCTGATGCTTCTGTGGTCAAATTTGGTTTATGACTATCTCAATGTAGATTTGATTGGTCAGTGATTGGTTCACTGTGATATAATTATTTACACTCATTTTTCTTCTTTTGAATAATGTTTTTGTGTGTGTTTACTTCATGAGTATTGTATATAGCCACCAAATAATACAAGGAGACCCACCCCAAAATGCCCATGGCTGTTAACCAGGAAATAAACTCAGTGAACAAGTAAATTTTCTAAATAAAACATCAATCATGATAGAAAGTTCAAAGTAAAACAAGAAATTGGTTATATAAACCTTAAACAAAAATGTTAGTCAAGAGGTTTACATGTGGCTAAACCAGGCAAGTTAGAGATTCAATTAAATACCTTTCATTGTAAAGCCAAGCAAGGAACTCGGTGGCATTCCAGTAAACATCAGTGGTCTCCCAATCTCCATCAGACCAGATCACATCAGATTTGTAGTTATTCACCAACTCATATAATTCTGGTAAAGTCTTCTCCTGAAACAAGTAAACATATGATGTATATTATCAACCTGTATACAGTCAAAACATTTGTAATATAGGACAGTGATCAGTACAAAATGTTTGGAGACATCTTCCTTCAGAATAGAGTGGCAAGAACAGATGAAGTCTTGGTATAAGGTTTCCTGTGTAATCTTGGTACAGATCTAACATTGGTATCAGTTTTATTTTGATATCTATAAATCTATTGATAATACAGTTAATATTCTTAGACACTCAGATTAATCAGTTCATAATGGTGCCTGTGATGTGGCAACATTCTGAATAACAAGCAACAATGTACCAATCACGTGGAAGAAGTCTTGCTGTTAATTTGTCCAAATCATCATTTATATTTTGAATATACAAGTATATTGACTTTTCTGTTCTTTATAAAACTCAATTATACTTTTGTAATTTTCCTGTTTCATTTCTGTTTGGATGTAATATTTTCACAGGACACAATAAAATGTATAAATACGTACTCTAACAAAGTCTTGAGTTTTGAAGCCATTTGCTTTATCACTAAGATAGAGTGGGTTATACCATTCAAACAGTGAATGGTAGGTACCAAACTTTATTCCCTCCTTCTTCCTGACAGCTACAGCTAACTCTCCTGTTGATATAAACATGTTCTATTGATATGTCATAATTGATTAATGATTCTTCTTTTTGATATCATATAAATCAAACACTTTCATATCTAATATGGAGACATAAAAATGGTAAAAAGGTCTGCTAGTTAGTATCGGTAATATGTCGTTTCTTTAATAAAACCTGTACATGTATATACATGTACACTAAGCTCGTATGTTGGACTCTGTTGGAATTTTTTAACATTTTAATTAAGTCAGAGAAAGGATGAAAACTGCTGATAGATACAATAGATCACATAACTGAAATATGGATATCCATATATAGTGACTTTTTTTCACTTCAGTTTACCATAAGCAATTATCATGAAATGAAATGTTGGATCATAGATACAGGTATGATCAACACATTTTTATGCAGCCTAATTTTGAACTTGACGGATTTGCAGTTAGTGACCTTTTCTTCAATGAGCTTGAGTTACAGCATTATTATCGGGTTTCAATTTAGAAAGGCTATATATTATTTAGTTACTTGCCCACAAGATCTCGCTTGGGACCAACATCCATGGAATTCCAATTCCATGACACTTTTGATGGCCAGTTGGTGTAGCCTTCATGATGTTTCGTCACCAAAACTACATACCTAAAAAAAGAAAATTTAAGAAATGTCAAGATCATAGATAGATTTTAGGATACACTGTAATGATACAAGTTGATGGGCAACGAATACAATCCAAGTTATATCTATGAGAGTACTTTCTAAAGACCGTTACCACTGCAGTCCCAAATGCAATATGCATACGTTTTAAAAGGTCGAGGAAAACAATCTTATATTTGACTTTCCAAGCCTAGTGTGTCCTATATATGCCATAGTATCCCCGTATGCTGAGATTAAAGAACACTGTCTGAGCATGCCTACAAGGAAACAACTATACCCCTGTGATAAGCTGGTGTGATAAAATATCAACAGTTTCCCTTCCCATCGTTATTCGTACTTTGCTCCGGATGCGGCTAAAATGTCGGCCCACTCATCGGCGTTGTAAAATTCTGTCGTAAACTGGGGAGCAAAATCAGCATAGGTGAAGTCTGGTCTGTAGTTTCTATTCATGAAATCAACAACACCTGGTATCTTCTGTCCTTTCCACAATTCCCAGAACCACTCCGACGAAAAACTCGGCACGGAAAACACCCCCCAGTGAATGAATATTCCAATTTTTGATTCATCATACCAGTTTGGTAAAGGACGAGAATCTATTGATTCCCAGTTAGGTTCATATTTTACGCTTACACAGCAACACAATGCGCATAATAGTATAAAAGTAGTGGTTTGGCGAACGAGGAGCAAAGACATCTTTCCTCAGATAGACAAGAGTCGCTGTTTGTTTACCTCTATCACATGATTCACATCGGCATCACAGTAACGCTTGACACTGCATGGCCTGTTTTTCCGGCATTATCTACCAGAGTTGTCGTTCCTTAACAGTCACAAAACACCTCATCTCTAGTCTATTGTATGTCATCGACCAGCGTTAAAAATGCGACTTTTGAGAGGTCATGCGCCAATAAAGATAACAAAACAGAACAATAATCAATTATTTATTATTTGACACAAAATGTTTTTCAAGAATCCTGAAATGGCGTGAGTCAGATGTGTTATTAGGGTACAGCAATGCACTCTGAAAGGTTGTTTTTTTCAGTTCAAAAGGTTCTGGTGGCATAGAAATATTCACATTAAATGAACACAATACCGGATGTAAGAGATGTCGTTACATAATAAAGTAATGAGGAAAATGCCCGAACAGCGACATCCAGCCATTTAGTTTGACTAGAAATGATTGGTCACTAAATTTATGTGGTCCGAATGTTTTGTCGGTCAAACTGTTTAAGTCACCTATAACAAGAAATTGTAACTGGTATCACCGACGTTCGTTGGCGAGACAACTCCTTGAAATAGGACGAGCCTAGAGACATAGAAAAAAAAACTGTTACCAACCAACAAACCTACCAGTATTAGATCACCTGCTCTCAACTCGTTCAAAGGGCAAAATAGTTTATGTCATTGTGCGGCATCCGGCGTCAACTCCTTCATTTAAATGACTTCTTCTCAATAACCAACATTTGACTGACAGGTTCCCGGGATGAAGCCCATCAGAGCGTGTGAAATTGGCCCTGACCCATATTCAAGGTCACCGCGGTCAATTTTGTCAAAACCTCTTAACTTATTCTTATGACAACCGAAAGGGCTATAGGCATGATATCTTCCTGGTAGATCACTGGAATGAATCCTAACAAAGTTTTAAAAAAGAAATGAACTTGACTCATGTTTAAGTTAGATCACAGGGGCCAAATTCCTCAAAAGTTTTAAACGACGTCTTCTGACAGAAAAGCCTAGAAGCATGATATTTTGATGGAAGGTTCCTGTAGATAAAGCAAAGACACATATTGCAAAAAAAATCTCTCAAGCCATTGACCCATATTTAAGGTCGCATGGGGTCAAATTTGTCAAAAACCTTTCAAAAACTTCTAATTAAACAGAAGAAAGAATAGAATCATTATATTTGAATGGTAGATCTCTCAGTTGAAGCCTAACAAACTTCGCAAAAAGACGTAGCGCCATATTCAGGTCACATGGGCCAAAATTGTCAAAACCTTTAAAAGTCCTCTGGTAAATTAAAAATCCGAGAAGCAGGATATTTAGTGGAAAAGTGTTCCTAGACAAAAGCATGACAAAGCTTGAAGAAATAAAAAACGACATTTACCTATAATCCATGTCATAACTCTCCGATTTGAAGTTACAGATGTTTTCGATGCTCGACAGTATGCCTAGCATTTTCGGTGTTGTGACATTACTTACTTGAATTGGCAGGTAACGAGAAGATGCTTACATTTTCGGAATCCCTCGTCTCATTCTTTCTCGCTTCATTCTTGTTTGTGTATTGATTACGATTTTGTTAAGCAAATTACTATTGTCGACATTGTTAACGTTCCAGCATCTGTACTACTTGTATACATTTCGAACTTGTCTTCGAAAATTATATCAAAGTACGATATTCCAGTCAGAATCCTAACATAACAGTTATTCAAATTACAAAAAAATAATGTTTATACTTAATCAATATACATTTTCAAAGGATTTTCCATTTTACCCCAAAATATCAAGCAGAGACAAAAATAAGCATAATTATATGTCAGCTAGAACATTCTGGACGTGGAACAAATTCGTACATCCATGATTCCTATACAGAAGCGATTTTGTCTTTATTTGCACCAACTCAGTGTAGAGTGAAGTTCATCTTTGTGTGATTGTCCGCTGTATAGCAAACTGAGATGAAGTCTCTTTCAGCCAATGTCTCATTCCTGTGATATTTATAAATTCCGAAAATGGTAATAAAAATTTTTAATGGAAAACCAATGTGTTCAGTTTTTATTGGATAAATATTTGTATTCTGTATGACGTTTATAAATTGCATTTAAAGTTAGCCTGTATATCTAGCACATCTGTATGCATGTTAACATCTAAGATATTTCATTTATAATTTTTTTCTCTGTCATGTTTTGATAATTTTACATGTATGGACTGTAGAACTTTAAAGATTTAGAACGTCTCATAAGTCATTAATGGCTGTATGTAAATATAGATTTGTGCTTGCATGTCTCGGGTTTACCCGTTTTAAATGAATATATTAATATGAAATAATAAAATAGTCGTACCATCATTCATATGCAAAATCGCAAAGGAAAGTGAAAGTCGTGTACAAAACTGGATTACATAAAAGAACCGTTGATTATTAAACAGAGTTTTACCGTGTCTCTGTAGCATACATGTTGCGATGGAGCGCATTATTATGTCCTTAAACTGCTCTCTCTTTGATCTCTTTAGAATTGAGATGCACAGTATGATGGACAGAATATCGTTATCGTACATGTGCATATCTAAATAGTTTCCACTCACATTATCTACTGTCAGAATATTCAACTGTTGCCAAGGGTGTAACACAGCACGTCATCATCTACACGCAACTTCCTGGTTAAAAAAAACAAAACAGGCCATCTGGTGACAGCTTATTGTTTGCATGTACAAAAAGAATGCTAATTTAAAAGGTTGAGATGCTGCAAACAGACAATGAGGAAGTCATTGGATTACGTAATAATTAGCTGATGCTCATCTACAACTCTCCAATTGTTAGCGGTATTTCTCCTAAGGCGTTTACTTTGAATACAAATACATGTATTCAATAGAAGAATTCTCATTGGTTACACATTGCACGGCGCGTATCTGTTCCAGTATGTCAGAGCGGTGTAAAACATCGACGGTTGATACTAATGAATACAACACCACACATCACATATGTAAGCCAATAAGCAAAGTCATTAGGTGTAGAATCGTAAAGTGTATTGATTTTGCACTGCCTTTATAACGAATGAAGAGTATCAAGAAAATAGGAAAGACAAAAACAAGGTATATTCTTCATGTTGTTTTGTAGAAGTCTATTACAAAATTATGAATGTAACTTCTACAACAGTATTCCAATGAATTACTCTGTATGGATATTGAAAGAAAGTACAATGTGAGAAGAGTTTGGTTTGTGCATGTCTTTGTCAATAAAACGTTGCGAAAAAACCCAACCAAAATACAACAAAAAAAAAAAAAAAAAAAACCAAACAAACAAAAACAAAAACAGATAAAAACCCAAAACAACCAGAATATATATGTGCATACCAAATTGATTGGGGACACGACATTGTCTGAAAAAGACTTCAAAGAACTTGTATATCTTTTTTAGATACGGAAACTACCATCATCAAAACGCGAGACAGAAGCTACCATTTTTACAGTACACGGCTTAAACTCTGAAGGTTTTCGAGGTAATGCCAGGACACGAAACCATGGCGACACAGAAGAAGAGTAAGGTAGCAATGTTATTAAGAACAAACGCCACTACCCACCAATCTCAAAAGATTATACCAAAGACACGTACAAAAGTGAATAGAACAATTCAATGACGACTCAAATGATACAATACCTACCGTGTATATTATTAAAACACTACTATCTTACCATCTTGAAACTAAAAAAAGGAAATGCATAAGGATATATAGGGAAATTAAGGTAAGTCTAAACAAACATTTAATAAAAGACTAAATCCTTAACAAATTAGAAAACTATATAATACTTAGATATCAACATGATAAAGAAACTATCATAAATAACATTTACCAACACGATAAGGATATTATAGAAAGCATATTAGTACTGTGATACGGCATGAAGTTATTTTCGAGGGCTTCAATTTTCAGGAGATTGTATAAAATCGCGAAAAATAGCTGTATCGAAAACATAATTTAATGATCTAGAACAAAAATATTGTCTGGTTTATGAATATGAAAAATGCAGCCTTAAAGTTTTATTTAGTAAAACCTCAAAAATTAAGTCTCGAAAAAATACTGTAAAGGTTCTATGATTCGAGCTTTTTCCGAATGATTTTGTGTTCATTTTCTTTTTCGGTGGGTTTCTGTCATCCTCGAATTGAACAAAACATAAAACCATCGAAAATAACAACTACAACAGTATATCAAAATCACAAAGAAACTATTACTTAGTACAAAGTTGGAACAATGAATATTTACATCAAAGGAATCTGTCAAAATATTACTTAGCACATGATTGGAACAATGTATAATTACATCATAGGAACCTGTCGGAATATCATTTAGTGCATGACAGGGACAATGTATACTTACATGAAAGGAAGCTGTCAAAATAGTACTTAGTACATGGTAGGGACATTGTATGTTTCCATTAAAGGAAGCTGTCAAAATAGTACTTAGTACATGGTAGGGACAATTTATATAAAGGAATCTGTCAACATTTTACTTAATACACGGAAAGGACAATGAATGAGTGGTAGGAACAAAGTATGCTTACATCAAATGAACATGTCAAATATTCCTTCGTACATGACGGAACATTGCATACCCAAATCGTTGGGAAATGACCAAAATGGCAAGAAACCACAGACAATTGACCAAAATACCGACAACAGAGGGACACCTAAAGTTTGAAACCTCCCATTATTGTAGATGATCGTTGTGTATCTATTTCATAGATGTATGTACACATATCTACCACTTAATATACCTACCAATCCTGTACATGTTTTATCCGTATAATTAACGTTGTTAGAGTTCCATGTAATATGTAAAAAGAAGGACGAAAAAAATGTGTAAGCTTGTGATTTATTAGTAAAGAATTCTGCTGATCATTAATGCTGAGTGTGTGGATGCTTGACATATCACATCGCGTTTAAGTTCTTGTATTGATGCCATTCAACAAAAAGCACTGCTATCTTAAACGCACAATAATCAATTTGAATACACCATTCCCAAATTCTACTGGCCATGTGCTCTGATCAGTGAGTATATATGACACACAAAGTGCCTTCTAAAGGACTGCTCTTGTCAGTGATGTTATTTCTATGTAGGCCATGCTAGCCTGAATGACTGAGTAGACAAATAAAGTAAACTGTGAAGTCGGCTAGTTGTTCCTTCACCTGTAGTCATTGTGTGTTAAAAAAAAATTCTGTCGACTTTTCCGAAAAAAGTAATGACAGTGCATTTTAAATGACTCAGTCTATGGATAATTTTGCTGGCCACAATTTACATTTGCAAAATGTATCGCCGATCACAATTAAATTTACAAAATGTATTGCCAGTTTACATCAGGATATCCGCCAAACCTCCGTCGGCGTCTGATGACCGCTGATAAAATTTCCTATGGCATCTGATGACCACAATCGAACCTAAATTGGTCTTCGATGACCACTGTTGTAGACTGTTGATAAGCACTGTTAAACCTCCACTGGGGACTGATGATAAGCACTGTTAAACCTCCACTGGAGACTGATGATGAGCACTGTTAAACCTCCGTTGGAGACTGATGATAAGCACTGTTAAACCCCCGTTGGAGACCGATGATAACCACTTTTAAACCTCCACTGGAGACTGATGATGAGCACTGTTAAACCCCCGTTGGAGACTGATGATAAGCACTGTTAAACCCGCGTGGAGACTGATGATAACCACTGTTAAACCTCCACTGGGGACTGATGATAACCACTGTTAAACCTCCACTGGAGACTGATGATGAGCACTGTTAAACCTCCACTGTGGACTGATTATGAGCACTATTAAACCCCCGTTGGAGACTGATGATAAGCACTGTTAAACCCGCGTGGAGACTGATGATAAGCACTGTTAAACCTCCACTGGGGACTGATGATAACCACTGTTAAACCTCCACTGGAGACTGATGATGAGCACTGTTAAACCTCCACTGTAGACTGATGATGAGCACTGTTAAACCTCAACTGGGGACTGATGATGACCTGTTAAACCTCCACTGGGGACTGATGATGACCTGTTAAACCCCCATTGGAGACTTTTGAGGACTACTGTTAAACCTCCACTTGGGATTGATGATTACCTGTTAAACATCTATTGGGAACTGATGATGAGCCCTGTTAATCCTCCATTGGAGACTGATGATGACCACTGTTAATCCTCAGATAAAGACTGCTGTTAAACCTCCATTGGAGACTGATGAAGACCACTATTAAACCTGGTGGTTATTGTTGAGACTCCATACGTGTCTGTTGACCAATGTATGCATAATTAAAAGAGATATCTAAGGACAACGGTTATACCTCAATTGGAGTCATCCGTGAAACGAGATTCACACGACTTTCATCTCGCCTACGTTTCAAACTGATAGCATGGAAACTGGGTAGGTTTGCCTTTGAACTTTGACTTCCAGTTGTAACATCAGAATTAACCGCACACGTTTTGCTTGTCCCACAGACCGCTGGCTGCTTGTCAGCTGCACAGCTTAAATCACTTTTTTCCTCTATGGTGGTCAGAGGTTCGATATCCGTAGACCTTTTGAAAACAAAATTTGATTGTAGTTCACTGATATTTTTTAGTAAAGCTGACACGTTTTTTTCGCTGGCTTGGTTTGCTTTGCTAATATGACAACCCATGTTATGTCCATTAGTACATATCAGACACACCAGGTTGCCAGATGTTGATATTTACAGAAGCAGAAGAATATCCTTCGTGGCTGATCATCCGACTGTCAAGTCAAGTCACCACACGGTATATTGGTAAATGAGATACACCATCACATCGCGACAATGTTGTCCCCTTTCGTAACGATATGTATTCTCTATTGCCCGGGTAACCAATTCCTGAGGTCAGTTGATTATTATGTACAGTGGCTTAATAGATCCGCACATAATGACCGTATACGAGCATTGTGGCAGTTCAAAATGAAGCCCCAATAACGTTGGTTTATTGAGTTGCCATGGTAATTCAATATCAACACTACAGAGAGTATACTTATAAACAACACAGATTTCGTGAAAACGGCTGCTTGTGCTACATGCTGATGTGCTATAGCAATCTGTTACGGAAATCGATCGATTTCAAGTCCGCTCCCTCATATATGTAATGAAGATATTAATTATTATATAATAATATTTATTACACCTGGCTATTGGTTGGTAATTACTGGAACAGGTGATAATCAATTGTTTCTCCGAAGAATTGATAGTAAATCCACATCAATGAGCGTTGCACGCGGTTTCCAAATAATAGTTCTTTTCTGAAACGTTCACACGTCTACAAAATAGAGGTATTATTTTAATCCAAATAGCAAGACATCAGTGGTGGGAACAAATCAAGTGGAAAATCTCTGTGGTAATCACTCGTCCTAAGACAGGGACCTTGATTAACGTATATCACAATTTCCTGGACTAGCATAATTCGATAGTCGGGACTAGACCTAGATTTACCAGGATAACACAATACCAGGTAATTAAGGATGTAGTTATGATAATTTCTTTCTGAGAACAGAGTAGGAGTCCGAGAGTCCGAAGATAATCCTTGTAACATTTAACAAACAATAATTTTGTATAGTAAGGGCATATAAATCTTGTTCAAGTGATGCGTTAAAGACCAGTGTCCTTTGGTATAAGTAGTTTTTATTGAAGGAACTAAGGCGTGATCCGTAACTCGACGGAGATATATTTACCTACGATATATAGTAATTTTAGCATATGTTAAAGTCTATATTAATGTATACACGAAAAATGCTTCCATATCAAATGGTTCTAGTTGATGCTCGTTAGTTTGCCTGTTGGTTCTGTCGTTGTATGCATTGTTCTCATTTGAGAACCTGACATAACCTATTCGAATTGACAAAGATTTACATGGCGGCGTCATCGATGAAGCAGAAAACTCTTCCGGAACACCTGGGCCCGTATTCATGAAACCGTTCTCATGCTCAAGCATGAATTTTGTGCTGAAGCTTTATGTCTTGTTTAAGTTAAAAAATAATAAATAAGACTGATTTTGCCGAAGATTTAAAAATAATTTTGAAAGGACTTCAAGTCAAAGTTATATTCAAGGTTTAAATTTGACATTTGTATTATTTTATATGATTTAGGTGAATTATAAAAAAGTTTGCTTGAGCACAAAATCTATGTTTGAGCATGAGAATGGTTTCATGAATACGGGCCCTGGTCTTATTCTCTTTTTGTACCTTCAGGGGTCTCGTATAAAACTTTGTTTTTGTTCATATTTTGCCATAGTTTTATTAAATTTGAGCTTGGATTCAGATTATGTTAACATGTTGTTATTTCTTGTACTTTTTATTAACAAGCATATATATAACATATGCCATGAAAGTGTAAGAGAAGATGTAGGATGCCACATATATCTGGTGCCAAAATATGTCAAAATTTTATCTTATACTTGAATCATTTCACCAGTTAAAATGAAATTCCACTTTTTTACCTTAGTCAAGAGACAATGCTCAAAATAGACAATGAAAAAAATTGCACTGCTGGTCTCAGAAGTATCATCGCTCTATACCCGAATTATCTTCGAATTAAAACAAAGAGAACAGGTGCTTTATATATACCCCAAATCCTCATTGTTTTCTTTTGGTCTAAAGCTATTGAGGAGTTAATCTATTAAGGTATTCATGAAATATATTGTACATACGTTTACTTAGTTGTTAGTGAGTTTGTTTTTCCAAAAGTGGCCAAGAGCTGAGGTTTGACCTAGACCGATGATCCCCAAAATCGTATCGAGTGCTTCGTGGGGTAATGATATTCGATATTCTACGAACATGAACTCAATCTGTCCGTCGGTTCACGAAATATTTCGTGCATAATTTTTTTTTTACGGAATCGCAGACGGACGGGTGGACAGGCAGACTGACGGACGGACGGTGGGAGCCACGTGATATATATGCATCATAACATGAAATCATCAACAAAACAATCGAGATATATGTTCAATTTTAATGATAAAAAGTACATCTGAAATTAAATAGTTGTAAAATGACAAGTATGGATACGTACAAGTAATGAAATAATGACATTAATAGCATGTTATCAAAGAAAAAACAATTAAATATTTTTGTTTTGTTTTTGTCCTGATTTTCCACTCTCTTCAAAAGTATGTTTACAATTCCTTCTTTTTTCTTTCAATTCCATTTTCCCGAACAACATTTCACTAGTCATGTAAGAAAGTGGTACGAGACGCATGGAAAAACATACACAAATGTAATTTATTGCATATCACAGTCTTCACATCAAGCTAGGTTGATCTACTAGTTGTAAGGGAATAGTCTGGTCGCCAAAGGCCACACCAATTCTGAAACATGACGGGTATGTTGTGTTAGTCGAAGTTTAAACAAAGACTTCAAGTCACATTGCAAACAATAAAATTCCCCTGATGGTATTCTCACCGCGTATTTTGTTATATGTGATCAAATACTTATTTAAGGGGAAATTCTGTTGTAGCATCAAGCAGAGTGTAACAAATGTTTCAGAATTGTTTATCAACCGATCTTAACAAGTACGGTTTGTACCTTGATACCGTAGTTACAAAATTTGGTCAATATCTCCATCAATTGTTTCATATGTATTACTGAATACACTTATCAATATGTGTCTTCAGTTTACAATAACTTGGTACGTGTATAGCCAAGTGTGCCGGTTTTGACTAAGCTTTAGATAACATAATACATAAAAGATCTTTCATGAGTTTTCGTTTGATACGTGATTTTTGACATGTTCAGTTTTAGTGATCCTTCAGCGAGCTACAACGAAAACATCGTGACCAGTATAAAAAATCACACATATTAAATGAAAACTCGTGTAAGATGCTTTTTTTATCACATGAATGATCATTCGGGAAAAAAATATGTGAATAAAAGAGGTTTCAAAGTACTTTGAGTCAATTCGGCGGTATGTTTATGGTCTCTGTTGTTATGCCCAAATACAATCTTTAAATATGTGATGTCATTTCATTATGTAAGCTTAACATCACAGTTAGTTTGATTACACATGCGTATTACGTTACACATGTATAATACGCAGAGGCATAACACGGGTTTTTTAAAACAAGGTAATCACGTGATAAACCAGTAAACATACCTACTGAAATCTACATCTGAAGGAATACATTGAAACCAATGCCATCAACAGCTGATGCGCAATTTTGGTAACATGTGATGACAGAAAGGTAATCCCAATCAGGTAAAAACATAATATTGAACACAGGTAGGATAATGTAATTACAACGTCTACTGACCGTATAACCTTGTCCAAAATCGCTTTTATATGTATGGTTTATATCATGCGAGGTAAGTAATAACGGCATGGATGTCATTAGCAGATCGAGCCAGTAGGATTGATATAATACGGTAGGATCAATACAGCTGGATCATTAGATAAAACAGGACAGCTTTACAAACACTGGTGTCACATAAAACTAATCACATTTACACTTCAGAGATCATTATTGTGATTTCGTTTCGTCGTTCTTTTAAAATAGCATGCATTCATATTAGCTGGAGGCCGTGCGTTCTCGTCAATGTTCCTGTTTCCTATTGTCAAATCAGACCCATAAATGCAAACAAACTTTTAATTCAACAATAATTCTACGAGAGAAAATGGGTTTTTGCATTCATCTTCAGAAAGAAAAAAGCGAACATCATACAAATGTCTTTCGATAAGTATCCACATAAGGATAAATTACATACTATCACTTAAATCATACAAAATAAAAACGAGGGGGACAAGAGATCATCAACCAAGCCTTTAAAAAGCAAGACTTACCTCATTTAATCGAACTACGTGACCAAGGACACAGTTGTAACATCAATTAATAACAAACCACGATACAGATGAATTATACAGACCTGGTGGAGCGATATGGGATTATGGGACTACCGTTACATAAAAGAAATTAACAGTGAATATTATTTTTAAAATGGAGAGTATTATGTGTTTTGATGGAATGATTAGCTGATAAAAAAACTTAATGACACAGGAACGGACAGTATATATCTTGGGTATTCTCTTATTTAGAAGAACTTCGTTAAGCCTCCAAAAATGATAATTTGTAACGAATCATTATCAGATGTGATTATCGTACACTCTTACATGAAAATATTACCGAAGAATATCTAGGATACTCATTTAACTACGGATACAAGCGATTGATATCTTAAAAAAATATTCCAGCTCTTAGGTAACTTGCACTAGTATAAGTCTAATTACCTAATTCTCAATCAACAATATAATGCATAAACTAGCAGGTTTACAGTAAGAATCTGTCTGGCGAAAAACAACTAAACTGTTCACAAGTAACTCAGTAAACTAGCTTGTTTGTTATTGTTTAGTTCACAGTCTTATGTTCTGTGTTGTTTCAGTGTTGAAAGATGATATTGCTTACTGCCATGATTAGCAATGTATATAGTTATATAACACAGGAAACATACGGTCATAGCTTAAAATATCAAAACACGTTAAAAAGATAAACGATGAGAGCTTGAATGAATCACTTCATTATACCTTGGAGTATGTAATCTTGTAAAAAAAAAGGATGAACTAGCAAACAAGAACTAAGATTATTTGGGCTTACTACTCCTACCATTTCTTTCAAGGGTATAGTTACGATCTGTGTTTATTAAGGTAACAATTACGGAGTCAACCTTTTCACTCCATAAGGTATAAAGCTAGAATCAGATAGAGAAATAACAAACTATATCGTAATGATCGGACTGTTACGCTTTATACGTGTAATATAGGCACATATCCCATCTCGCAGTTCTTCATCGTAAAGTTAATATTTCAAAACTAGATTGTCAAATTATTAGTTATGACGAGAGATAAAGACTTTGATATCAGCGCTTGACCAAATTCCAGCCTTCGGCGCTTAGGCTGATTTCTGGGCTTCGAACTAAATCAAAAGGATGCGACAACAAAATACTGATTTGATAACCTTCATGATATAAACATAAATGTTTCGCATTTCAATCTGGGCGACTGAATTTTCAAAATATTAACAATATATTTTATCACTATATTATTATATAAATATTACAATGTAACATGAACATTCTCTATAACATGAAGAGTTATTTTTCAGTGCTTCAGTGATAAATCATGTGGTACATATTTAATTATACATGAAAGTGCTATGTGCTGGAAACAAATGACATGAAAAATGGACTTTCGGCTGCTTAAACAATGATTGTCCTTTTGAGGAAGAAAATGTGAAGGTGAACGTGTGTTTCATGCACGTGAGGTTAGTCATGCTTGTGACCATAATATAAAACCTTAATGTTACTGATGATGAATTTGTGAAATGTTAAACATAAAGAATATGCTCTATTTTCTTTTCATGTCTTTTTTTCACTTTTCCATTTTACTTATAACTAGTTCATAAAAACATATGAACAAATCATATATACTTGAAGACGAATTTTAGAGCAGGGAGTCATTATGTTATTTTTCCGTAACCTCCATTGGTCAGATTTTTTGTTGTAATTTACAGACATTGAAACATTTCTAGATACAGTGTATTTTCGATATTTATATTTTGGTTTCCATTAATGATTCCTAAATGAAAACATAGTGTGGATCATATTTATGTTATTTCGCTCTCAATTTTCTGCAATTTTGCAGATCATATGATTACTGGTCGCGTAATTGTAATCATTTCAAGCCAAATCATATTTTCATTTTAAAATATATTTTTGAAACTAAAGTGGTGATTTTTTTTCATAGTTTTTACCTTCATTTACACTTATTATTCCAAATGGCCATGTACATTCTAGTATTTAATTCGAAATGCAAAATTTCTTAAAATGGAATCTTACAGTCATACTTACCTATACACTTACCTACTTAACCAGAGACATGCATTCTAAACTACTAAATATGTTTGACTAACTACTTTACTGTAAGGAGTATATGTTATATTCAGGGTGGGATACCCAGTGCAGAGTAGGGAAAGGTGAAAGGGATTCAGAGATCAATATATTTGTGTAGCATGATGGCATAGTTACCTTCTTTAAACACGAAGGGAAAAAAGAAGAAAAAACGAAATAAATTCAAAGTTGAAATATGAAAAAATAAACAATATATTATCATCACTGATGCAATAATATAGAAAAGGCAATTTCAACTAAATATATCTAACATGTATTTTTCATTTACATAAAATTACAAAGGTCACTAGAATGTTTCGTATGGTGGCAAGCACACATAATTTAGGAAAAGATAGCAAGTTGAATGTCAATAATATTATCAAAATAATGTTAACTGAAATCAGTGTAATTAGATAATTTGTGTGGTATCAAAACTTACCACTGTCCAATACCACATCAAAGGGTTTATCATACATGTCCAAGTAGTCCTGGGGTCTGATCAGACAGGGGTCATTGTCCTCACACAGGTAATGTAGCACGCCTATCATATAAAAAATCAAAAATAAAAGTAGTAGATTTTTATACAAACCTTTACACTGGTAAAGTTTACACAGTTCCATGGGTAACTTCGCACCGCGAATAGTGCCTTTTCATACTTTAGAGTAGGATAAATTAGAGCCAAACAATTAATTAAACTGCATCACACAGCTGTTTCGTCTTTCTATGACTCGTAAGTGATGCTATGGGCCTAGATTTTGAAGCCTCGCAGACGACTAAGGAATATCCAAAGTGATCGAAAGAAAAGTCAAAATCTAGGCGAGAAGATGCAGTAGATTCATAATTAAATAAATTTCGTAATTTCCATACATCAGAAAATTTTAGAACAGCCTCAAGTACATATAAGAAGTAAAAGGGATAATATAGCAGTTTTGATTTGGACAGTCACGAAGTTAATGGAGATACAAAACATATCAATTATGGGCCTTAGCTCAAGATCAGAATCAATCAGAAAAAATGTCGCTGTCACACAATATAGACCGAAATCAAAGGTCATTAATGTTTATATGACAATTAACATATGTTCCAGCATTTACTGCCTCGTATATACTTTAAAAAATCTTGAAATTGAACATTCAGACAGGTACATCATGATTTATAAGTGTGCTCATTGTCTTAGCAGAGTACAAAAATTCCAAAACTTTTTAATAGATAAAATGCCTGAATTGGAATATTGCAAACTGTCCTCTAAAACACGTTCGTATATATTCAGGGGTACAGGTCAGGCAACATGAAGTCCGTATGATACACATTGACTTGAACAAGGGGAAATCTTGACATATATAATATAGCCAAATAATGAATTGAACATCATCATGATGCTGTTTCGTTCCTCTTGGACTTGGTGAAGATACTACCGCTCTAAATCGTAAAAACCAAACAATATCAAAATTGATCGAAAGAAATATAAAAAACATACAGGTAGGTGGACCTCAAAATTCAATACATTTGATAATTTTCGATTAATACATGTAAATTAATTAAAACTTGGCATGCAGGTTACGGCGAAGTCCTCAAATATGTAATGTCTACCACCTGCACTCTCAAAGAAAATGTCTGTATATTGATTATCATCTCTTTAAATAAAGTATTCAATACCTTGCTGGGGTAGCAGCTCTGGCACTCTTTCGTGTAAACTATCCATCAAGTTCTTCAAATTCAACTGTAAATATCAAAATTGATCTTTTCTCCTTCAGAGATACATACCAGGTAACTTGTTTTACCCATTACATTAATGTTTATTTTCAATTTAACTATATTTTAAGGAGTTTCTACTTTATTTTCATTACTTATTTTATCTGGAATGTCAAATTTATTGTCAAGTAATTTCTTCTTCATTATTGATTAAAATACTGTAGTTCAGTTCAAAACATCTGATGTAAAAACTCATGCGCTTTAGAAACTTTATCTTTATGAGACCTAGCTTTCATTACTGTCAGTTGTCAAATCTTGATTTAATATTAGTTTTAACAGAATTTAAATCAAATTGAATTAAGTGTAACACGTATTTGTATAGTTTCATTTATGACATAAATGGAGCATTGCCCAGAGCCTACCATCAAACATACATATGTATTTACTTGTACATGATCTTATGGTAACATTGGTACCTTCGGTGTCTTTGCTAGATGATTACCCAGCTTGAGTAACTGTGTCAAAAGATCTATGACAATCTTGTCTGTTGATTCATTGCTGTCATAATTCTCTATTCTTGCAGCCTGTATGTCCAAGGTGCGGAAGCTCCACTGACCATAAAGTCGATGAGGGATGTATGGATAGTTAAGGTCGTACAGAAATACATGGTACTTGATTTTATTAATTTTAAAAAGTTGATTTATTAATAAAGTTGCTGATTGTGTTTTGTTTAACTTTTGTAAAAATTCGTAAATTTCTAAGGTAGAAAATAATTATTCCATTTTAATATACGCTATATGTACAAAACATAACCGAATAATTTGAGAACCACATATTTTTTCGATTTTGCAACGAAAAAGAGTCTCCACTGTAGCCTCACAATTTTCAACGTACAGTCTGTCATTAAGCCATTTTGATTCAGTGTGTAAACTATACGATCAGATAAAAATAAATAAACAATAGCAAAATCCACGAACACGAATTTCTTTCGCCATATGTGTGCAAACAAATATGTATGAGACCAAACCATGTTAACATTTCCTCCCAATTCTAAGAAAATAATTGAAATATATCTACTGTGTTATATATGAGGAAGTCTAATCATTTGATGTTATAGTCCAACATCTTTTTCCTGAATGAATACCTTACATACTTCTTTTTTTCTCTTGAAACGACTTTGACCTCAAAGTAATGCTGGTCAAAGTGTAAAAGGATATATCATGCGAGATGATGAGAATTTTGCTGGACTCAAAAGACCCACTGCTGTCGTCGATATTCGATTGTAGGTCCCTCACTGTCTCTGTTATTAGATCTGTGGATGTCTGTAACCAATTTCGTAAAATTTTAAAAATGAAAATCATGTATAGAATGTTTAGAATATTGTCATTTTAAAACTTTTTCAACGTGATGTTTAAATAAACTGCTTTTCTTTCACATACGAATGATGTATGTGATGCAAAAGAATATTAAGGATAAACAACTTGTAGGTAAAAGGTCATGTATTACTGGTCAACATATTTTGACTATGAAAATCGGTGTTTGTTTTACTAAGTATTATATCTATTACCACACTAACCTCAACAATGTGCACTATATGTTTCATGTAGACAAGCAAAAGTCCTGTGACCACTTCTGATGACTGATGAACATTCTGAAGATTTTTGAAAAATCTTTCATAATGATCTGAAAACAGCAAATGAAGAGATATTAATACATCAATTAAAGTGAAAACTTAACCCAATTAGATTGAAATTTGAAGACTATATTTTTGTAAGCAAGAAACAAAATACTAATAAAGTTTTGTGCACTGGCTGTTGATTTTCTTTGTCAAATAGTGATTTTTGTATAACAAAAACAACATGGGTTTTGTAATGGTAAATAATATTACAATAATATTGGTGCTGATTTTTATTTACCAAGATTAGTTTTGAGTGCAGACTCATAATTGAAAACAAATTGCGGTCTGATACGATGGTTATGGTATGTAACTACAATGTCATTCAATAACTTTTTACAAAATATATTTACTTCCAATCTCTGTTCTGTCTTCGATGCCTTGTTTCAGTTTGGCGATATACACAAAACGATGAATCAAATTTTTCTGAAAATGAAAAACAGAAAATGCATTTCAATTGTTCTCAACAAAACAAGCACAAAATGTCAAACACAATACACACACAATGACTAGTTTCTGACGCTATAGTCATTTCCTAAGGGCGACAATTACCAAACCCATGGTGGGAATTTCACATGTAATTTCAAAGTAGTTCCTTTTAGGCCAATCAAATTTGATTCTGTCATCGGCCTTCTTCTTCTTGCCTTTTTTGGTGATATTTCTCTTATCTGGCTTAGGTGAGGATGGTCCTTGTCCATCAGATTGCTCAACCTCTACATCCTCACCTACATCTCCAGCAACACCTTGTTCAGCCATCAGTTAATACCAATGTATATTATTCCAATAAAGAGCTGGAACAGATGTTTGTGTGACTGGATTTGGAAGTTAGAAACACAAAAGGAAATGTTTCCAGTGATCCAAAAATAATGATAACAATATCTTTCACACCTATCAAACAAACAGCGCCAGTATAATTCCTGTAGTAAATATCACATATCGTAATGAAATACTGTACAGTCAAGTGTACCTAGAACATAAGAACACAATCACCACATCGCATAGTTTACTATCGTGCATGCGTATAATGTCCCCACAAGGCGTATTAAAGCAATGTTGATGTCATGGGAACTCTGTATGTAATCAGCATGTTACAAAGACTGTTAGATTGTGTCAATAGAAACCTTGGACCAACTTCCCCTCCCTCCACATACACAGTATACACTGGAAGGCAAATGTTTGATTTAGATATATTCAACAAAAGACTAACTCCAACAATGGAAAAGAACAGTTGCTTTCATACACTTGCTCAACTAAAAGCACGATGATCTATCAATAATTTGTACGGCTTTACAACCTGATTGCTGTTTGGCAGTTTAACTGTGGGAGCTGTTGACACAGACTGAGATATCAATGAATATGCAGTGTTATCAGTGACTGTATTGACCCTCACAACACATAGTAGAATGGTCCATGGTTCACTTCCAATGGAGAAAGCCAGCAACAATGATATAGTGTTCAAACACATCCATATCAGAAATTATATGTACATAGCAACATTGGGCAAAAGAAAATTAGACGGCTTATCAACAAGAAACTGATTTTAGAACTATATACTACCCAGTTTCCTGCAAAGTCTACGGGGTGTAATGATGAAGGGAAGAATATTATGCGCAAAAACATATGGTTGTGATGGAAAAGAGACAATTTCACTTCTGGAACTTGGAGGTGGATAGTGATGAAGGGTTCATTGAAGATGTACAACTAATGTGACCTTATAATGGTAAGACTCTGCATAATGGACCAAATCTTTGTTTCCATTAGAAATAAAACTGAAGTTCATGCACATTTTCAACACTGAGATAAATCACTATTCTCAAATGGACATAAATTTATGTCTTGTTTTAAACCATGCCATGTATACTAATCGTTCAAAAAAACGTTAGCATTAGAAAACTCATGTGAAGTCTGGTATTCAGGATAGTAGATACTAATACAATCCAGCATTCATTCGTTGGAATTATTTTTCAAATACCTAATGTAAATCCTGAAGTTTAAAAAAAAAAGTGAACTGCTATAAACCTAAAGGTTTACCTAGGTTTTCATTTTTTTTTTTTTTTTTTTTGACATTAACAAAACCTAATATTTGAGATTCTATACAAACTTAAGTAAGGACAAAATCATACTTCAGCTTTATCACAGATTTTGTAAGCAACACATTATTTTTAGGTTTGGAATGGAAATGGAATATCGCTATCTGAGCTTTTGGGCAAATCATATATTCGCATATTTGTCACTGTTATTGTCTTCTTGTGAAGCATTTGAAATTTTCAATCAATGATAAAAACAAATACTGTTGATAAAATACATTGTGGTTAATTTTGTTCCTTTCTACTGTATAATAATCTTGGTACTTAGAAATTTATCTGATTTCTCTAATCTTTGGTTATTTTAGCAAGGATCTACTTTACACATCACAACAGGTAAATGATACCCAATTCAAGAAACAGATTTCTTTTCCACATATGGAACCATCTACAGAACGGATGATCATTTAATGACAGCTTAAATAACAAGTACAATGGTTGGACAAAGAAATGTGTAGTATAATTCTAGGCTATGTTAGATTGCGAGATCTGAAAGGATCAAGAAGAATGAAAGTCCACTGTACAAAAACAAAAAAGATTAATGGTACCAGCAAATGTAGATAATGGAATCTTGTAATCAAGATACGATTTTTAACGATGAAAAGACATTAAATTACTATATTGCTTAGAAGAGTGTAATTGTGCTACAGCAATATTTAATTTTTGAGGAACAAGACTTCACTAAACTGCAGACAAACACAAGTCCCACCTTTTTTCTACTTAAACTTGAATAAATTTTATATCATTTAAATTTCAGATTCAATCCAACAAAATAATTTTTTACTCTTTATTTGATTTGTGTCCAAACCAGTGTCAAATTCTATGTCTTATAGATCTTATTTTATAGAAGGCTGTTATTATAGGACTGTATCGTCACATCTTATAGAAGGCTGTTATTATAGGACTGTATCGTCACATCTTATAGAAGGCTGTTATTATAGGGCTGTATCGTCACATCTTATAGAAGGTTGTCATTATAGGACTTTATTGTCACATCTTATAGAAGGTTGTCATTATAGGACTGTGTCGTCACATCTTATAGAAGGTTGTCATTATAGGACTGTGTCGTCACATTTTATAGAAGGTTGTCATTATAGGACTGTATCGTCACATCTTATAGAAGGCTGTTATTATAGGACTGTATTGCACATCTTATAGAAGGTTGTTATCATAGGACTGTTTCGTCATATCTTATGGAAGTAGTAAGTAGTAAGTGGTTATTATGAGACTGCAACATCACATCTGATAGTGAGTGGTTGTTATGAGACTGTAACATCACATCTGGTAGTAAGTGGTTATTATGAGACTGTAACATCACATTTGGTAGTAAGTGGTTATTATGAGACTGTAACATCACATTTGGTAGTAAGTGGTTATTATGAGACTGTTACATCACATCTAATAGTAAGTGGTTATTATGAGACTGTAACATCACATCTGATAGTAAGTGGTTATTATGAGACTGTAACATCACATCTGATAGTGAGTGGTTATGATGGATCTTTAACATCACATCTGGTAGTAAGTGGTTATTATGAGACTGTAACATCACATCTGATAGTAAGTGGTTATTATGAGACTGTAACATCACATCTGATAGTAAGTGGTTATTATGAGACTGTAACATCACATCTGGTAGTAAGTGGTTATTATGAGAGTAATGTTTCATCTGATAAGACTGTTACATCACATCTGATAGTAAGTGGTTATTATGAGACTGTAACATCACATCTGGTAGTAAGTGGTTATTATGAGACTGTAACATCACATCTGATAGTAAGTGGTTATTATGAGACTGTAACATCACATCTGGTAGTAAGTGGTTATTATGAGACTGTAACATCACATCTGATAGTAAGTGGTTATTATGAGACTGTAACATCACATCTGATAGTAAGTGGTTATTATGAGACTGTAACATCACATCTGGTAGTAAGTGGTTATTATGAGACTGTAACATCACATCTGGTAGTAAGTGGTTATTATGAGACTGTAACATCACATTTGGTAGTAAGTGGTTATTATGAGACTGTAACATCACATCTAATAGTAAGTGGTTATTATGAGACTGTTACATCACATCTAATAGTAAGTGGTTATTATGAGACTGTAACATCACATCTAATAGTAAGTGGTTATTATGAGACTGTAACATCACATCTAATAGTAAGTGGTTATTATGAGACTGTAACATCACATCTAATAGTAAGTGGTTATTATGAGACTGTAACATCACATCTAATAGTAAGTGGTTATTATGAGACTGTTACATCACATCTAATAGTAAGTGGTTATTATGAGACTGTAACATCACATCTGGTAGTAAGTGGTTATTATGAGACTGTAACATCACATCTGATAGTGAGTGGTTATGATGGATCTTTAACATCATATCTGATAGTACGTAGTTATGATGGATCTGTAACATTATATCTTATAGTAAGGGATTATTATAGAACTGTAGCTTTATATTTTATACACTAGTACATGTAATATGGTCACTGTAATGTTTCATCAAATATTTCACAAAGTAGATGATCATCCATGGTAATGTGACATCATAGTACATTTTACACATTGGATGATCATTTTTGCACAGTAACATAATCATTAAAATACAGGAGGCTGTCATGCAAGTGTAGCGGGGGAAATTATATCTTGTGTAATTTTATATGATATAAAGCTGTCAATACTTCAATTTTAGTCAGCTTGTTACAGGTGTCCCTGTGTCAGGTCTACTGTAGTGTTTGTACCCTGTGTACCGGTGACCTCTCCATTGTTTTGTCCTGTCACCTGGTACCTGTTTTGTCGGAGGTCTATGTATATCACGTGCAAGTTCTCCTGTCTTGTTTTCCTTGCATTTTCATCCGTGTCAGGGGTGTTCTGTCTCTGGTGATGTGTTGTGATTGGTTCAAACTGTCTCGCATTGTCATTTTAGGGTATAAGATGCAGTATGTATAATAATTTGTGTGCAGAGCATTGGATTAACTTCCACAAGGTGAAAAACTTCTCTGAGGTAGGTCGGGGATGGTAGCGTAATTCGTTGTTTTATCGGGTGGGAAGCTATAGCTGGGTGGAATGTAATTTTGTATAGAGATAGATAAGTTTATGTGTTCGGTGTAAGATGGGGGTCTCTGTGTTGGTATAGGCCTATGCCGTTGTTGATAATTCCCGTTAATTAATGTTTGCTGTTAAATAAGTTGTTACATTTAAATTAGCAGTGTTTGTCCTCCTTCGAAAACAAAATACAAGCTGTACCCATCGAACCTGGGTTGACGGTGATACAGGGCAAGACGGGACCGGGTAACTGTTAACCCCCACTCTCCCTCCTGTTTCACATGCATAAACATTAGAAAACAAAACAGCAGCATTCAGTGTAATTAAGTGATAAAGTAGCTAATCTTTCTTTACTCTCAACACCATGCAAGCAAATTATATAAATATGGTTATATGTATAAGATGCGGATTAAAATAGAATAAAATAGCCTAGCTAAACTTAAGTTGTGTAACCACAAAAAACATCAAAATATGATCATAAGACATAAACACATTGCCTGTACATTCTAATGGCAGCTTTACTGGTGGAAAAACTGTTTTCACTTATCATTATTAAAGACAAAGAAAATCGAAATGTGTAAAATGTAATGTACTATCAACATCTTTATGATATACATATATATTCAGCTGCTTTCCATTCGAATGCATGAAACATTATTAATATGTAAAGCAATGAGAGCTATCAGATTGTCTACAAAAAGGTATATAAATGAATAAGCATACAGTGATAGCTATCAGATTATTTACAAAAGGTTTGTAAATGAATTAGCAAACAGTGATAGCTATTACATTACCAACAAAATGCTGTAACTGAATTAGCATACAATAAACAATCATTTGCTGGTAATTACATTTCAAAAGAAAATGCCATTGCCAACTGAGATTGGTTAACCAACATAACAGAAAATCATTATAATAGTGAACACTCATAATCAGATGATGTGAACAGCTCATATTGAAATTATTTCTAACAGATGGCTGCTATAAATGTTCATGTAGATATGATTTGTAGTGTTATCTAATACAATGTATAGTTATAAATATACTGAACAAAATAAGTTAAGGATCATAAACTTGAAACAGTGCAGTTTTACATACAAGTAATAATATGATTATATTTTAAATTTTAATGACAGAACATTCATTTTAGTCTTTAATTACACAAAACAAATTCATTTGTGGTAATTGCTACCAAGAGCAGATAACCCTGAGTAACAGCACCCTTGAAATCAAAGTGTAAGAGGAAGTAGAGCAAGTTAATCATGTAGACAAGGAAAACTCATCAAACTGCAATTGGCAGTTTAATAGGCAGTATGACCTCCGTTGACATCAATAACTGCCCTGCAACGTCTGCACATGCTCCTTATTAGTCGTCGGTGGCTGATCTGTGGGATGCGCTGCCATTCCTCTTGCAGAGCAATCATAAGCTGTTGGCGGTTCTGTGGCGGATTAGGTCGAGCTGAAACCCGGCGTTGCAAGGTGTCCCAAGCATGCTCGATAGGGTTCAGATCAGGAGAACGACTTGGCCAGTCCATGCGAACGATTGCTTCACGTTGAAGATAGTCGTTGACCACACGAGCACGGTGAGGACGAGCATTATCATCCATCAGAATAAAATCATGGCCAACAACTCCTGCAATGGGCCTTACTATAGGGTGTAGAATCTCGTCCCTGTATCGAACAGCTGTTAAAGATCCATTGTCTATGATGTAGAGGTCTGTATGGAAGTCAACACTGATCCCTGCCCAAACCATCACTGACCCACCACCAAAGCGATCATGCTGGACAACACAGCAGTCTGCATAGCGCTCTCCTTGGGTTCTCCATACCCTCCTCCTACCGTCATGGAAGTCAACACAAAACCTAGACTCATCTGTGAACATAACATTTCTCCAATGACGTAATTGCCAATTCAAATGATGAGTGGCCCATTGATGTCTGGATTGTCGATGACCTCTGGATAAAATTGGTCGGACTGCTGGTCTTCTAGCTCGTAAATTAGAGGCATGGAGTCTGTTTCTGATTGTCTGAGATGAAATCCTTAGATTTGTAGCACGCTGAAACTGAAGATTCAAGACAGGAGCACTCAAAAACCGCTGACGTCGTGCCGTGATGCAAATGAATCTGTCCTGTCGGGCTGTCGTACAGCGTGGTCGTCCAGATCTGGGGCGTTGACGGACGTTATTTGTCTGTTGATAGCGATTCCATAGCCTACTAATCACGCTCTGAGAAACATGAAGCTGTGCCGCCACATTTCGTTGAGTTTGACCAGCTTGAAGGAGCCCTATAGCTCGCGCGGCTTCCATATCATTTAAATGTCTTCGCATGATTAGTTTTTCAAGTTTTCGTTACAAATTGATTAAATGTTTCCAAATTCAACTTTTTTTAGCTTAGAAGTAACAGAATCAAAACCTGCAAGATTCCTCTGTAGTAATAGACCAGTCAGTTTTTCACACCACCATAGTTAACTAGAGCGGAACGGCAAGACCTTCAGATGCACGTGCTTTCACCTTTGACATGACTTTAGGTACATATTGGAGAAACTACGAGTGCAATTACCGGCAATACATGATTTGAATTTTTAAAGATATTATGGTCACAATTTATGATCCTTAACTAATTTGTCCAGTATATATACATTTTCCTCTGACATATAACATTGATATTGTATTAATGCAACATTAATATTAATATTAATATAAATATAATAAAAATATTAATGTAACAGTATAGAGACAGAGAACTTATTATATAAATGACACAACCCTTCAACTCTTTATAATATTGCATCCATAGCATAGCATAAAACAAATACAAAACAAAAATCAATGGATTGACACTTAAGACAATTTTAAAATGATATTATGCTATATTTTTCTTTTCTTTTCACTTTTCCGACAGGTAGAGGAATAGTGACTTCATCAAGTACAGGATACATTGTATTAACCATTCTGTCGCGTTTCTTCACTAAATAATAACTTGGGGCTTGAATGGAAAAAAAAACAAACAAAAAACAAAAACAAAACAAAAAACTTGTATATAATCAGATGATGTGAATTGGTGTTTTATTGAAATCTAACAGATGGCTGCTATAAATGTTCATGTAGATAAGTGTTAAAATACAATGTATAGTTATAAATATATAATTTTCCTCTGACAATAACATTGTATTAATGCAACATTAATATTAATATTAATATAAATATAATAAAAATATTAATGTATATAGAGACAGAGAACTTATTATATAAATGCTTTATAATATTGCTATTAGCATAAAACAAATACAAAACAAAAATCATGGTTTTAAACAATTTTAAAATGATATTATGCTATATTTTTCTTTTCTTTTCACTTTTCCGACAGGTAGAGGAATAGTGACTTCATCAAGTACAGGATACATTGTATTAACCATTCTGTCGCGTTTCTTCACTAAATAATAACTTGGGGCTTGAATGGAAAAAAAACAAACAAAAAACAAAAACAAAACAAAAAACTTCTATAATTGTTGCTTTTCGTATTGGTGTTTTAGTATTCAGAAGTTAACATGAGTATATGGCTACTATTGTTCAGTTTTAACTGTTCCTCTTTCTCGTGCATCACACTGTACAGCCGTCACAGACATGAGTCCGTGGTATCATAATTGATTATTATTGATAATTTTCAATAATGTGGCTTCATACACTCGCTTTCCGTGAGAAATGCTATACAGAGACAATTTACCTTATTCAGTGCTCTATTTTTATCCTCAATGACTTCTAATAAAGAGGTTCTATGAGGTTCAATGACGGAATCTTCTCTTTCATGCTCCATGGCAGACGCCATATTGTGAGTTTTGTTGCTATAGGAACAGCTCCATTTTTTCCGCGTTGGTTGATTAGAAATTAGTCGACATTGACGAAATATGTTTTATTAATTGTCCTATCAATTTAATATTCAGTTTTGACAATTTAAAGAACATTAAGATATAAAATTAGGTTATTATTTGTAAATATTTATTGTAAAATAGAAGCCAATTAACGGATTTCGGAATACGAAAATTGACAAATAAGATTTGAAAGGCAATGCTTATATTGAAAAGGTATCAAATATTCGATTTATTTTTGTCGCTCTTTATTGTGGTTGTTGTTTATAAACATATGAAGAGGCAGGTAGTAAACGCAATATGGAAATAACAATCCATCCGGAAACGTTGAAGTTCAAGTCAGTAGTTTAGTTTGAAGTATCTCTTCGGAATAACTTCCGTTTCATTTTCCTTACAGGCAACATAATCTTCCCGTCAAGCTGTATACGAAATAGCAGTGCAAAAGACGGTTTGTATCAGTCACAGACACTATGTTTAACAGTTTTTGAAATCAATGTCAATGACATCCATAGCTATCCAAACAGACCAGTTTGATAATCAAAGGAGCTAAAGTAATTAATATGGTTAGCTGTTTAATTTATTGTCACAGATCCTGTCAGATGATCACAATATCCGATAACATGTGACGTATGGTATGCGTTCGCCGACTACACAACAAAACCCTTGTCGGTTGTTCAATATTCAAGAGGTCTATATTTAATTCGTAGGTTGTACATAGCATGGAAAACAATCTATAGAAGAATTTATACTACAGTAAAGACAAAATTGTACAAATGATACAGTTACACTTGCCATGTTTTTATTGTTGGAGGTAAAAAAGTAGATAACAGTGTATATACATTTAATGTCTGTGTATGTCAAAATTTTTTTATATTAACATCAGTTGGGGACATCAATGTAAAGTTACATACATAGTGTATGTCTAGGAATTAAACACACAGCTTGTTTGTTATTCTACATTCAAAAGTAATAGTAAGGCATCTTTTTATTGGATAATTTTCATGATCGAATCCCTGATATTCTCCTTAGTTCAGATGCAAGCCCAAAGATGGCAACCATCTTTGTGGCTGAGGTAGATGATCAACATTGACATATTGTAGAAATTTATTTTAATACTAGGCTAAAATGTGTCATTGCAGTGTAAAGTGGAGAGTACGATGATGATAAAATTTGTCTTGTTGTGAATTGCCAGCTTTTGAAAAGCTTCATTAGCCTGACTAGTATTGTTATTTCATGATCAACATATGATTTATGATGGTTGTGAACTGACTGAAGACACGCTTTGCAAAAATCTATGAGGAACTAACTATGAATCAAGTGGCTCTGGTCTATAATTTGATATTGATCATGTGCATTCTGAGATTCTTAGGCCCTTGAATGTTACTTTAATTCACTGTTATATACTTGAATATTTTATACCTAATGCAATTGTAATAATCTATTGTTTTTGGTTTTCAGGGATGAGTTGATCCTGACACTGATGAATGACGAAATGAAAGCAGAATTCTCAAACTTGGTGAAGTTTGTGAAGTCATCCAGTAATAGCCTAGACTTGAAGTCATCTGAGGAACAGATCACCAAGTCTAAAAGTGAACAGTTTTTGTCTGGCAATGATGCAGTACAGATTTATAAGGATATTATATCAAGTCATTCAAGTAAATCAAAAGGCATTCAGAACAGCAGCATTGGTAAGGATCACACACCAGTAGAACAGGTACAATTAAAGCATCAGAATAGAGGACATCAATTTTCCAAACATCCTGGTAGGCCATCTACCCAATGCTGTTTAAATGTACAAACATTACTGACATGTTCCCAGAATGGAGACCTAGCAAAAGTCAAGGAATGTTTGACCAATGATGTAGACATTGATAGTCAGGATCAATTTGGATGGACAGCTCTCATGTGTGCAGCATGTAGTGGACAGAGTTTAGTAGTAAAACATCTTCTGGCCAATGGTGCTAATAAACACCTTACTGCAACAGGCGAAAAAACAGCCGCTTCGATTGCCTCTGATGCAGGTCACTGTGATGTAATGAGATTTATATCAGAATTTGATCCAAATAAACCTGAAGTGATTGAAGAAAGAACACAGTCATCTCCCAGGGGTATACAGGTGGCACAGCCATTTTACTGTGATGTTTGTAAACAGGACATAAAAGAGACTTCACAAATAAATCATCAAGCATCAACTGTACATTTGTTTAACATGAAAATGAAGGCAAGCCCACATAGTTTTTTAGAACATTCTAAAAACAAAGGGTATCAAATTATGAGACGAACTGGGTGGGATGGTGAGAAAGGTTTGGGGTCAGAAGGTCAAGGGCTGAAATTCCCAATAAAGACAGTGTTAAGAAAAGACAGAGCTTGCTTAGGATCTGACACATCTAAAGAAAAAGCAAAGATTACACATTTTGGTCCTAGAGACATCAGTGCTGTGAAGAGGAATGTCAGTGTTAGTGAAAGAAAAATGTCTGCTAGAACTTTAAGCAAAAGAGCACGGAAAGCAAAGGAGAGGAAGGAAAAACAATGGGAAAAGAACTTAAGACAACAGTTTAATTTGAATTAATAATTGTTTTTGAAATTGAAATAATTGTCAGGAGTGTTTTTGAATCAAAACATAAATCGTATTTTATTGATTTTTTAAATATCTTATGTTTATTTATTCAATCATAAATTAAACAGAACACCCAAAAGTTTATATATATATTTTTTTTAATGTATACATGTACATGTATTAAGTGTTGTTGTATATGATACAAAAATATTACACAAAGTCCTTGCTATCTATAATTGGTTTTTGTTTTTAATCTACTTTTTTAATGTGAATTAAATGTATAAAATCTGTGATTTCCTACGCACTGAATATATATACATTTGCATTTTGCAGGTGTGGAATAAATGACAAAAGCATTGTGCTACATATAGAAATTTTTATTTACCTTATTTTATTTTCAACATCGCATACTTGTTTTCTGTACCCCTTGAATATTCCATGGCAAAATTGAAGGTTCAATGAATTGTATTTTTGCTTCATGTTAAATTTGCCTTGCTCCAGTTGTTCATATCCCCAGGTTGATCATCTTTCAGTTTTGGCTTGTCTAAGGGGAGGCAACCTCATTTTTTTACAATACCATACAATATTCTAATAATTCTGTTCACATTAAATTGATGAAATTTGAAAGAATGATCAGAGGCAGTTTGAAAGACTTGCTCACTTCAGATTTTTCTGATTTAAAATACACTTTTAGTATTAGTTTCCAGAGTTATCAGAAGCAGAGTCATATGTAATTATCCCCAATGAAACATATCGCAAGAAAGATTAATGTAGGCTTCATCATCGGTCCTTTCTTGGCTTAAACTTGAAAATTTTTTAACATATCTGGCTCAACTTTTATATACATATAAGGCTATAGTGCCTTAGGCTTGCCTTTTATAATAGACATGATACCCCTTTCGGTATAATCTTTGTTAGCATGGAAATAAATAGAGAAATCCAAAATTGACAGTTTGCAAGCTTTTCTCAGCCTGCAACCTGTAAAACTATTGTGTAGATTTCTACACATGTTAAAGACACAGAGAAAGTGCATCAAAAGATTTACTAACTATATGGTTGATATGTATATAGGTCTGTTTGGAGGGTCATACCAACAACATGTGATAATGTCTTACTTTTCAGCTCCTTGTTATAACTGTCTGTTTTTTGACAACATAATTCAAAAATAGATTACTATTTGAATTGAGTGTTGGTCATATCTTCACTTTTTGGTGGTGATGATTAAGAGGTGCTTGCAATCTGTGAAATTGTGATAAGAAATATTAAGGATAAATATTGTTACTCTTTTGACTTTTGTAACTATATATATCCATTTCTTAACTGCAAATACTCTTCCATACTCCTAAACATTTTCTCTATAATAATTATACCTATGGGATATAAATACATCTATCAACTGTAAACATCTTACTACTGACCAGGTGTTTGTTACTACCTGTAGACATCTTACTATTGGTCAGGTGTGTGTTACTACCTGTAGACCTCTTACTATTGGTCAGGTGTGTGTTACTACCTGTAGACCTCTTACTATTGGTCAGGTGAGTGATATAACCTGTAGACCTCTTACTATTGGTCAGGTGTGTTATTACCTGTAGAACTCTTACTATTGGTCAGGTGTGTGTTATCACCTGTAAACCTCTTACTATTGGTCAGGTGTATGTTACTACCTGTAGACCTCTTACTATTGGTCAGGTGTGTGTTACTACCTGTAGACCTCTTACTATTGGTCAGGTGAGTGATATAACCTGTAGACCTCTTACTATTGGTCAGGTGTGTGTTATCACCTGTAAACCTCTTACTATTGGTCAGGTGTGTGTTACTACCTGTAGACCTCTTACTATTGGTCAGGTGTGTGTTGTTACCTGTAGACCTCTTACTATTGGTCAGGTGTGTGTTATTACCTGTAAACCTCTTACGATTGGTCAGGTGTGTGTTACTACCTGTAGACATCTTACTATTGGTCAGGTGTGTGTTACTACCTGTAGACCTCTTACTATTGGTCAGGTGTGTGCTACTACCTGTAGACCTCTTACTATTGGTCAGGTGTGTGTTATTACCTGTAGACATCTTACTATTGGTCAGGTGTGTGTTATTACCTGTAGACATCTTACTATTGGTCAGGTGTGTGTTACTACCTGTAGACATCTTACTATTGGTCAGGTGTGTGTTATTACCTGTAGACATCTTACTATTGGTCAGGTGTGTGTTACTACCTGTAGACATCTTACTATTGGTCAGGTGTGTGTTATTACCTGTAGACCTCTTACTATTGGTAAGGTGTGTGTTATTATCTGTAAACCTCTTACGATTGGTCAGGTGTGTGTTACTACCTGTAGACCTCTTACTATTGGTCAGGTGTGTGTTATTACCTGTAGACCTCTTACTATTGGTAAGGTGTGTGTTATTACCTGTAGACCTCTTACTATTGGTCAGGTGAGTGTTACTACCTGCAGACCTATTGGTCAAGTGAGTGTTATGAAGCTGAAAATCTAACTGGTCATTTGACAAGGCACTTAACCCCTATTGCTATGAATTGTACATGTATGCAACGAGCGCCCCAGTATATTGTTCACTGAGGTAGCCACCAGCTGCTAGTTATGATACCCTGATTTAAAAATTACTCTGGCTTTTTCTTGGATGATAAAACAACAAACAAAATCAAGGAATGTCTTGTTTGTTCACTTGCTTTACGGCTTGAAGACCAGAAGAGTTTATGCCATCAAATACTATTTCGTTACTGCTAATCCTCCTAAATGGATAGTGATACAAAGAGAACCCCATTGGTGAGTAAGGAATACTTCATATTTGGTCCTTAATGAAATTAGGACCCTTTGATTTTCAAGATGGCTGCCATGGCATCTATCTGGAAAATCTCGTTATCGCTGCACCCTCTGTATGGAAAGTCTTGTAAATAGATATGACTTCTAGGGAGAAGAAATTTTATTGTCTACAGAAGGTCCCGACTGAAATTCTGACCCATGCCGCATGCAGTTAATTGATCTTCCTAAATCCTGTTCTCAAAACACATACTTTTCCAGAATAAAAAGCTATAGATGGAAAGCAGCTGTTTATACTTTTAGACAGCAGTATCCCTGAACAATTGCCAAACTGAATCCGCCAGAATAATGGAATACTGAAAAAAATGCCCTCGATTTGACAAGTGATTTATTCTTTGTACAATACTTAATAATAGCACCTTTCAAATATCAAAATCAATGTGGAAAGGAAAAGCCATTTCCATTTTCATGTTAGCCATATAAATGAAGCATTTCCATGATTCACAGTTACTCTCTACATGTATACATGCAAATCACAGGTTCATGGACTTTGATGCTGACTACACAGGGATCTACGTGTTTATTTCAAGATATTGCATTTTGGTAAAACCTGCAGGAAAGAGCTCAAGACACAAAATGTCATCAGTTTATAACAATACCAAAAGTTGGACACCAGTCAGGAACTCTAGAATTTGAAAACAATTGCAATGGAACGACGCTTATCTTGGATTTTGACAGAAAATAGTTATTATCGGTCTAAATCGAGAAATAACAGGACAGATGTTTCTCAGCTTATTTGTATCCGACCCCTTTTTGCGATATTGTTCTTGAATCCTAGAATTACAGAAAGTTGGCTATCTTTGATTCAGGCAGCTACAGTTAAATTTGTTATCGCTAAATTTACTTAGAAATACCGAGCAAATCTTTCCTAGGTTTCATGGACATGTTCTCCAGGATAGGACGTATTTCCAAAGGTGATGATTACGCAGGATTCTTTTTGATTGAAAGCAAAAGAATATCTTGGCAGCTTAATTTATCAATTTTCCATAATGACGAATGGATCTTTCACAAACTAAAGGGTAGCAACGGCTGACAGACAACTTTTTATGAGTTTGACAGTTAAATCTATTTTAATGTACTGAATCGATCTTGCTTTAATTCTATGTAAATGTTGCAATACAGAAGATAGTTACAGTGTAAGGTTAAATACTAGCAATACAGAAGATAGTTACAGTGTAAGAGTAAATACTAGCAATACAGAAGATAGTTACAGTGTAAGAGTAAATACTAGCTATGCAGAAGATAGTTACAGTGTAAGAGAAGATAGTTACCGTGCAAGGTTAAATACTAGCTATACAGAAGATAGTTACAGTGTAAGGTTAAATACTAGCAATACAGAAGATAGTTACAGTGTAAGGTTAAATACTAGCTATGCAGAAGATAGTTACAGTGTAAGGTTAAATACTAGCTATACAGAAGATAGTTACAGTGTAAGGTTAAATACTAGCAATACAGAAGATAGTTACAGTGTAAGGTTAAATACTAGCTATACAGAAGATAGTTACAGTGTAAGGTTAAATACTAGCAATACAGAAGATAGTTACAGTGTAAGAGTAAATACTAGCAATACAGAAGATAGTTACAGTGTAAGAGTAAATACTAGCTATACAGAAGATAGTTACATTGTAAGGTTAAATACTAGCAATACAGAAGATAGTTACAGTGTAAAAGTAAATACTAGCAATACAGAAGATAGTTACATTGTAAGAGTAAATACTAGCTATACAGAAGATAGTTACAGTGTAAGGTTAAATACTAGCAATACAGAAGATAGTTACAGTGTAAAAGTAAATACTAGCAATACAGAAGATAGTTACATTGTAAGAGTAAATACTAGCTATACAGAAGATAGTTACATTGTAAAAGTAAATACTAGCAATACAGAAGATAGTTACATTGTAAGAATAAATACTAGCAATACAGAAGATAGTTACAGTGTAAAAGTAAATACTAGCTATACAGAAGATAGTTACAGTGTAAAAGTAAATACTAGCAATACAGAAGATAGTTACATTGTAAAAGTAAATACTAGCAATACAGAAGATAGTTACAGTGTAAGAGTAAATACTAGCTATACAGAAGATAGTTACAGTGTAAGGTTAAATACTAGCTATACAGAAGATAGTTACCGTGTAAGGTTAAATACTAGCTATACAGAAGATAGTTACCGTGTAAGGTTAAATACTAGCTATACAGAAGACAGTTACCGTGTAAGGTTAAATACTAGCTATACAGAAGACAGTTACCGTGTAAGGTTAAATACTAGCTATACAGAAGATAGTTACCGTGTAAGGTTAAATACTAGCTATACAGAAGATAGTTACCGTGTAAGGTTAAATACTAGCTATACAGAAGATAGTTACAGTGTAAGAGTAAATACTAGCAATACAGAAGAAAGTTACATTGTAAAAGTAAATGCTAGCTATACAGAAGATAGTTACAGTGTAAAAGTAAATACTAGCTATACAGAAGATAGTTACAGTGTAAGAGTAAATACTAGCAATACAGAAGATAGTTACAGTGTAAGGTTAAATACTAGCAATACAGACAATAGTTGCAGTGTAAAAGTAACAACTATGGAATAGTGAACAGACCAAACTACATATATATGTGGAACCAATGAACATCATAAGACATTGGTAATTCATTTAAATTCAGTAAACAGAGGGGATATTTGTGTCTATGTATTCTTTGCGTATCTATCTTGAAACCATGAAAAATGCAATTTCGCCAGAATTTATTTAAACATAGCCTCCTTTTCTTTTTTAGCACGTGTTTAAGAAACTTCAATAGTTTATGTATGCAAAAATGTGTGGATTTACATAGGCGACATACTTATAACAAACAGATTTGCCTCCCTTGTTCATCAAATATTGAATTCCAAGAGTAATAACAACCTGCATAACCTGCTTTACTGCTGTGTTGTTATCACCTTACAGTAAATAATGTTACAGAAATTCTTATTTCAGAGTTCAAATTTACACTTGGATACGTCAAACAAGTACTCTGGAAATGGTTTCTTGTGCCATATTTATTACCTCCTATAATTCAAAACAAACTAACTATATGTGTAGAGAAAATCCATCCAAATGACAATGGACAATCCATCACATACAAATCTAACGATAAAAACATGAGGACAAACAGCATTTATTTTTCATAAAACCATTTCGTTTAAAGAGTCTAATCAGCTGTCAAAGCATTAAAACGACTTTAAATAGAAATTTAAATACCATTTCACAATAGGTCAAGATGTTTCTCGGTGTGTCACTCAATAGTAATAGTTGTCTTATGAAACAGATACGCTACTCTTTAATAGACATGTACCATGTTCAAAAATTCATTTTGTCTCCAGGAAATGGCTATGAGATACACTAGCATTACACGTAGTTTGAAAGTCAATGTTATCTCTTGTTAGTAGCTGTAACCTAACTTTACCAGTTGATTGGTTATTCCTAGACAACCCTGTGGTTGCAACATATATATGATACATCCACATTCTATACCATATACATGTGTATGTACTCTTTGTTATTAAAGAGGCGGATGCATATGATACTTAATAGTTTTAAAGATTTTCATTTATCATCAACTGTCAAGCAAATTCATTTTGAAAAGAATGATACAAAACCCAATTATCTTTATCAAAGCTATATATTCAAGTACAACTTCGTCATGACATATATACATGCACAATGCATATACAGCTCAAATCACTTGCTTTCCGTTTAGTCCGGATGAAAATAGCTATATTTCTAAAACTAGCAACAATTCTTTGTGATTCACAGACTCAATATTCATTAATAAGCACACTTTGTAATAAGAATATAGAAATGTAATAAAAAGTTTATTAATTTTAGTTGATGTTTATGATCAATTCGGTTATTGACTTATAATCTGCACAAAGGTAAATAACACATAATTATTTCACACAAAGTCTGCAGTCTTTTCATCTACACTAAGATTACAATTACAGAAATGGCTTTGATTTGTCATGTATACATAGTATATGTGATGTATGACAAAGTGATATCAATATCCACTGTTGATCAGGTTGACAATAGTTGAATTCATAGGTGCATAATTTCTTGCGTTCCCAGATGACAATTTTCCAGATTCGTAGATCTGCCATTTTCCGTCATTATCTCGCGACAATGAACACATAATGACCGCCTGAGAAGAACTTGCGTGTGTAAAGGTTGTTTTACACAGATCAACTGTAGGGTTATCAGCCTGGTAAAACTTTAAACTCGGATTCGGATATCTGGAAATGTTCGGAGAACACCAAGCACTTAGTGTGAAGTACATTTTTGTAACATTACTAGGTATTTTTTTCAGATGGACATTGATGGTGTGATGGCCGATCCTTTTCACAGCATCCATGACATCACCAGAGTGCCATAATCCTGTCAAAGGGAAATGTTGATGTTCAGATTGATATCCACGAAAATCGCATATTGCCATATTTGTTGTTCCATTATACACCAAGCAGGATGCGTCTAGGTAATCACGACCGGATATAGGATATCCCCAGTGTAGATCGAAGACCACGTGATCAAAAGCCTCTGGGATAGAATAGAGCAGCACCATCAGGTAGACAGTGGTGTTGGGTGGTACATTGAAGTCTGACAGGGTCGCTAATTTTCCATTGCTTAATCTGTTCTGGAAATAAGAATCAGATATATATATTCTCGACGGAGGGATCGTAATGATGAACCTATGATTCATTTGTGCTTCTATATTGAACTGAGACTTACAAAGGGCGATCTTTATCAAAGTTACAATAATGGATTTATTGTGGAATGTAAATTAAACATAAAAATAATAATATGCTTATATCTGCTTCAGATATAACCTGAAAACATGGTTTATAATACACGTAACGATAAATGAAAATTGAAAACAAATGATCCATTTGCAATACAATTTGTATTGAGTAATATCAGATAGACATGAAAAATTAAAGATTTATAACATCAGAAAAGCAAATTCTTCAACTTGAAAAAAGGTGTTTAGACATTTAAGAAACTCTTCGCTCATTAATTAAGAAAATACTCAAAAATGCAGGAAAATAACTAGACTGTATGTCCATATTCATGGAACAAAATATTCAAGTAATACACGAAAAACACGGCGACTGGAAAATGTACAAGAAGAGTAAGTAATGTAACATTCTTCTCAAATGAGGACAAGGTAAACAGCTACGGAACCATCAGGCTAACTAACAAGTATCAAACATGCCTGACTTTATCACACATAAGGAAATATACTATTTCCCAGTGATATCACTATGGCGACCATAAAACTATTTGATCTGAACATCTGTCTATATTTGTATAAGGTACTTGCCATACTAGTTAGATTTTTCTCAGAATCAAAGTCGTGCTGGAAAGCTAAGTAACTGATCATAATATACACCAATACAAGGAATGGCTCGAACGAGACCTTAGCTTTGACAAACACTTTAAAGTATTGATCAACAGCTAATACATACTGTTAATTCATTGTTGTTGTGATTAAGTTTTTGCTTGTCGACATCGTGATTCAGTCGGTGTTTTATTTCGTCTTTTAGCTTTAAAACTGTCATGGTGGAGTAGTAGGGAATGGAAATGGATTCACCCGTGAGGACAGTCACGTGAACGAGGTCCCATCCCTGTTTTGCCACCGATGGCGTGTATGTACTCTCATACACGGTGAACATAGCACCCAATGAAGCCTCCATCATTTTCACACTGTGACTGTCTGGGTTCACAGATTCTTCACAACCAGGATAGGGACACATCTTCTCCTTTTTAACACACTGGATCACGCACTGAAACAAAAATGGAATTTTGGATTACACGCCAACACATATCTGCTGGATATGGGTGCCATTTACGAAACTCTTCACTGCCCCCTAACAAACTGAGTATTAAATACAGCACAACGCCTCAGTACACGACAAAGGAATTTAAAGGAATGCACTTTTTTGGGCAGGATAAACATAAATGAATGGCCTGCACTCCTGGCCAGTGACATCATATCGTAGGCTGAAATGAATACTGATGCTATACATAAAAAAACAGACACAGAGTTTTACAGAACATGTGACATTTCTGTTGTCTCTGAGAATTGTTCTCAAGTAAGTCAGTTAATCTGAAAATAGTAAATAAATGTGAAGGAGGAAACACGACCAGTAAGTCCAGTTGTTTAAAAAATGCTGCTTTGAAAGCATTATTTTAAGGTGGTTGATCGCTTCATTATTCCCGAGATAACTCTGAACTATGGATCGCATTTTAGAAGGCGGCACACAGTACATATTAATCGCGTGTTTGAAATTCAGAAAGATTGGTCCCCAATGCACACCTATTTGCTGACATTACAACAATTGGTCAAGCATTTGAATTTTGCTTAAATTCTTCTAAAATCTGAATCATTTACAAAAATTGTTTAGATGTTTGTAATCCATAAATAAAAAAACCATTTAAGTAAAGGCCTGATAATAATACAGCTTATTCACGGTAACACCATCCCACTAATGTAATATTGCACAGGCGTTTTTGAAAAAAGTGGTACATATTGATAACATATTCACAAGACCTAACCCCCATTCACCTTTGCTTACTTCCTTTGTTGAAAACAAAATATCTTGAAGGAAAACGGATGTGTCCAGAAATAATCCAGTGTCTCGCCAGTGTTATAAAGGGAGACTACCTCGTTGCGTTAATGTCAAGGTCTGCCAAGGGGATACTTTGCAAGGCTTAATGGGAAAAACCAACAAATCGATTTGAGATTTTAATGACAGGATTTATTAAAAAAAAAAACAACTTCAGTTAACACCTCCTTGACATCGTTCCACGACATGTACATTTGAAGTCTTACAGAAATCAATACGATAATTTAGGCAGATCAAGTTTTATAAATGGAGAAGGAAGTTTGAATGACTTATTTCGTTTATCATTGTCTTCAATACGAAAATGTTCTGTTTTTAAAAATGAAATGTCTTTAATCAACTATTTCATGTTGACACAATTAATATCTTTACTTAGCATTTGAAGTTTTAGTCGGTTTACATTGAGCAGTGAACGTAGACTGGTTCTCCTGAAGAAGACCGGTTTGCTTAAAAACATTAACTGCTACCCCATCTTACTACATGTAATTTCAATCATTCACAACAAGAGAGTCTATCCCAATTTATTCACCCTCGCCAAAATACAGCTTATAGTTTAAGACACTGACCATGTATTTTCCATGTACGTCCTCGGTTAATCAATGTGATACACTTGGCTTTGGTCTCTTAAATCAGCAGTCTCACCAACTATCATTGTGATTCCTTCATGTGCTCTGTGCATTAGAAAAGCATCTAAGATAAAATCTTACCTCCATGCATATCAAAGATGGATGGTCACAGTTGTCTGTAACATCATAGGATGGAAACTCTCTTGACAATTTATCATTGGAACAATGCCGGCACAACATGATCAGATGTCATATGCCTGTCAAAGTAATTGTGATAAATAATGAGTGGATTGTTTGTATAAATGATATTAGCGTGCATGTTTTTTTCATCACATCTTATCATACGACAGAGATGATATCTAAAAGTGTCTTCAGTAATAACAAATATATTTCATACGTGTGTCATATGCTAAAATATTTTAATATCTTTCACGAGTGCACAGGACGAGTGAAATATACAAAACATATTAAACACATGAGTGAAATATATTTGTTATTACTGAAGACACTATCAGATATTCTATTTAATACATTTTCAGTATAAAATCACGAAGCTGACTATGCTTTTTGCGGACACTACTCACTCATCATAACTTCGCAGTATGAAAATTGAAATGAAAGTTAACCATAGAAATGAATGTCGTGTTACTATTTCGGTCAACAACCCTTTCAGGTTTCTAGTTTTTCAGGGTTTTCTTGTACATTGCTTTATGATTTGTTAGTTTTTTTTTAAAGATGATTTCTCTTTTCATTTGTATAAGTCAGCAACAGTATTATTTTTCACTAGTATATTTTTATAATAACACTTTTTAATGTGATACTTCTCTATATTTCACTAGCAAAAATTTGATAAATACTAATAATCCGCACCTTAAAAGTCCATGAGAGATGAAGAAATGGCTATAGAATGTATCAGAGTACATGTATAAGCAATTAATCAACAATAACATAAAGGTTACAGAATCATTTTTCTATCAAAACCTATCAATACACAAGTGGTATGTTTTAAATCATACTTTGATACAGAATTTCAGCACCGGCTCGATTGAGGTCAGCCGCCCTCGAACACAAACTTGTTATGTATGTTTTATCAATAAGGTGTATCATAAGAGACACTTACATGTAAAGAGCTCACTCAGATTACATTTGTATTGTATATTACATTATGTTACAATATACTCAATAAGTGACTCATTTGGTCTATGCTCTTGTAAGTGAAATAGGGTGTCGTATATACAAGTGTCATCCGTTTATGCTTTTGATTGAGATTGAGTGTCGTGTTCTAATTAAAATAAAAGTTAACTTAAATGGTTGTAATAATTCATTTAATCAACTATATGTATACCTTATATGTAATATACTGTTGATATATTTAATGTGTTACGTATTGATGGACCCATAGACTCTATATATAATGTATATGAAAACCCTCGCCAAAATGCAAATTACATTTAATATTCTAAGACACTGACCATGTATTCTCTATTTAATGTACAATAGTGCTTTTGGTGCCTCATAAGTCGATTAACTTTGGCTGGACATTGATTTAATTTTTAATGTTTTATTCATTTTATCATGTATGTAGATCAATATGTGACACTTAAATAAAATAAATGGTCATTATATTATTTTTACTATTATTAACTAATTTAACCATTAGGCTAGCCAGGTGAAGCTGTGGGCTGAATAGTTGGTACTAGGGGTCTGTGTGACACTTCATTGTGGTTCTATGTCTTGTGTTTTTTATTATTGTACTAAGGATCCTTTATAATATGCACCATTAAATGCATCATATTGCAGTTAAGCTCAGTGACATACCCCCAGAAGCCATTGTGTTCAGTATCGCTTAGTGTTCGCATGTCGATGACAGTGATCAGTACGGGGGCTCAGATATAGAATTTTCAATGTATAACGAGTAGGTGACAGCAAGAAACACAGCGAGTGATATATTTAACTGAATATTTCGTTGGTAAATAAACATGTATTTAACTCATAATAGGTAATTTTTACTTATATTTGGTAAACATTAGAATTAACGTCTACACCTGAAGTTGATTGATGAAACCAAACGATTATTAATGACAACACAACAGATAAAGTTATATGAAAACACTGAGAAAGAAGGAAAGAATAATACCTAACTTTAGTCTCTGAAACCAGGGGCGTAGCTAGCCCAGCAGAAAAGTGTAAGCCTAGGCAAGGGGTCTGGGGGCCGCCTAGGCCCCAAGAGGGTCCAGAACAGAGTCCTGGTGGGGGATCAGGGGGGCGAAGCCCCTCCGACGGAAAATTAATTTCATGATTAATCAGATGTACTGGTAGATAGGGGTATATAAAAACTCAAACACAGGTTTGGGCCAAAAGTAACCAATATTTTATTATTATGTAATATTATGTAACATTACAAAATTATATATCTGTGGACAACACAGTCCACAAATAATGAAATACTGGTCTTCTGCTAAGAGACAAATACAACTAATAACTACAACATAAAAGATATAATCTAAAGGGATGGGTGGGATGGGTGTTTATCATTCAGGATTCTAAAGCCCTGTCAGTGCTGGAGGTGGGACCTGGTCACTCCACAGTGCTCTGGAGACTGTGGCTGGGCAGGTCAGTGCAGCAGTGTAACCTACAAACCTCCTAGGTTGTCATTGGCTAAACCTGTCAAGGTGAGGAGGTTAATGGCTGACCATACAAATCCCCATTATAGGCACAATGTTTCTCAATGGTCCCATTGCCCCAAACTTGACATGCCAAATGTTAGCCCTGACCCCCGGATAACCGACCTGATAAAAGTTGGGGCAATCTGACAAGAATGACACTCCATCCCACCTCATTAATATTGTATTGATAACTTAATACCTACATTTCAAAGATGTTTTGAATCGTTTTCTGAGACAATTTTTTTTTTAATTTCTTCAACCCCTGATTAAATAAAAGCTAACTTTCTGTTCTTTTGATTCGCGACAATGTCCATAACAATTTCCGGATCTTGGTTACCTGTACCTTCGGTCTTTGATGTGTCACTTTTAGTGTGGTCACTCGATTCGACTTTATTTTGTTTGAAAAACTTGTCGATCGACGTCTGTAATCCAGAAGCCTTCTTCATTTTGAAAATTTGCACTTTAACAACATTATGATCGGAAACGTTGAAATGATAGTAAGAAGTAGAATAGTATGACGTGTATAAAGTTCCGGAAAGCAATGCACTAGGCCTAGTTATTCAACAATTTTCTATTTTTAATTTCTTATTTATCAAAAAGTATTAGATATTTATTTTCAACCTTAGTTTTGTAATTTTGTCCGACATACTCTATGCACAGATTTTTTTGTGTGTAAGCCTGGGCTTTGCTACGCCCCTGGAAACCCAACTGGATTGTTCCGTTTCATGTGGCCATGGAATTAATACCACATATATTCTTATACGTGATGATATTCATTACCATATTACGAGGACACTAAAACCTATAAATTGAAAGTATATAAGATTCTTAGTACTCACGTGTAAGCCGTTCGAGGTTATAGTCTACGATACACACTGCACGTACCCTGACAGCTATCTGTTCGGTGTCCACGTGATTAATATTAGGGACGTGTGCAGAATAACTAGGAATCGCCAGTGAAGAAGGCAAGTAAGTAATACGTTAGTTGCTATGTACTGTTAGTTGATGAGTATTTATTTGGTTATTGGAAGGTATAGAAATAATGGAAGGTAGACAGTGTTAAAATACACAATTATAAATATGCATTTTGTGAATCAATTCGTATGCCCACAGTCACGAGAATTTCTGAAAACACAAAACGAAAGCAAAGCATTCCAAGAAGACATTAAGAAAGAAACACAGTAGTATTCTTATGTAAACCGTCTACCGGACTAAAGATATTGACAACTAGGAATCCCTAGTGAAGAACGCCGGTAAGTAATATGTTATTTACTAGTTGCTGAAGGTATTTGTTTGGTCATTGAAAGGTAAAGAAATAATGGGAGGTAAACAGTTGTAAAAACACACGATGATAAATATTCACTTTGAATGCCCGCAGTCACGACAATTTCTGAAAACACAAACCGACAGAAAATTATTCCAGGAAGAAATTAATGTAAATTTGATAGGTGTTAAAATAACGAGGACGAACACCGGTTCCGGTTCCAGTTGTTTATTCGGTTTATCTAATTATAAAGACCCTACAACATAGAACACATAAAGCACATAAGCACGATCCCTTATAATACATGTAACCCATGTGTCCACATGTGGTATTTTAATAACCATGTAGCATAGATGCATACTCAGGTATCATTGTAAATGTCCTTGTTACTGTTTTGTGAATGTGCACGTGACGTTACTACGTGACATGTTGTTTACGTCTCATGTATTGTCCAGTGGAATGTGTGGTATGTGGCCGAACTAGTCCGACGTGACATGGACTTCAACGTGAACGCAACTCAGCACTTCTAACACCTGCATTTGTACTGCATGCTAATTGCATTCTCCACACCTGTTTACGTCACTTCCTTTGGTTTTCTTTCTATCTGTCTCTCTCTGTCCTGGCACTCTACTGCTGGACGTCAGCGCGAGCGGTCCAGCAAGATCATATATCATACACATATACTATACGTATCACTTCGTATGGTGCGGGGCCAGTGAAGCCTGGTAAGTTGACAATGCTGTGGAAGTTGATTGTATCCGGCGCGTTCGTGATTGGTGAGTGTTTGTTTCGAAAGAGGCTTGGAGTCTAAATGTTTGTCTTGTCTTTTCAGGTTCTTTTTCCCTTCAGAAATAAATCATCGAACAAATTTGAAATCAGAGTGATTTGTATCTATATATATATACCCAAGCACACCCCGGTGACATACATATCAATACATTAAATATCACACATAATGTACATTATAGATCATATCACAGCTGTCATTATCTCAAAAGGGAGTTTACTATACACAATGTATATCTACTTGTAGTATATGGATACAAACGGGTAATACTTTGTAAATATAAAAAAAAAGGAATATAGCGATGCGCTATAGCCACGTACGTTATACATTATTAAACTGCATTTAATAGAACGTTATGCTACAAACAATATGCAAAGTGAAAACCTACCCCAACAATGGGTCAAGGGTCCTAAAGTAACATAGGGCTCATTAATCACATGAATATCATCAGGATCGTAGACGATCAACTGTAATAAAAACAACGCATATATAAGTAATTAAACAGTACGGGTCATTGAGTATTTGTTTTGCATAAAACTACACAAGATCGACGATATTATTGGCGTACACAATACACGCGGATTTTGATAAATAATTATCAATATCATTACAAATGATGTTACACAAGATATATAACACCATTATCGATCTTTCAAAGCAATATATAAAAATATAACTTACAATTTAAGGGACAAACGCCTCAAATGTCGAACGGAGGTTTGAAACGTCCGTACTGGTCAACGTCCCCTTTGTCCACTAAAAAACCCGCCAAATACAGACAAAGACCAAAGAACGAAAAACGACAATAACTGGACATACGTAGACACACTACGTCACATAGGTGAACTGGACATATAGACGCAACATATATACATACATCTTAACGATAACAGTCGACGCGAAAATTCAAACAACGCGACGCTAAACAACGGCGGCCAAACTTAGCTAAAAACCGACCCTATTACATTAAGAAAGAAACACAGTAGTATTCATATGTAATGTATGAAAACCTCTACCGTACTAAGAAATGGATAATTATGATTTGACAAGATGTATACATAGTGGACTCAATGCCGTCCAGTGGAATGCCATACTATTTACTTGTCACATTAGTTTCCACGGACCCCTTAATAATCGATCAAGGTAGCAATGCTACGTTGATGAGTTGCAACCAAACAAATATATAAATGTATTGAAATGTGTTCATACTATGAAATGTATCTATTGTTAGTGATCAGTGAAAAAAAACAGTATTATTCTGAAAGATATCAAAATAAGACCTCAAATTCTCTCACATGAAATGACAGACATGTGTATCGGAATTGTGCCACTTAACCACAGAGACGCTGGAGTTAGCCTAACAGTGGCCCAGAAGTGCATAACTTTTACATAAAATCAGCTTTCAGAACGGGAATATCATTTCGATGCAAGATAAATATGACGTCATAGATTCTTTGCATAGTTACATTGCACTGAGGAGCAGCTAAGCTGTGAAAACGTTACGCAAAATGCTAACTTAACTTTTTCTTGTGTTTGTTTTTTTAACAATTTTCTTATATATAAATATATACACATAATCATTTCAGGAAATAGTAGATATCTGTGTCTATATGGGCACCTTTTCTAAAGGGTAAGATTAAAGGATTTATTGTTTTATCTTTTTTCATCATTTCTTCCTGAAGATTTTTTTCATATCACAAACTTTTCAAATAAGGTTACTTTCTCATATGCCAGCCTCACTTACTGATTCAAACCAGTATGCAGTGTTAAACGTGATCGTTATAAAATCATATTTTTTCTAATAATTCAACCCTATAGCGACAAAGGAAAAAGCGTTAATTTAACTGTGTAAGAAAACAATATGTCCAACACGTGGACATCACATTTCCATTACTATATCATTTTACCTCTTTATACAGATTTGAGTTGTACGCAGATTTGAGTTTTTTTGTGTTGTATTTAAATCACGGAAAGGAGGGTGGGGGTAACGTATGTGGCATCAGGTAAAGGCCATCCGATGTCCTTCAAAACGAGAGGTTTAAATTCCCCTAATCTACCTTTATTGCATGGTAGTCATGCTACGGCTATGTTACTTATTGGTGTAGTCACCAGATACAGTCCTCATATCAAGAAATCGCGGGCTTTCAACAAAAGAAGTTCACCTCCGTTATCTCCCCTTTTTACTGAAAAACATTGGAAACATGGCGTGCGATAGAAGTCTGTCTGAAAACTTCAAGACCAAAACGCAACACCTCGATCAAAAGAGAAGGTGTGTCAGTGGGTTCCTACGAGTAAGTACTTTGTAAGTCATGATAATAATTGTTTATTTTGTGGCGAGATAATCAGGAACACAGATAATTATGATAATTAATTTGGAGACGTGACCGCGGCCGGTGCAGATGCAAAAATCAACCCACTTAGATAACAAATTTTTGCCATTTAGAGGTTTAAAATATTCCTATAGAATTAGAAAAACAAAACCGGTTGAATTTTATGGAGAAATTCGAGAGAAAACCTGAACGGGTCATATTATGCAGTGTCTGCTTGAAACCAGATCACAACAAAAAAAAAGTTGTATCCATGAGGGGGGATCAGCATATTAAGTGAATTTGATTGGCTTCAATTCAACATTGTTATCATACACTTTAGCCTGTGAGCATTTGTTTACTGAATTGTCTCGAGTCTTACTGTTCACTGTTATATTGGTCTTCGAAGAATTTACTGGCGATCACTTTTGTTTTCAAATCAGCAAATAGCTAAGGATTATCATTTTAAAGGGTTTTTTTTATGTTTTTAGTTGTTCCATTGATATATTTTGTTTATTTATTGTTTATTTTGGTGGACATTCCTGTGCCTGTCAAGTTTTTACATCTTGTCTTGTCTGAAGATATTTTTGAACTTCTGCGGTGCTTATTTGATTGATCCTAACTGAGGTTTGTACCTGGTTATAGTAAATGTTTAATTGGTCAATACCTGGGGAGTTAATGACCAAAGTGTGTACCTGGTTATAGTAAATGTTAAATTAGCCTGCAATGTATAATGTTTTCTTAATTGACATGATGTAATGAATTGTGTAATTGTGACAAATGATTAATTTTATACATTAAACTAATTTTCTACAAATAAAATGTCCTGTTTCATCTGTCGATGCTCTCAAAACGGACTTGTGCAAGTCTATATAAAAGTTAAAAGATATCAGAAAATTTGAAGAACAACAGAATTCACATTTACAGTAGATAAATATCGTTTCTTTTACTTCTCAATCACTGAAAATACGAACATGTACAACAACAATACACACACAGATGAATGGTACCTAATCTCGAAGGCATCATATTATGTGTGGGCACAAAATTGCCTTTACACCGAAAGGTTTTACGGGCAGTTTTTTTGAGAATTACGGAGTTTATTTTCGTGATATGGCCTTGAAACCTGATTGGCTTTCAAGGAAAAACTTTGGATGATGTCATAACAAGCGTAATAGCTGATTGGACAAGGCAAAACTTAGGGAATCCTTGAAAGTTAACGACGTCATCTCTTTCATCACTGGATCGTTACATAGTCTGTTGCAGCGCAGTGATTTGAAGTAAAAAATACGGCATTTTTATTTCAGCTTGCTATCAGTCAGTGTATCAGAGTGAAAGAGCAGAGTTTCTTTGATGATATTCCGAACGTAATAATATAACTTTAGCTTTCAAGTGGAGGGATTCCGATTAATGCATCTAATCTGATGCCATTTCGCTGTGGTAGTTGGTGGGCGGGGCTGAGATTCTCCTCCAAGGGCAGCAACTCGTGTTGTATGATGAATATTTGTTGATATGACAAGGAGACCTCACAGTAAAATAATCTTGGTTTTTTTTTTTTTTTTTAAGGAGCGATATACCCAACAACAGCAAGTATTGACATATGAGTGAGAAAACGATGAATGTATAAAATTCAAAGTTACATATGATGGTCATTTAAATTTGTTCGACAAGAACACTACCAAATACATACTTCTACATTGGTGGTAGTAAATATGTCAGGTTTTGTATAATTAGACCTATGCGCATGTACTTGCATTTACAAAGCCACACTTTTCAATAAATGTGTACTGTATATGATGTTGATAAATCCAACACTTTTTAGTAAGTGTATCATATATGTATTCCTCTGATAGTGTCAGTGTATATTAATGGCAACACAGTGTTTGTATGTAATCATATTAACAAATTTCTATTTTGAAATGTTCGTCCCATTCCATAATCTTCTTTGGACGGTAGATACAGCTTGTTTTAACATTTCCAATGAATTCCGTAAAAAATATAAACCACTTACATTTTATCAATACATATACGCCGTTTCAAGGTCAGTCAGCTGATAGTACGCAGTTCGTGGGACCTTATAATGTGTACTGCGCTATAGACACAACGAATGATATTCAGTTTCTTTTTTATGCCCCCGCCATTTATGGCCGGGGGCATATAGCGTTGCCCATGTCCGTCCATCCTGTCCCGTCCTGTCCCGTGGGTCGCGTCGCGTCCCAAATCAGTATATACCACCTAACAACTTCATTCGGAAGGCAATTTTCATGAAACTTCATACAAATATCAAGTATGGAAAAACCTCATGCAGTGTTGAATTTCTCGGCATTCTAAAAAAAGATGGCCACCAGGGGGAGATAACTCAAAAAAGAGGAACATCATCTTATTTCTACATAATTTGGTACTTTTGGGTTTTAAGGCATAAGGAACTAATATACTCCCTCATTTTTTCCAGAGAACAAAATTCCATGTACGTTAAATCAATTCATTGTCAACTTGTCAATTTAAGTATGAAACTTAAAATGTACATAGTTGCATACAAATTAACAAAATCATCTCTTTCGGACCTTTCACTATTATTTCACATGGGGGAGGCATTCATGTCTTACAGACATTTTCTAGTTATATATCTTGTTTGGTTTATAGCACAATCATTACTTACATTAAGTAGAAATGTATGAATAGAATCATAAAGAATTGTTTTTAAAACACATATTTGAAAGCACATTAGAAGATAGGTATTAGAATTAAAAATGGACTTTTAAAACTGTATTGTGGAAAATGCGGATTCCATACGAGCCTTTCTTACATGCCATTAAATAACATAACACACAAAGCCTATGTACGTTCTGAAAGTTCTGAAAGACTGAAGTGGATGAGTCGAAAGTACATATAATTTGAGATTTACATTACCCTTGCCACGCTATTTATTCGTGTCCTTGATATATCACATGACTAAAATATGCAATGTGTGCATAAAACATCTGGCGTTTGGTAATAATCCTGGTAGGTGAGTAATACTTTCTGAACTATCCATTTATTGGTCAATAGAAGAAAACAGACATAAGAACTTTGCAAACAACTGCGTAATGATAAAAGTTGTCTCGTTCCGCGACCCCAAATTGTGCTATCACAATGATTTCAGAAAACACAAAGTGAAACTAAAGCTTTTCGGGAAAATATCATAACGAATAGTACACCCACTATCAGAGGGAAGAATGTATCATAGATGTTATGTACTTTGATAGACTATTAAGTACTCAAAAGAACTTATTTTAGAAACAATACTTTTTTCAGATAATATATTTTTAATGGCAACACACTATGACTAATGGTGAATGTCGATGGCAAGAAACTTCTTTTATTTTCTGAACATTGAAATATATAATTAGATTCTATTAATTTTGTCCAAAAACTAATCATTCTGCTTTTAATTTCGATATCGAGCGGATGTCTACCGAGCTCTTCATATACCATAAAATCAGGAGTAGAGGATCTAAGATGAAGAATCATTTTACAAAACTTTAAATGCACTCTTTCTATGACCGTATTATTGGAAAAAAACCATACTTCACAACCATATAATAAAACTGGTGTTACTATCTATTAAGTAAATCCAGTTGACACTGTATTGTCAGATTATGTGAAAATTGTTTGATGGGATAATGAGTTTTTAGTTTACTCTCTGATGATATTTTCAGTAGTCAGTCCTATTGATAAGGTGTGTTCATACCTGCCATAATTATAGCACACCTTTATGTAACAGATAAGTGTTTACCCGGGTAGTACACGGCACACATACCTGTCAGATAAGGTGGACCAGGTTGACCATATACTGACATAGCTATGAACTGTTTTTCTAAATCCTACATTTGCTTGTCAAGAATTCAGTTGATTGTTTGTAGCCTTCACAGTGTGAAATTTTTAATTATCAGTTAATTGTATGATGGTAAGCACTTATCTCTTTTCTATGCCAATGACTAGATCTGACTATCCTCATAGATTTTGAGAATCAATAATTTGCTTGTAATTTTATATATGATTTCTGTTCAAAAGATCTGATCATAGTAAAACATCAAGAAAATACGAACATGGCAACATAATTATAATCCAAACTCAGATTCCATAAAACTAGGACAAAATATGAACAAAGGAAAGAATTTCCCGGAGACTCCTTAAAAAGTGCAAGTTTTATAAGATCAGGTGTTCCGGAAGAGTAAGTGTCTTCTGCCTTGTCGCAGACACTCACTATGTAAGCCTTGGTAGATACAATCAAATGTGAACAAGGTATACAACAACAGAACCAATAGGTGAGTTAATGAGCATCAAACACATCTAGCTTCACATCACACAAAGAAATAGAATATTTCTCAATGAGATCACTGTGGCGACCATAAAACTTTCCCATAATTTTCATCTACTTGCACCTTTTATACCCTTGTGTTACAAGTTTCTTGCACGAAAATCGTGATACTGATAACAGGCTCTTGAATGTCGAATCAACTGTGACATGCAAATAGCATAGGTTGGAGATGCAGGCATATTGCTTTCCAGAAATGAAACGTTCACGACAGGGAAATTGAAATTACATTTATTATAGAGCTTGATGGAAAGCTGTCAATGCTGGTTTCGTTGTAGAAAAAGATCGAGATAAGCAGCTGATGTAAGAATCTATTTGAAGATCAATCTATTTGAAAGTAAAATTAAACAACTTTGCAAGATCTTCGTGACCAGTTTGGATAAGCTCTTCAATAAATTCAGCCTCGTATGAAAACAAAAACAAGTCAGCCAACAGAGGAGTGCAGTTAGTACCCATAAGTATTTTGACAGTCTTACAACAAAACTTGAAGGAGATGTTGCCAACCAGAAATTCGATCGTTTTAATGATTTAGTCCTCAGTATATTTTTTCTTTGATTGGATCATACTTTATACGAAATATGCCTCATCATAGTTCATAACCATATATTTATAATGTCGTCCACCTTTCTTGGAGAGGGAAAGCTCTGATAACAAAAGAACGAATGCATTCCTTCAATTTAGAAAAGGGTATGGTTGTTGTACAGGGTGGATAAATCAAAAGTTCTTATTTTAGAAATTTTTTTTTTTTTTTTCAGAAAACTATTACCCAGGTTTGATACATGTAGTACTTAGAATGGTGATTAGTAGTTTTGACAAAGACTCAGTTGAGCAGCTAGACAAGCTAGCAATAAAACGTTGTTTTATATGGATTCCTGTGAAGTCTAGCATTCCAATATAATCGGGGGAGGTCCTTATTCTTTTAATAAGCAGTCTAAATGATTGTTATACGGAAGCACAATTAGCTAGTACTTTGTGTTTACAAGATAAAAATCGTGCTGGAGTTAATAATTCTATTTTGAATAGATCTCTCTCAAATCGCAAACGTATATTCCCTTTGGTATATACTTGTGTCCGTTTTATTTGGGACTTAAAAAAAATGTTCAAATTTCTTAACATTAAGAGCAAACACAGGGAAGAGGAGAAAAGGTTTCCAAAATACCCAACATTCAAAGAGTAAATGATCACTATGATAATGCGACCTTTGTGATTTAGTTCTGATTGTGTTATCTCGATGATTGCAGAAAACACAAAGCGAAACTAAAATATTCCAAGAAACATTGTAATAGCATGTTACCATTTATATACCAAAGCGTTAAATTGCTTACTATGTCAATAGCAAGAGTATTTTATAATTTCAGAAAAAAAGTAATATATTATCTAATAATTGATGCGATAAGTATAAAGGCAATCTGGTTTTTATTTTTCTTTCTTTTTTTAATACAGAATATTCTGTCGGGATCTGTCTTGTACTTACAAATTCCAGTTTTTTCAATGATGCATGTAAACGTTTTTTCTTCCCTTACCTTTAGGACTACATGTTTAATAATGAGATCACACGACAGAAAAGAAGATATAATTGACTCTTAGATATCAAAAACATCTATATCTCAACCATATTGTAACCATTAAGAACAGGCATCCTTCCTTAGCTTTAAACAAAACCATTTCAATTTGAACATGCGACATGATCCTTATACTGGTCACAAGTTTATCAAGCCAATAGGTATGAAGGAAGACCAGACAAAATCGAAATTTAACAGTTCAAATCTGAAATTGAATCGAGATCAACTCGATGACACTAGAATGCTCTTTTACAGCTCGTTTTAATATTTTACATTGCAATCATTAAACTAATTGAATGCAAAGATTTCGAAAAATCAAATCTTCCCTGTGTAATTCATGATGTGCTTTATTTTTCAGACAATGTCAGTGCCTCAAAGTGTATTTTGAGAGTCATGGCTGAAGCGTCAAGTGGCCATGTGCCCGATAAACGCTTTGCGGAATCAGGATTCAGTAAGTGAAATGATATATTGATTCGTTCTAAAGAACCTCAATTTTATTGTGTTCTCTGTTTATCCTGTCTAATATATTCCGCTCAAAATAACTTTCCAGTCTATTTTTGAATGTTCAATTCTTTTTGTTTGTATTTGACGATTATCAAAAACATGTTGCTCTTTACTTCTATGATCATTCTTGTCTGCAAATTTTCTTCTCTCAGTTACCCATACCGCTCTGTAAACAGACTTTATCATTATCCGATATTTATGTGCATTTTAAAGAGCAGTTTGATTTTACAAATTTGCAAATCTAGAAAGTTTTATCTTTTTCTCTTCAATTTGATTGAATAATGTATGTATAATTGGTATGAGACAAGCTTATATGTTTTCCATGTAATCCTGTTTACCTTAGAACATAGTACAGCACATTATCCAAACTTTAATATTGACATTGATGTGTACTTGGTCAACAAAAACAACAGGAAATTAATTTCTAAAATTTACTTTCATTTCAAGGTGTACCTGTACAGGTTTGCCCATACACTACCGGTAAGAAAGGCAAAATTATTTACGATAAGGATCTCGCGAAAAGATTATGGGCAAATATTCACCCTCCTGATTTTCAAGAGTTTTTGAATCAAAGCGGACGAAATTTTGATATCAGTGAAATTGTCTACCACCCTGGAGAACTTGAAGTTAACATCATTTTCAACATACGTGACAAGGAGGCATGGTATACATTCAAAACTCACTTCCACAACGACTTATGCAAAAATATAAATGCATATCTAGACAAAAACAAAAGAAAAATTCTTGCAACATTCACTGGTTGGTTTAAAGATAATTCAAACGTGCAGTACAAAATCAACATGTCTGATAAACAGAAGACAACAAAACTAGCTGAACGATTCTTTGGGTAAGTGTATCTAAGCATGCGTGGTTTCTATTTACTATTACAAAACATATAAACATATACTCAAGTGATGAATGTATGTTACATTAAATCAAATTTATGATAATAGTATTTACACATGAAGTGTGAAAAGAACATTTATATATCACATTGATATATAATCATCTTGCAAGATCTCAACATAGTATATGAATAACACAACTTACTTACTTGGATTGACCAATGTTTACATGGCGGGTGTGTTTGATGAAGTAGATGACGCTTACTCCTCCAGAACACCTGGTCTTATTCTCCTTATACTATTCCGGGAGTGTCTGTGTATATTTTTTTGATTATATATTTGTCCTAATTGCATTGAATTTCAGTTTGAATAATTATTATTTTGCCATGTTGGTACTTTCTTTTTCTAAATACAAACATTTCATTTATTTTGATTTTGTTTTGTGTTTCTGTGTCATTTTTGAAAATTTAGATATGAATGAAGGAGTCTTGGGCAAGACTCTTGGTACATGTACACATTGGTTCTGAGGAGATACCAAGTCGCAAGATTATCTAGTATGAGAAAAGAAGATGTTTTTACTGTTTAGTTAACAATGAAAATTTCACAATTCATAATGTATCTACCATGATTTTTTACAGAGACTATCAAAGCTCAGATCAAATCAACAAAGAACAGAATTCGACAGAAAAGGTACATATTTATCAGTTATTTTTCTATTGTAATCATTCAATGTCTTTATCTATTTATGATTCCTCATGTTAACTTATTGAAGTAGATTTATTTTTTAAGAATTCATAAGCAATATAATTATTAACACATGAAATAAAATCTTTGATATTCATCTTGTACATGATATACCACTTATCTAAATTTGGGATCGCAATATCCCAGTCGATATGGCATCTTCACGCGAAGATTTCAGGCCTTCAGGATATTGTAAAAATGATGTAGCCACCAATAACTCCACATTGACTATGCATAAAACGAACACTGAATATTGACAGGGCAATAAACTAATTATGGCAAAGACACTAAAGCAAGAGAACATTACCTTCACCATTTATAACACAGACAATAATTAGAATGAAAATACTGATGTAATATATCTTGTCATTATATCCCCATTTAGTAAATACAGTTATCGCTTTAGTCGTGCGGTCAACCGTCCGTTCGTCCGTCCGAACCTTTGTTTCGTTGGTACCTCATGAACCCAACTATATAAGAAGTTCATATTTACACCTCAAATATTAGCAGAGTCAAAGGTCACACTAGACCACTTTCGTAATTGCAAATACAAAAACTTTTGTACAAATTATCTCCTCAAATGTTCAATATCCTTTGTTCAAATTAATACCATAGTGTCACAAAATCAAGATCTGCACCTGACTATTTCGGGTGATTATTTGTTATGGTTAAATGATCAGAGGTCATTCTCGAAAAACTTTGAAATAAAGATAAAAGCTTGTGCATCAGAAATTTCACGAACTCTTTAACATATTTTATTTATATATCATACCAAGTTCTTCACTTTATTATTAGATTTTGGTGATTGTTGGATGAATAGAACTGTCAAAGGTCACACTTGGACCACTTTTGTGTGTACCCAAAACATCATGAACCGTTCAAAAGAATATGAATTCTTATAACACATCCAATAGAAGACTAGAGTATGACGTTTCGATGACTACACGGTTTACTTCATCAGACAAATAACATGTGTGGAATGTACTAGCACTGACGTACGTAGTGTACGAGATGGTACGGAATCGACATATTTTTACAACTGTACAGCTAGTACGCTCAACCCTGGTTATTTGTTTGATGAAGGTGACGATAAAGTCATCGAAACGTCACATTTAAATATTCTATTTGTTGGGTTATAAGCACTTCTATTCTATTGACATAACCAACCCGAAGAAAATGTTAAAATCAAAAACCCTCAGAAGTTTAAAGTTTTGTTTCATATTATCACTAAATTTAAACATAACATCAATTACTACATCTAAATAATGAGGTTTCGGTGGTTCTTGAATGATATCAAAGGTACAAACGCAACATTATTTCTTGAAATTTGATTTGTGTTTCATGTTCATTTCCACACTGTGGTTATTTGTGTAGATGTAGATTATGTTGATGACCTTGTTTGTACATTATCATATCTTAATTTCATGTTCATGTTGCTTTTTATATACTAAACAAAAAAAGAAAGGTAACACTACTTTATTCTGTGATTAATTAATTAACCCTTTCATAAATCCTTACCAATCATGTACGAATAAAGTAATTGATCAATTCTGATAAAACTGCAGCCATGGTTCCTTATAAAACTTTGCGTTCAGTTGATTTTATTCGACTGTAAAGGATGTTGGGGTCAATTTCAAAGGTAACACCATTAGTAACGGGTATGGCCACCGTTTGCGAAGTAAACAGCATTGCAGCATCGTCGCATGAAACTTGTAAACCGGTGGATAATTAGAGGAGAGATGTTGTTCCATTCAGCGATCAAGGCTTGGGCCAGCTCCTGCAAGTTTGACGGCTGATTTTGACGTTCTCTCAGGCGTCGCCCAAGAACGTCCCAGACATGCTCCATCAGTGACAAATCAGGTGATTTAGATGGCCAATCTAACACCTGTACGTTATTCTGCTGCAAGAAAATTCTGCTGACGCGATTGGTGTGCGCTGGTGCGTCATCCTGTTGAAAAATGGCGCCAACGCCATGGCGTCTTAAGAATGGCAGAACCACTGGTCTTAAAATTTCGTCCCGATATCGAATGCCGCTTAAATTGCCATTTAACACAACAAGCCTGGCAGGAGTCCCCCCACAAATGCCACCCCAAACCATTACACTTCCGCCGCCAAAGCGGTCCCGTTCTGCGACGCAGCAGCGGCGAGACTCCCCAGCCTGGATCATGCCTACAGCCCTTTCTCTCTGTACTTCTGACGGCTGGGGCATAATGATAACATTGATAGATAGCAAGATTCGGTGATTTCTAAGTCCTAAGGATCTAAGGAACAGTTGTCAGTTTGAATCTTTATGAAATTCAAGCGAAGATACAAGTTAGTCGCAGAAAACCTCGTGCAGCTCTTTCGCTAATACAGACTTTCACGCTTGAATGATTTTGGTAACCCCCTTGGATTTTGTAATGTAAAACATTACCATTTTCTAATATCGCACAAACGTCATTTTGTTTTCACTCATTTACAGGTATTTGCCAAGGAAACATGTTAACCTTTCTTTTTTTGTTGAGTATATAGGTGAATAAACCTGCCCAAACTGCAGAAAAAGGAGTCACTTGTAGTGAAGGAATGGATACTTCCGGACATTCTATTGAACCAGCTCCAGAAAGAGATGACCCCGGCCTCGTGAGTTGTTTTCTTAATTGCAATTAACATGTTATTGTGTATCTGTATGATCGCTTCCAGACACTTAGCTTTCCAGGATTGTATCTTCTGATATATTTGATGTTGATTCTTGTTTTGGCATTTTTGAAAATTCACTGTTGTTTCCAGAGAAGTCGCGTAGTGTGTATGCTCACCGATGGGATGGTAAAACGTAATCATATGTGCTTATGTTGTACATGCTTCATAAGTAACCATGATAAAAGAATAGTGGACAAAATCGTGATAAATTAATGTCCGCTGTGAGAAAATTGAGTCAAGTCGATGACAAATCAGCCATTCCATAAGAGATTGCATAGATGGTGGACATGGTTCGTGGATAGCGGTTTGAGGACTATCAAACATCTGGAAAACTAAAAATTCCCCCGATTCAGAAGTGATTCTTCGATCACATTGAGAGCAATAATCTTCCTGTATTTTGGCGGGGTGTAGAATAGGGAAGACAATGATAGACTTTGATCTATATACCTTTATTTGACAATCAATAACTCGTTCTTTCTGCGGTTAACAGATGATACATGATAATCTCCTTGAGTAAAATAGTTTAGTATATAAGCAGTTCTCTGTTCCGAAAATAATATCTTACTCAATCGTTGTCGAGAAGTACCTGGGTTTCCCTAACTCCTGTCTCTGTATGTACCTCAGGAGAGAATTCAACATCCTAGATAAGAATTTGCAGTCTTCAGGTTGCGAGAGTGTACAAAAATGTACTCGGTTGAAACATCAAACGGCATTGTCCTTTGTAGGGATTTAATGATATTTTCGTATAAGTGTATTGTAGGCTTTGCTTATCTATGTTGTGGAAGTATATATATGCAAATTACTTGCACTCTTCTGAAGTCATTAATATACAGGAAACACGATACCAGTGGTTACTCTTCACTAATAAATACATGATCTCTCTGACAGGTATATGTAGACAGGCCATTTAGGAATAGAAGTACTGTAGTTCGATTACACACGTAATCAGCATTGAAATCAATCACAAAATAATAGAGTGCCAGAGCTATGTCATAAATTTGACACGCTAGATCACAATTTTCATATTCTAATTGTTGAATTTTTGAACAAGGGGAAAAAATTCCCGCATAAATGAGTCACTGATGTAAACATAACCTAGATTCGTATATATAAAAAAGGCATGCACAAACTAGCTCCACTTATCTAATGTATGAATGACGCGACCTTGCATGGAATACAAAAAATGGCTACATGTTGTTAAAATGCACGCCATATTGTTTTTAAAAAAACTGACTACAGATTACATAGGTCACAGGTTTGTGGGAATAATGTCTGTCGTACCGAATTCCTATAATAGTTTTTCATTATTCTTTGAAACATTTCATTGAATACATCAAGTCCATGTCCCTATTCTGCTTTCTGGATTCAACCCTAAGAGGAAGCTGTAATACTGACACTTCCCAAACGAAATCAAAACAGTACCAACTAAATAATACACTTTGCTCGTCACAAAACTTATCACACTCGCCGCAGGCTTGTTGATATTGCTACCACGGAATTGTAACAATATTTTAAGTCGGTAATAAATACTAAATCCATGTAATGAACAGCACAGAATTCCCCGGTATCTCTATGAACTGGTGTTTACATATGTCACAGGAGCAAATTGTTTACAAAGCATTTCACGACACCAAGACCATCCCTCATTATGCTAAGACCAGTGACACGAACAGGGTGGTGGAGATGTGCTTTATTATATAACTCTAAAATATTCCAACAACGCCATGATGTAGGCAGTGGTCTTTCTTTTCCTCCCTGAATTAACCATCCCTACACTACTGATAAAATAAAAAAATCAATATAACACAAACAAAACGTCATTAATATCTGTGAAAATAAAATTAAACGACTTTTCAAGGTATTTGTGATCTGCTTCAATTAACTCTTCAATAAATTCAGCCTCATGTGAAAACAAAAACAGAGTGGCACATTGGCGTATTTCCTTATACTATGAATAGAGCATAAATTATTATGGTTGTTGAGCCAAATGCAAAATGTGATCAAAATAACTGATTCGGTAAGAGAAATTATAATGTGCTTTGGTTCCCGGACTAAATGCCTATTCCCCTGGATCAGCTGACGATCTACCACTGGTGGTCTCCAGTTTGTAGCTTTCAGGTTTTAGGCTCACTATTCTGTTGCTCATTTGCTTTTTGTTTCAATTTGTATTCATTGCCTTCCTTTTCTTTGTTGTTCTATAAGATCTTTCGATGTTTTTAGTCTCGCTTATGCTTTTGAGTTTCGATTATGATTATGTTGACATGCTTGATTTTAGAAACTCACCTGGGGTAATGCTATCTCGAGTGTTTACACTTCTGCTTCTTCTAGCATTTTCGGACATATCAAAAGAGTATGAATTCATCTCTTTAGCTTTCCTTTGTTCAAGTTCTTTTGCTCTCTCGTTCACTATTGCAACGGATCTTAAGCACAATTTCTCCCTTTTGATCCTCTATTTCATTTTAGATGCTAACATTTGTTTCTTATTTTCGTCCGATTTGTTATATGCCGCTTTCGCTTGAACCGATTCAGGTGGTCTGGAAGTATTCCACGATACATGGAAACACATTTACTAGATGTTGGAATTGATATGTAAAGCTCGAAATGCACAGTTTTGGGAATTTCTTTCAAGCATAAATCATAGAATTAAGATAAGAAAACATCCTTTTAGCGAACTGCTTTATGCTGAAATTCTTAAAACTAATTATGCTGCAAGTTAGTTTCGGACTGGGTCAGCTGAACTCCCTCAATCTATATGTGCTGAATATCCCGCAGTCCAGTCTCGGTCCCGACCTTCGACTCAAGGTTTATTCCTCTTTGACCATTGCCAATGCACATAATTCCGTAAGGTTTTATTGATATTTTCAAATGTTAGAGCAGTATGTTACAGCTTCTACATGTCAAATTAATTCCTAGAGTCTTTAGTTTTGTACATTCAATTGTTGTTGTGAGCAGATTTATGCACCTGTAGCAGAAACATATCTGTATTTTAAATCATTTCGTCACGACTTCCGAAGAACAGAGAAGAGATATCAGTTTTCTTTCGGCCAGCTGCTGTCATGTGTCTGTTAAAGAAAACAAAGGCAATATAAGAAATATACTAGGAATGCTATCAGGATCAAATTAATAAACACAGTTTTTATAGAGAGTAGTTTTGCTGCTACATTATGTGTTTATTACTTGTCTAATCATAAGTCAGACAACCCAAAGTAATTTGTGTTTTAATAGTGAACACAAATGGTAGACTGTGCATTTTGGATCCTCGATAGATGATCATGTCCGATTCCGCCAGTCTATGCAGGATCATCAGTCTCATCATGTCACACAGAATCAACGATGCCCAGGTTTGGCAAAGTCAGACATATAACGGCCTTGTTATGGTTTTAGTCAGTAAGTGATACTGTCATTGACCTTGATGCTAAGTTGGTGTAGAAAGTGAGCTGCTTACACTGGTGACGAATTTCTAATCTTGGCATGTTTTATTTGTTGGATTTTTTTTTATTCGATTTTGCCTGAGAAATGCTTGGACAACAGTTCAGGCTTATATTGTTTTTTCCCTCTAAAAATCATCTTGGATGAATGTTAAAAAGCTACAGTTACGTATATAAATAGGTGCACAGCAAAACCTCATCACCACAGGAAATTAAACTCTGTTACCGATGATGGATGATCTGCTAATAATTTTCGGGTTGGGGTATTTCACACTGCTATTTCATAACAATCCTGCTACCTCGTTTATATTCGCATATTGTGAAGTGCAAATTGTGACAGTTAATTTTTTCATTTAATACATGGAAACAAACCATATTTTAACAAGTTATTGAACACATGCTTTCTTCAGCATATTACTTATCATGATATCCTATCTTGTTGCCTTCTTCTTACCAATGAAAACAATATATACAACTGTGATACTTAGACTGCACTTTTTCCGCGATCGTCGCCATCTTAGGGTTTTTTTCACAGCGGCCGTGTTTCAATAGTTTTTTGGGGAATTCAAATGTTTATAACAGCAATAAGAATAAAGATTAAAAAAGTGTATGTGCATATAATTGTCAGTATTCTGCGATTTATGGACATGTTGTATGTAATTTACAAGTATGCTACCTTTATTCAATATTAGAATAGATATAACATTGTCATCTTCTTGTATACGAAACTGTGAATTTGTACAAAATGTTATTTAAACTAAGTGAATAATCATATTCTCTCAAATTTCTATGTGTGTTTTTGTAAGGCATTTTGTGAAATACATGTTCGATTCCGAGGACGAGTCGGTATCAACAGATAACAAGGAAAAATTCATAGAGCTCCCTCACAGTTGAAACTAAAACTTAAAACGCATTCAAACTATATACTTAAGAGATCATATCATCAACATCTTCAAGGTCCTTATGTTGTAGTTAGAATATTGAAATGCCTGAAACATGTACTTTTGCCTTACAACGCACAAGAAACCTAAAACTGTCAAAACCCATCAAATTTCCATTCATTCCATCGCTTGAAATCTTATTTCGCTTGTAGGAAACAAGGATATTTCAACGAAATGAAATTACAACCTAAGTATATCTTATATTGTACAGTGTGACAACCTGTCGACCTCATACCAAATGTATTAAAATCGCCCCGGTATTTTGTCACATTTCAAATTTACACACTGTTGTATTAAAATTAACTGAACAATATATCCTCTGGTGTCCATGATTTTAATGAGAATATCGTGAAATAGACTTCTACAATCTGAAGACACCTTCTTTTCATACTAATATGCCGGCGATCGCACACTCGTCATAATTAGGCCGATTGTCCAAATGTCAAACTGAAAAAAATGGCTCATACGTGGTGCATCCCTTGAATGCTTAACACAATCAGCTATAGGTCCAATCAATTGATACCAAAATATACATGTATATAAATCACATGTTGACTAAGCTTCCAAGAAAAACTTTGTGTGGAAATATAAGGATACTTACATTATATAATTCTACATGGCGTGGCGTCATCAATTTATAATTTTACACTAAAATATTATAATCTTAACATCGTTGTATACCTCTATTGAGCAATCGTATCTCAAAAAGTACTTTACAGAGATACTTAATATTTGAGGTATACAGTTTTTTGATACCCATGCATACTTACTCCAAAACTTATGAAATATGAGGTTGGGCCAAAAATGGTCCTTATCCTATGTTGTCCTTGATGATAGAATACACTTGTAGTCAAATAATAAATTAATTTCGTTTCAGGATCTTTTGTTTTCAGTATTCATCCCTGAAACAAAAACAGATGCGGTGGTTGATGTATTTATGGAAACCACCAGTGAAGGCTTACGCAATGTCCAACTTCATCGATTCCCAAAGTCCTATATTTGGCGTGCAGACGTTAATGTTCCAATTCATCGACAAGAATTATTATTTCGTTTCAAAATCAAAAGACAGAGAGAAAGGGTGACTGGAATCCTCATATCTACAGTTAATATAGAATGTGTAACAGATGAAACAATTTATTTTCGAAGAAATGCAAACGATTTGAGAAGACGCCAGGATATTTTGCTATGTGATGATATTTACTGGAAACAGCGGGGGTATGCCGAAATAAGTGCATCAATAATTTTGTCGGTAGGGGAAATCTCTCTAAAACAAGCTATCATTGACCTTGAAAACTATCAAGAACAGATGTTTGTTCATTTTCAATACCTGGATTTCAAACACATATTAGACATGATGGAAGACCAGTTAGGCCACTTATCTTTCAAAAGAGAACGTGCATTATGTTTTTTAGTTTTCTTATCTAACATACCAAGAACGTCACATCGGTTCCCAATGCATATGGTTCCAGATATCGTTAATGCAGTAGATTGTTCTCTATCACATGACCTCACAAGGTCATGTATAGATAAAGTTTCATCTGCTTTATATTTTTTATACTCAGAAGCTCCACATCCGAAAAGTTTTGTGAGATTTGTGGATATTGCATTTCCGATGTTACCATCGTCCTTGTTGATCAAAGTATACACCTGCAACTGGGACAGAGCGAAATGTCCATTTTCAGTCGATGATGAAGAATACACTGCTTCGGTATTAAACACTTTCCAGAAGGAATCTTCAGACATAACTGAAAATCAAAAGCTTTTAGAAATCATTTTAACAAATATAACATTGAAGTCTCTTGTTCAATGTACAGACTCTCTGCTTACGAAGAATGGGAGAATGAATGATATGGCAAAACTTTTATTTTCCAACCTCCTAATTAAAACGAAAGTAGAGATAAGCAAATCCAGTAAAATGGCCACCGACCAATTTCAGAGCTTACTGAATATCTGGTTGCTCACGAGCTCATTCTCTAAAGATCCAGAATTCACTGAAGTGGTTTCACTGTTCGAGAGAAGTATTTTAAGTGTGATTAAATCAATGGAAACGAACGATCAGTGTAAAAACTGGGAAGAGCTTTTAAATATCTGCACAAGTGAGGATGCCGTACTGTTTCAAAATTCCGAAATAAAAGTTACTCTCATGGAAACTATCTGCACCGCGCGAAATTTGAAAATATGTCCATCATTAGTAAGATTATTGGACACTGACAAATTTTGCCATCTAGACATTGAAGTAGGGAAATCAATATTGGCAACATGGTTTGACAACATTATCTCCCACCATTGTAAATACCAACACAAGGTAACCTCTCAGGATTTGTGTCGTGTGTATAGACAACTTGGAAACATTTCTCGAACAAAATATCTCCAAGCAAATCAAACATTGGTGTTACCATTGTCTAAAAAGATATACAACATACTTAGGAAAAGAACAATGAAAGAAAACATTCAGACGACTGCTGACATTGAACAGATGGATGATCCTTTCGCTGAGAATCAGTTCGCTGCTCATATGAAGACTTTAATCCACGATGGACATGACACGAGGGGCTACTCCGTCAATGAGTTTATCATGGACATCAGTGGCAGAACAACTCCGATGTTAATAAACTCTAGGTTAGTATAATTCATCAAAGCCTATTATCAACAGAATGTTTGAGCTGATAACCGGTAGGTTCACAATGCAGTTAATAATTACAATTTACACTCATTAATTATATATGGAAAGTCAAACCAGCAACTCTCCCTCACTAAGATCAAATTGATCGCTATAGAATGGTCTAAACCTTCATACTTTAGACTGAACTACTGGCATCTAAGCATCACAAACTGAAATCGATTTCCTTATAGCCCTATGTCAAATAGTTTAACCAAAAAATAAATACGTATGAAATTGGCCAGAAATGTTTAAATGATGATTAGTTAATTATAAGGCAACTGTGATTAGTTTTCTTTCTTGTGCTTGATTTTGGTGACAGTGAAGAAATTGCGTATGTATATCAATGTGTTTCAATGTCACGCAACTCACTGTTTTGTGTCGATGAATGACTAATGATGTTCAAACGCTGCCATTGACCTGAAATAATGAGATGGTCTTACAAAAATCCCTAAATGACTAATGTCCATCCTGCTTGGTGAGAGTAAGTAACTATTTTATGTAAACAAACCTTGAGCATACAACAGTACTTTTAAGGATTTTGCTATATAACATGTCTAAATTCTAAGAAATTCACAGCTCATCATTTAGACAAGAACTATCGAAGTATACGTTTAATGATTTACAAAAAGATAATTAATTCCAGCTTCACTATGTTATACTTTTTAAACAAGATTTAATACATAATTCAAACTTGTCTCTTTGAACATATGTAAGATCGCGTCCATTTTTAAGCAAGATAAATGTTAAGAAAAAGATGTCTTTGTAGTTCTCAATGGATTAAATAAGTTTACAATATCAACAAAGGGAGGACTATTTACGTAACGACAAACGAAAAAGCACAAGGATAATATATGTCCAGATATTTCACATGGATAAGAGGCTTCATTTTTATCAACAAAACCCGCAATATAAACTTTGGATAAAATAAAGGTAATGGTATACCCTCGAAAAGAGTATTAGTTTAGTGACAAGAAAACTTCACAATAGATTTTCTATTAAGAACGTCATTACTAACTATATACAAAGCCCTAACAACGTGACACTAACACTCAGATAATCTATGTACTTTAAGCTGTAATACTGTAAGGTATCTTGGTAACTAAGTTTTCTTTTTATAATACATTCACACATCAAAGATAATCCTTTTTATCTCAATGATCTGTCCTTGTTTTTCCCCCAGAGTAACCTTGGGATTGTGTAGAAGTCTAATGAAACTGTCTGGTGTAACCCACAACTCACCGGATGAAGACACTGTTATGGTCTTGCTGAAGTGTTCTACACTTTGGAAAGCTTTATTCGATGCCAATGGAACAAAGAAGGAACAACTCGAGCAGGACACGCTCTTTATACATGCACAAATGGCACTGCGCAAAGTAGTGAACAGCATAAGAGACGAAACGGTCAGCTGTAGACTGCTTAGAACTTCAAACATAGTGGCACAGATGAAAACGCTTTTACCTGGTAATACATATAGCCGTTTTGAAGTGCAAACGATTCTTTTAAAATTGAAGACGATTGATGAGTCAATAGCATCTACGATAAAAAGAATGAACGAAACAAAAAAATCACTTGAAGTGGTTTGCAAGCGTACTGGAGGATTGTTTAAATCAAAAATCGAAACGGTCAAATCTCGTATTCAGTCAGATATTGACTATATAACAGATGGTAGTATGAAATTCGCAGAAATTGAAAAATTTACCAAATGGGTAACAGATACATATGAAGATTTCACAACCATTAATTTCCTCCTGGAATCTCGCATGTATTGGAATGCTGTCGGCAATTTGATGGGTTCAAACTACGACGAATGGTGCGATGTATTGATTGAGAATGACAGAGATGACATGCAGCCAGAGGATGCTGTTGAAGACATTAGATGGTTATTTTCTTCTCATTCTCTGTCTTGTGAAGATGACAAAGACATTTCTGTAATAGTTTTTCGTTCATTTGTCAGCTCTCTTAGCGGACCTGTGCTGGAGATTTACAAGAAATGGTGGGAGAACATTTCGAAACTCGAGGAAACAAGCATTTCAGACATTGCTAATTATTTTCAGTATAAGTGCAATATCCAAGAAGAAATCGATATCGCAAAGCGCGCTCATATAACCTTAAAATCGGAGATGAAAAGAGCATTATTAAACTTTGAAGAATATCCTCACTATGAAAGTAGGTTTCATGCAATTAAAAATGCTTTAAAAGCGTTTAACTTGGATTCAGCGACTGATGTGAAATTTCATCGCGCAATTTGTGCATTTGATACGCTGTTTGAACAGAATACTTGGCTTTTGTTGAGAGATGTTGACGAAGCAGTACAAATTATGAAGGACGCAACACAAGATATTGATGAAGATCTGATCTTGATTATAAGCGAACTTGTACAGTCATCTGCATTGGTAGAATTTATTCGTGAAGTTGTAAATGAGGATCTACGCAATCTAATCGATGCCGTAGAGGAACATTCGGAGCAATTTGTTTGTGAATTGACTGTGTCCGATTTGATCGATATCAAACAATTCTTACTCCCGGTATTGAAAAGCAACCTTGATCAAAACATAAGAGCATTTATTGATGCATTTACAAAAAGTTATGCAAATTGCCAACCAAAACAGATACCAGCAAAAATTCGAGCATGCATGGATAATGTCCATAGTTTAAAGTCGTTATACTATAATGTTGCAAACAAAGAGGAAAATACAAAAGAGATCATCAAAATGATAAATAACGGCGGTGTTTTTCGAATCTATGTAAACAATCAAGTATGCGAGCTCAGCGTTGAGTGCAAACGAGACAAAAAGGTATACCAATACAGCCACTCCCGTCTGAGTGATCTACGGAGCCGTGCGTTACTAATCATGAGTACTGAAGAAAAAAAACATTCTCCTCGAAAGGCACACAGGTCTAAACTGGCAGAACACCTAACACATTTTTCCTCACGTGTTGATATTTTGTTTGCAATAGTAGACAAGATTGACTCACTGATGGCACTCGGGCATTTTGTTTGGTGTACTAGTGCAACGCAGATGATCAAACCACATGACGCAGAAGGTATTCTAAATAAACTGTCGAACGAACTCTCAGAATGGAAATCTCTACTTGAAAATTGTAGAGAACAATTTTTCTTGATGAATTATATATCCTCAGAGCACCTTCCTCTAGTGCAATCATATCTGGAGCGAGGAGATAACGAAACTACGGTTCTAAATATTCTAAGATACGTAAATCCAAATGTAAATCCTTCACATCTTGCTAGTCTCTATGAAAAGTACCATTCAATGACCATGGAAGACAATATAGAAAACAAACTGTATAAAACAGGAAATTGTGTTCAGGATGTTTTTGGGATGATTCCTCCAATAAGAAGAGCCTTTCCAGGAACGGAGCGGAGAAATGTGAAGTTAAGAGACACAGTGTTAGAAGGCAAGCTTCATATTTCTGTTTTAGAGGAAGGCAGTCGGTCAGTACTACATACTGTTCTAGCGCTGTATCAAAATACAACAGGTCTTCTACCAGAATCGAATGAGCTATTATTTTGTACAAAGCAAACGACTCAAGATGAATTATGCCTGTTAGTCAAAAGATGTCGAGGTGTTACAAACACTCAGTCGCAGAAAAGATTATTTTGCATAGTAAATGCAGAACTACTTCCATACGAGCTTCAATTCAAACTTACCAATTTGCTCCAGTACCTTCCCAGGGAAGAAAATTTTCTCTTGGCAATTGTTTGTACTGGAAGAGACCAGTGCACTTTTCTAGAATGGTTCCATGATAACATTTTTGGGATAAGACCCTTAACGGAAATACAATTACGGAATTGTTTAGAAGCAAAATGGCCTAATGTTGTTACTCTTACATCTGACATACCAGGACTTGGAAAAACTGAAACTATATTTGATATTGCATCAGAGCACGACAAAAGCGTAAAAACTCTTCATTTGAGTGGCTTGTTTGACAGAAATAAATTTATAAGACAACTCCTCGATTTGAAATTGAGACCACATCATTTATTGCACATTGATATTGGTATGACAAATGATCCAACGGCTTTGGATTTGTTCCTATTTCAGCTTATTATTACAGGGTTTGTCGCTTCAGGAACAAGTGCCTATGCTATCCCGACAAACTTTGTCTGTATAGAAGTTGCAAACTCAATCAACAATATTTTAATCGATAGTTTGCCGACAGCAGTTCATTTCAAACGCATAGATCTGCAGTGGAAAGAATATTCAAATATGAAAATTCCCTCCGATATAAACAGTCCTTTGCAAGTAGTGTGCCAATACTTGCACTATTTGGACACTTCCAAAATAAACAACACGGACATATATTTCCACGGCAGCAGTAAGGTGCTTCCTTTGAAAAAAAAGCTATGCATTCAATTGCTTCAAAAATATTTCTCATCGGCAAGCGATATGTCATTCACATTAGTTGAAATTTTCATCAAAGTTCTTGCCGAACAACTGAAAAAGATGTCTGCAAGTATATTCTTTCGACAATCGAGCATCAGAGCAATACTTGGAGACAACGTTGACAGCACCTTGAAGTCAAGTCTAGTCCGAATAATGGTTGACGTTTCAAAGGAATTTGCAACCAGATCGATAGGTACCTGTCGTTCTTCACAGGCTGCCGTCGTCTTAAATACTCGGATTGAAAGTGAAAATACTGAGCAATTAAGCACTGCATCAATCCTTGCACAGAGAGTTCAGGGAATGATTCAATGGGAAGAGAGCAATCACCTTGTTGTAATATTCCACCATGATATGCAAACGGTGTCAGCTTTGTTCAGGAAACTATCTCAAGTACCAGAAAACGTAAAAAACCTGTTTCAAAGTCAGATGAAGAAAACATTTGATAATCTAGAAAAGGCGTCAGTTGAGGACCTTCAGCGTATTATTGTGAGATTTACGTGCACAGGTTCTCCTAGAGAGGACATGCTTACCTCATTGGCATCATCGTACGCGTTGACACCTGATAATCTTCTGAAAATGATCTTGGTAGTTATGAGACTGCAATCAAATGTTCCAGTGGTAATTATGGGTGAAACAGGATGTGGAAAGACGTCGCTAGTCAGATATCTAGCGACCATTACTGGAATAGAATTGGATATTTTAAGCATTCATGCTGGAACATCAGAGGAGGAAATTGTCTGTAAAATTGACAGCATTCAAAAAGTAGCACATGCTAATTTATCTGCTCATAGATGGGTGTTTCTGGACGAAATAAACACATGTGATCACTTAGGTGTTATTACAGATTTACTATGCCACCATCGGTATCATGGGAAATCTCTGTCGCCTAATGTATCAGTAGTAGCAGCATGCAATCCATATCGCCTAAGACATGCAGATTCAGTTTATACTGAAGGATTACAGGGGAAACTAAAGGAAGATGAGCTTTCCAGATTGGTGTACAGAGTTCACCCTCTTCCGGAATCACTTATAGATTTTGTTTGGGATTATGGAAGATTAAGTGATACAGATGAACAAAGATACATCAAAACAATGGTCGGAAATGTACTGAAACCACAATTATTCTCAACCATATTTTCTGAATTATTGGGTATGTCCCAGAAGTTTACTAGGGATTTGGAAGATAAAGACTACTCAGTAAGCCTTCGGGATGTCGACAGGACAATACGACTTGTCAAATGGTTCACTGACATCTTATCAAGAAAGGATGTTCACTGCAAAGATATCGTAAAGAAAGCAATTATTTTGGCAATGGCAATGTCTTATCAAAGCAGGATATGTAGCGTAACTAAACGGAAAGAATATGTGCGTGATATGGCTTCTATCTTTTTTAAGCACAATGTGGACGTTGATGAAACTCACATCATGCAGATAATAACAACTGAGCAAAACGACATACTCGACAGAATGGAGTTACCGGATGGAATAGCACGAAATACAGCACTACGGGAAAATGTATTTGTGATATTTGTTAGCATTTTAAACAGAATCCCGGTGTTTATAGTTGGTAAACCAGGCTGCAGCAAATCGCTATCCATGCAACTTATCCGTAGTAACTTGCGCGGAAAAGATTCGAAAAATGACTTCTTTAAGATGTTACCACAGCTGTTTTGCGTATCATTTCAAGGCTCGGAATCGTCCACATCTGATGGAATTGTTAAAGTGTTTGAAAAGGCAAAAAGATATCAGGAGCGAAACAAACATGACAATGTGTTGTCAGTTGTCATTCTAGATGAAATAGGTCTTGCGGAAATATCAAGGTTTAATCCTTTGAAAGTACTTCATGGCTTACTAGAGCCTGGCGGTAAAAGGAACCCAGATGTTGCGGTTGTTGGAATATCGAATTGGGCTCTAGACGCTGCTAAAATGAATCGTGCATTACAACTCTCCAGACCTGAAATGGATGCTGAAGAACTATATGAAACAGCTAAATCAATCAGCCAATCATTGACAAAAGTGACACAAAAAACAAAATTTCCCTGGAACATCGATAAAGCCAATGTTTTACAAGACGATAGCATGCTCAAAGCTTTGGCAACGGCTTTCAATGAATACAATCGTAATCAGAGATTTAAGAATTTCCATGGCTTGAGAGACTACTACGCCCTTATCAAATATATCAGTAGATGCACTTCCAATTCTGAAGCAATGGAAAGCGAAGAAAGAGACATTATTATCCACGGTCTCTTGAGAAACTTCAGTGGTCTTCCGTCTGAAACGATGAGTATGATGGTTACATTTCAGAAACATCTTGAGACAAGTTTAAGTGTCAAAATGCCTGTTTTTGAACTTATAAGAGCCAACATTCAGGACTCATCTTGTCGCAACCTAATGCTTATCACACAAGGAGATGCGGTTATAGAAAAGGTTGGTAAACTCTTGAAAGACTGTGGAAAGGAATATGTGGTCATGTTTGGAAGCCAGTTTGAAGACGACTTAACAGACGATTATAATTATCGCATCTTGAGCAGAATCATTCTTTGCATGGAACAAGGAATGGTGTTGATACTGAAAGACCTAGAGAGTATCTACGGTAGTTTATATGATATGCTGAATCAAAACTACACTATTGTTGGGAAGAAGAAAAACTGCAGAGTAGCACTTGGTCCTTACAGCAACCCTATGTGTCAGGTAAATGATGCTTTTAAGTGCATAGTACTTGTGGAAGAGACGAATCTTGACTATTCCGATCCACCATTTCTGAACAGGTTTGAAAAGCAACAATTTCGTTTTCTTGACTTACTTTCATCAGAGGATGAAAAAATCATATCAGGTTTAAAAGCCACACTGCAGGCTTTTGTTGAAATCCCTGATTATCCATTCTCTGTTTCAAAAGCTTTGCCGATTCATGAAATTGATGTGTTGTTATCACTTCTTCTCAGTGTCAAAGAAACAACGGAAACGGCTGATATGGAAGACTTAATCAGGATATGTTTGAGTCGCATTATGCCATTGGTTTTTCCGGAAGCAATCATAAGATCAAGTCGGTCAACACTCTCGCGTGAACAACCAACATTAGTGCAAACATTGACAGAGGAATTTTTCAGTCTTCCTTTACATGAAGGTCTGGAAGCGTTCTTGACAAGTCAACATACATTAGATGAAATGCCTTCTATGGGATTTACGCAGCCAATTCTATGTGAGGAACTGTGTGTTATATTTACTCATAGCAGTACCCATATAAACATCTATAATCTTTTGAAAAATCATAGATTGTCCGTTGAAAAAATTGGAGCATTCAAGTCGGAAAAAGATTTAACAAAAGCGATAGATAACTTCTTTGAAAGTGAACATGAATATTTATTTCTCCAATTTGATTCTAGGTATGATATGCATCATTTTCTTCTCACAAAAATGACCGTTGAACAAAGAAAAAAAGAAAGCGTTAGCTCTTCTGCACAAGGAGCAAAAAAGTATGTGTACTTAACGGTTCATCTAAGTATTGGTGATCACACAGATTCGTCAATTTCACAAATTCATTTCATGCCCGGTTGGAGCTTTGTAACTCTTGACACACTTGAGAAGCCGTATGTCAGTATTCTCGGACTAAGAGATCGATTACTGACAGACATAATCTCAGAAATGCGTCCTTTAGATTCTATCATTAAAGAACAGTTACTATGGGCATTCACGCGCATACAGTACAGTCATGAAGACCGCCATTCAGACGAATTAGAGCAAGGCATTAAACGGCTGAAAACGTCCAGTCTTCTCTTAAAAATGATCGACGATTTTGTTATTTCACAAGTAGAAAATCTAGTAATGGATGATATGAACTGGAAATTCAACATCGCATGTGATGAACACGCTTTAATCAGCGGAGGTACATATATTGAAGCTATCAAAAATCATATCCTTGACATAATAAAAAAGCCAGTAGCTGTTTTTGTTTTCAAGATGGAACAAGAGGGATGTTTGGAGTCTTTGTTTATTGAAGATCACAAAAGCAGTCATCGGCGGAAAACATGGGAGGATCTTGCTCGCAAGAATGAGTTTTGTAATTTTGAAAATATTCCATTTCCAACTGGACCAGAGTGTTACAGCTGTACCACGCCTGCTTTTGTGCGAATTGTACCATTCAGTGACCACATAATGACACAAATAGAAGATTTCAAGGAAGATTTCCTAAATACTCTTAGAAAAGTAAAAGCACAGAGCACAGAGTATGGCGACGACGAAGAACATCCCATTGAAATCGTACATGCTGTGTTGGAAGGATACAAGGATATCATTACCTCAAATACACAGTTGGAGGAAATGGATCAGGCTGGATATGAAGAAATGATTGCAGATTATTTCCATGACTATTGCAATTATATAACTTCATTACATTCATCAAAAGACAAACGGGCAGCAGAATCTTTACGATGGGCGATTGACAACATTACATCATGGAAAGCAGAAACATTTACAGATTCTGTCATCATGTTGCATGCAATATACTGGACTTACATGGATAAATTAGACTGCATAGTGAAAATTTTTGATTTGGCTTGCACGTTCGGGTCTGAAGAATTATTTCTCCAGGATATCATTTCTAAACTTTATTCGGACAAAACAAAGTTGGGCGCGTTGGATCAGAAAAATTTTGAGATGAATATGGCATGTAACACAGAGGAGGAGGATGGAAGCGAAACTCCAGTAGAAAACTTTGACGATTCAATATGTGAGACTGAGGTAGATGTGATAAACGATTTGGTTATACTTGTAGGCAACATGTTACTGCCTACAACGGACAATGTTGAAGCTATTGGTTTTGAAAGATGGCAGCACAGTGTAAGCCGTGCATTGCCATTGATTGGCCAGATATCGACTTACATGCCAATAAACCATAAGCTACGATTCTGCTCAGATATAGCTTCGATATTGATTGTTCCATACAACCTCGAGACAAATCTGCTGACTGCCATTGGAGATAGCTTATGCTTATTAGAATTAAATGATAAAGAAATCTTTTCTGAGTTATTCAACTTCCTAAAGACATTAAAAGACAATTACAAGATTCCTTCTGTAAAGCTAAAAAAGATCATATCATTGTATCTACATCGATGTATCCATACCCAACCCGAAAATGATGACATATTCATCTGGTTTTTTGAATGGATCGAACATGAAGATGCATGCAATCCAACATCAAGCTTTCTGTTACCAGATTTCCATTATATTGGATCCATACTACAGCTTGCAATTGCGTCGCAGCAAGCAGAAGATGAAGATATATTTCCATCTATTCTTGATGGAAATGAAATCTGGAAAAACAATGAATTTTGCAAAACACTTCAGCATTGCCTGAGTACAATTTCTCACGCAGGAAAACTATATGAAGGGTTAAGCGTTCTCTTAGTGCAAATTATTCAAAAGCATGTTTTCGAAGAAGACGAATACAACCCTGAATGTGATGAAGTTTTAGAAAAGACATTGATCAGTGATGAAGGCAACACCCCATTGGAGCAAATATCTAGTGCCGCTTTAATTCGTCATACAATTAATCGCTCAGCACATATGACAATGCAAAGTGATTTGAATGTAGATGATAATCGGTTATTTCTACATAGTTTGAATGCTTTATTAAAGCCGCCAAGTGAATGTGGCGATCAATTGAGATACGGGCCTTTGCTTTATTTCCTGAGAAAATTGAAGCAACACTGTGGACTGAGAAATGTTCAAAAAATTGCTGAACGCTTAGCTCTTTCAATGTCAACAGTTAAACACATTGAATGGTCACAAGATCTTACAGTTGTTTGCTTAGAACTCAATCCACTGGAATTCTATTGTTCCAAGGAATCATCGGAAACAGTCGATAATGCATGTTCCAAGTGGTTTGATTCCACAGAACATCTGAAAACATTTTGTGATCAAATCGTAACAGATGTTGACAAGCTAATTCATATCGAAAGAATCATAACAGCAATATTTCTAAAGAGGACATGTGTGACCATACCTGAGTCTACAAAACAATTTGTGATGGCGGTATTTAAGATGTTGCCAGTCAACAGCATCCCAAAGGAACATGCCGGAGTGTTGCCATATCTATTCGGAAAAGTTGATTTTAACCATTCCTTGTTCCATCTTAACACAGAAGTTCAGGAACCCGATCCACAAATAGTCTCTGTTTTGTTGCACCTAATGTGTATAACAACATTGTACGGAAGGCCAGGGTACATTTTCTATGACTGCATTCACAATCCTGGACAGTTTAACTGTCACCCAGCACAGACTCTAAGAGAACATATGACACGTGATGTTAAGAAAGCAGTGTCTTGCATGGAATGTCCATGTAGAGTAATCTTTGTTTCACCTACTGACATATGTCCATCATGTAAACAGAAACAAATTTCTACTGAAATCAAAACTTTTGCAGCTTTGCTAAGTGGAAATAATGTAGATACCATGGTAGAACATGTAATATATCGATTGTTTGTCAATGCATGTCTGATATGTTCACTTGCTTTGCGACTTTGCAATGAGTCTACGATTGCACCAATAGTCAATGCAAGTGACGATAAAGCAAATGTGTCAAGTGTTATTCAAGATCTTGTCTTAGCAGATTGGGAAAGGTTACGAAAGCAGTTGAATCTAAGTCATTCAGATCTAAGTTGTCTCCTAAACTTATTACTTTGTACCAACAAGGATACATTTCTCAAACTACGGAATCCAAGTGACGTTAACTTTGACAAAGAATTTCAACTGTTCGCGAAGTGTTGTAATGATTTTGTGAAGAATCGACAAGAAATGTTAAACAAACATCGTAGAGAATTCGCTTCACGAAGAGGTCTCTCGAACACGATGGAACGTATTTTAGAGGTCGATAATGAGTACTCATTATATGGAACACCCGACAAAGCATCGATTGAAAATCTCACAACTGAACTCTCATTTCATTGCCAATCTGAAAGTTCATTTTTGCGAGTGGTTTTAAATAACCAGCATATTCTTTCACTGCCAAGATACATAACAGATATTTTGAGATGGCATTTAGCAGCGGTGAATTGTATGAGTTACAAAGTCAGAAAATTTGAATGTGCAGAACAAACCATCGCTAAATTTTTAACCCTGATCGAAGAAAATGACTCAAAGACAAAATTAAAGCAAAAATTCGGCAATTTTAAACATGCATGGAATAAACTAAATGAAAACAGACATCTGTTATTAGAAATGTTTCCTTCACTGCCTGAGATGGAATTGATGACAATGAATTCGTGTGCTTCAAATTGCTTGATTATTGACAAAAACTCAGTAATTTACCAAGTTTTGGAAGCTCTCGTAGCTATACAGAACAACATTCTCATTGAAGCAATGGAGATTTCTCGATCAAATGACTGTCCAGATTTCAACCTCCTGTCCTGTGGTCCTGATGCAGCTGTGGTACGGTGTGTTTCCATTCACAACATAACACTGTCAGATGTTATATCATTTAACTGGACCGACGATTATTTGCGGTTTTCACAATGTAAACCAAATTCTGAAAATGGCAGGAGCATATTGTACGACTTCCACAAGATAGAAATGGAAGTTGCTCATGAGCTTGTCTCCAGAAAATCTTTTATCACAAATACTGAGACGATTCCTTTGATTGTGTTTGCTGATGAACTGTTCAGGAACAGCGTTACTCTTCTTCATCGAATCGCTAGTAAAATAACTCCACAGGTGCCCCTAACAATGGAACTCAGAAGAGGTGTTGAAAATAAAAGCGAGCGGAACTCTTCTTACACGATTCAGCTTCTTTCACAGATTGGAATCGTGCTATCACTATTAAACAAAACAGGAGGTGATTCCCAGATTTCTCTTGTTGACTATCTTATGGCATGGAAAGATTACATTGACATGAAAACATTAAGGAGTCTTTTACCTGAGCCAGAAAACTCATTTAAACTTTGTCATATCGTTGCAATGTATGAATGCATGGAATTGAAAAGTGGAGAAGAAATTAGTGATACCCTTGGTGTAAGGTTCCGTTCTCATGTGTCTGATGAAATTCGGCAACATTTCAAAATAGCACAGCAACACCAATCGTCCCTGGCGATAGTGGACAAAGCACTCAAGTTATTTGTACATAGGAACTTTTCAACCCATGACATCAATGTTGAACTGCTGAACCGACCTTTGGTCAAATCTTTGATGGACCCAATCTACTGGAGAGTGGACATTGATGTTAGGAATGGGTCCATAGATGAGGATAGCAAGGAAGCAGTTGCCTTGCGGCATGTGATCTCGCTAGAGTGTCTTGGAGAACACTTATACGAAATGATTGAACTCGTCAAACAAGCAATCAAAGTAAGTGTAAGGAACCATCATTGATCGGTTGATGAGAAATGAAAAGTGTTTCGGTCTAGCATTATTATATACTATGATCTTTTATAAGTAATATTTGTTAATGTAAGCCCAGATTCTCCTAAACATATACCGACGTAAGATGGAATGTTTATATTTTCCATTTTTATCAAAATCATTATCTTTTTTAATTGGCAGTTTTCTCAGAAATGCATTTGCTGTACTTTAGGATATTGAATCAGTAACCAGAACGACAACATATGAATTTCTTTTCTTTTGTCGAAAATCTGGTTCACATAGGAAGAACAGGCAAACGAGATGAGAATATCGTCAGCGTCTGTGGTATTCAAAGAAAAGATGGCAAATCGTTCACAATCTATGCGAAAACGGAAGAAAATAGCGTCCAAACTCCTTGGAAAGACATAAGGTATGATATATTCAAAGAGTCGGGATAAATGTTATGCTTTATGATACAATCGTATATGAAAGTAATTTGATTTTTTATTTTCAATGTTTTATATTTTATCCTTTTTTCTCGGGGGGGGGGGGGGGGGGGGGGGATGTATCCATCTGTAACATTTAAATGCATCTCTTTCACATAGATTGATATCATATCCTCTGTTATATTACTACAGGATCCTGTAGGACCAAACATGGTACTTATGAAGTGGATGGATTGAGTATTCATTAAGGGAAAACGAGTATTCCATGTACTGCAAATTGTAATTATTTCCCTTTTGGAACTATAATATTGCACTTGATCATGGTGGCGCTTATTTATGTTTTATAAAGCTGTGTTCTATAACACATATCATGGGCGTGCCAATTTATCATATATATGGTAAGCTATAATTAGAGATGTTTCTTGCAAGGTCATATTCTTTGAAGATTATCGTATGTTTTTATGATAATGTTGTATCTATGTTTTGCTTGGTTTGTATATTGTATATTTATTATAAATGTATATACTTTCCTTTGTCAGAAAGATTATTGTTTTTCTAAGTTTATATGTTTATGTACCTTACTTCGACAATATGATAACCAATTCAGAACAATATTCAGTTTGCGGGAAGCTGTGTTATGGAAACAGCGCTTTTCTAAGATATGATAACTTGTGTCTATTTCATTTTGTTGTGTTGAATACCCTACGCTGTATAAGAAATCAGATTTTAATGTGTAGAGATTTTGTATATAATACAACCATGAATCTTGATAGATGTGGCCTAATGTTATCTAATTAGGAGAGATTGTCAGACATTCATTTCGGAATCTTTCATGCATTGTGATTTTTACACAATGAAAATTATGCACATATGGTATCACAAAATTCTGATGTTATTATGGTAGTCATGCTAGTAAATAATATTTTGACTTACTGTAGGAAATGTTATATTGTATATAGGACAAGTATCGATGTCTCCAATATTATGGCTACATAATAATTTTAAATGATAACATGATTCAAAAGACATTAGATGTATTTTTTTGCTCAATACCCATGTTTTAAAAATAGATGGTGATGTTTACATTATCATTTATTTTGACCAATTACCATGTTTGAAAAGATATGGTGAGTTTCACTGCAGATAAATATAATAATGTTTCGAATGTTAATTTAATTAGCAACGCTGTATTTCAGGTGTCAGGTTTGAATAGATGGTGAACTGTTTATCTTACATGATGCAACTTTATGCAACATTTAACAATACCCTTGCTTGAAAAGATATGGTGAGATTTGTTGCAGTTAATTATCATGGTTTTTTAATTTTCAAAATCAATTTAATTAGTTATTGTATTTTTTAGCTGCCAAGTTTGAAAACGCTTGGCGATATGTTTATTTTTACATGATACAACTTCTTGCAACATTTATTTTGATCAATACCCATGTTTGAAAAGATATGGTGAGATTTGTTGCAGTTAATTATCATGGTTTTTTTTTAATTTTTAGAATTAATTCAATTAATATATGTGTATTTCAGTTTTAAGGTTTAAATAGACATGAAAATATATTTATTTTTACATGATACAACTTCTTGCAACATTTATTTTGATCAATACCCATGTTTGAAAAGATATGGTGAGATTTGTTGCAGTTAATTATCATGTTTTTTTAATTTTCAAAATTAATTTAATTAATATATGTGCATTTCAGTTTCAAGGTTTAAATAAACATGAAAATATTTATCTTTACATGATACAACTTCTTGCAACATTTATTTTGATCAATACCCATGTTTGAAAAGACATGGTGAGATTTGTTGCAGTTAATTATCATGGTTTTTTTTAATTCTCAAAGTCAATTTAATTAATAAATGCTGATTTCAGTTTCAAGGTTTAAATAGACATGAAAATATTTATTTTTACATGATACAACTTCTTGCAACATTTATTTTGATCAATACCCATGTTTGAAAAGATATGGTGAGATTTGTTGCAGTAAATTATCATGGTTTTTTAATTTTCAAAATTAATTTAATTCATATATGTGTATTTCAGTTTCAAGGTTTAAATAGACATGAAAATATATTTATTTTTACATGATACAACTTCTTGCAACATTTATTTTGATCAATACCCATGTTTGAAAAGATATGGTGAGATTTGTTGCAGTTAATTATCATGTTTTTTTTTTAATTTTTAGAATTAATTTAATTAATATATGTGTATATCAGTTTCAAGGTTTAAATAGACATGAAAATATATTTATTTTTACATGATACAACTTCTTGCAACATTTATTTTGATCAATACCCATGTTTGAAAAGATATGGTGAGATTTGTTGCAGTTAATTATCATGGTTTTTTTTAATTCTCAAAGTCAATTTAATTAATAAATGTTGATTTCAGTTGCCAGGTTTAAATAGACATGAAAATATTTATCTTTACATGATACAACTTCTTGCAACATTTATTTTGATCAATACCCATGTTTGAAAAGATATGGTGAGATTTGTTGCAGTAAATTATCATGTTTTGTTTTTAAATTTTCAAAATTACTTTAATTAATAGGTGTGTATTCAGTTGCCAGGTTTAAATAGACGTGAATATATATTTATTTTTACATGATACAACTTCTTGCAACATTTATTTTGATCAATACCCATGTTTGAAAAGATATGGTGAGATTTGTTGCAGTTAATTATCATGTTTTTTTTAGTTTTTAGAATTAATTTAATTAATATATGTGTATTTCAGTTTCAAGGTTTAAATAGACATGAAAATATATTTATTTTTACATGATACAACTTCTTGCAACATTTATTTTGATCAATACCCATGTTTGAAAAGATATGGTGAGATTTGTTACACTTTGTACTTTTTGTGTTTCTAAGGTAACTTGTAGTAAACAATTGTTTACCAACAGCCAGGTCTGAAAGGACATGGTTATATATTATATCACGAAGTGATATATGATAAGAGAACATGTACTTTGATCTGTACCCATATTGTGGTATTTGTTGCTCTTGATATTTTTTGCATGTAAATGCCTTACATAGGAACATTGGGATGCATGTTTATACAAATCCTACTGCTGAAAATTGTAAATATCTTACGCATTGTGAATCAATGTTATGTATATAGATGAAATATGAGGAATACGTAGCAGCATTGTTACTCAATGTTATGTATATAGACGAAATATGGTGAATACTTAGGATCTTTGTGAATCAATGTTATGTAAAATATGGTGAATACTTAGGAGCTTTGTTACTCAATGTTATGTATATAGACGAAATATGGTGAATACTTAGGATCTTTGTGAATCAATGTTATGTATATAGATGAAATATGATGAATACATAGAAACATTGTGAATCAATGTTGTGTACATAGATGAAATATGATGAATATGTAGGAGCATTGTGAATCAATGTTGTGTATATAGATAAAATATGATGAATATGTAGGAGCATTGTGAATCAATGTTGTGTTTACAGATGAGATATGATGAATACGTAGCAGCATTTTTACGCAATGTTATGTATATAGACGAAATATGATGAATTCGTAGGAACATTGTGAATCAATGTTGTGTATATAGATGAAATATGATGAATCCGTAGGAACATTGTGAATCAATGTTGTGTTTACAGATGAGATATGATGAATACGTAGCAGCATTATGAATCAATGTTATGTATATAGACGAAATATGGTGAATACTTAGGATCTTTGTGAATCAATGTTATGTAAAATATGGTGAATACTTAGGAGCTTTGTTACTCAATGTTATGTATATAGACGAAATATGGTGAATACTTAGGATCTTTGTGAATCAATGTTATGTATATAGATGAAATATGATGAATACATAGAAACATTGTGAATCAATGTTGTGTACATAGATGAAATATGATGAATATGTAGGAGCATTGTGAATCAATGTTGTGTATATAGATAAAATATGATGAATATGTAGGAGCATTGTGAATCAATGTTGTGTTTACAGATGAGATATGATGAATACGTAGCAGCATTTTTACGCAATGTTATGTATATAGACGAAATATGATGAATTCGTAGGAACATTGTGAATCAATGTTGTGTATATAGATGAAATATGATGAATCCGTAGGAACATTGTGAATCAATGTTGTGTTTACAGATGAGATATGATGAATACGTAGCAGCATTATGAATCAATGTTATGTATATAGACGAAATATGGTGAATACTTAGGATCTTTGTAAATCAATGTTATGTATATAGATGAAATATGGTGAATACTTGGAAGCATTGTGAATCAATGTTGTGTATATAGATGAAATATGATGAATACGGACAGTCAATGTGAATCAATGTTTTGACTGTTTCAAACCAGTATTAAGTATATAGATGAACTATGTTGATTATATATATATGATTCTATGTTTTGTATAGAGATGAAATTTTGTGAATATGTAAGCGCTATATGACTTTTTGCTATGTCTGGAGTTCAAGTTTCAAGTGTAGTGAATGCATGTAGGATTTATTATTCAGTGTTAGATATAGGTATATAGTTAGCGTGATTCAAAGTATTTGACCTATTGCGAACAATTTGAAACATTGTGATTCAATAGTTTGTCTTCATTTCAAAGATACTGAATGCATAGGAGAAGTGGGGTTTAGTGTTACTTTTATGTATATAGTTGAAATATAGCGAATATTTTTGAACATTTAATGCTACGCATGTAGATGAAATATGGTAAATATTTAGACATATTGTGATTCAATGCTTAGCATTTCGCTGAAATATGATGAATAGTTAGACAAATTGCAATTCAAAGTGAGAGGTATGCACATACTTCGAATACTTTGAGTGTTGTGTTTAAATGATTTATCTGTAGTTGAAAACTAGCGTTGTTGTTAAATGATACGTATTTCGGTAATTTTTTGTGAATATAAAGGATCATTGTGGTAATGTAGCTGATACATCGTGAATATTAAGACATTCATATATATGGTGATAAAAAATTGAATACTTTTGAGCATTGTGAATAAATGTTATGTATATGGTTGAAATATATTGAATGCGTTGAAATATTAAGTTGGTACTTTTGAGCTTTGTGATTACGTGCTATGCATATATAAATGGAATAATGTAAATAGACACATTGTGATTCAATATTACACGAGTTCAAAAAAGTGAATACTTTTAGAGTATTGGAATGAAATATTGTGTATATAGCTGAAATGTTGTTAATACTTCACAGAATTCAGATTCGGTGGTATGCCTATTGTTGTAATATAGAAAATAGTTTGCAGCTTTTTCATACAATGTTTTTTCTAGAGTTTAAATATAGTGAATACTTGCAAACTTTTTTTATCTATCATTCATTTCATATTGGTCTAAACATTATATATTTCTGTATTGCAACATCATTTTTAATGTGTTTTAAAAGTTGGCATACGATGTGAGATATAGATGAGTGCGAACATGTTTGAGCATTATTATCCATGCTTTAGATATACGTGTACTTGGAATAAAGTGAAAACGTATAAGCACTGTGATGCTATGTAGATGAAATATGATGAACACTTAAGAGCATTGGGATTCAATCCAGTGACCACGTAAGAACATTTTGATGCAATGCTACGTATGTGAAATAAAGTGAATGCGTAGGAGCATTGTGATTCTAGGTTTTGCATATTATTGATTTGGAGCATACCTTAGAGCATAGCCTTTTCGTACTATGTATATACATTTTTTGAAGCTGATATATAGTGAATATTTAGAGGAATAGTTATTTCATATCATGTACATTATATGTAGATAAAATATCGTGAATATGTATATCACATTGTGATTCAATGCTATGTCTATACAGTTCAAATATACTGAATGCATATAACATTATTATATTAGTGAATACATTTGAGCATTGTTATTAAATACTATGCATATATATGGCATATGGGTAATACAGTGCTGTTATTAAATTCTATACATATTTTGTTACTGAAGTATGGCGTATTTTCATTCAATACTAATATTAATTAGCATTGTGATTCTATGCTATGTGTTCACATTTTTGCACCTGATATATGTTGAATTCAGTGCTGTATATATCGCTGAAATATAATGAATACCAAGGAGTATAAAGTGAACACATTTTACATGTTTATAGATAAATATAGTTTACACTTTTTAGCGATATGATAGAATACTGTGTTTATAGATGAAATCTTGTGAATATTTAGTCGCATTGTGATTCAATGTTAGATGTATGTACAGAGTTCAAGTGCAGAAAATACTTCGCAGTCGTGTATATAGCTAAAATATAGTGATTACTTCTGTGCTATGCCTTCAGTTGAAATATGTTAAATACATTAGGATTTTTTGATTGCTTGTTATTTGTATATTGGACTAAAATTTTACATGTGAAATGGATATGTTTTCTTTTTGAAATCAATTATTTGAGTAAAATTAATAGAATGACGAGTGATTTCGTATACTGTGATCCAACATTTATTATATTGTACTAATCCATTCAGTATATCTGAGCATTGCGACTTGTTGTATAGTACATTATTTGATTACTTAGAAGACACAGTTCAGTAGATGTATGTCATGATATGTTATGTGATAGTGAGAAATTTACTATGGCGAGTATTTCTATCGATAAGCAATGCTTTGTCGCCAAATACAATAACACATATGGCAATACATTGAGAATACTTGTTTTGAGTGTAGATATTTTCTAATCCACATTTTCCTCGGTTTCATAATGCATTGAAATGGACGGATTTGTATTACGATAAATGCATGTTTAGAAGATGTATTTTATATTATTAATAGTACTTACAAAAGGATGACTGAACGAAAAGGAAACGTATAAGTTTGACTTTATTGATGAATGTTCGAGTGTATCTTTTTTACCGATTGTTAATTAGATTAGTGTATGTGTGTTGTATATATATTTATGACCTTGCAAGAAACATTAATTTGATGTATTAAGCACCAGCAGAAACATGATAAATGTTTGACATGTACCTGATCTAATACAAGTATACACCAAAAACAATGTACCAATATTTCATCATAATGAAATATTAATTTGCACGTCATGTTTACATGGAAGAAAGTACAGGTGAAAACTGGTTGGTTTTGATATCGGCCACTTCGTTAGATGATATAGACGAATCATCTGCGCAATTTCTAAGGTTGATATTTTGAGGTTGATAAAACTAGATGTGATTATTTTATCAAAAAGTAATAACATTGTAATGGCACTTCTAATTTTCGATTTAATATTTTTTACTTTCTCCAGCTGTATAATATTTTTGAGTAAAACTATGATACGGAAAATGCCATTAATCATGTTGATTACTATGATAAAATAACGATTTTTTTTCTGTTAATTAACCATTATTAAAGATTTGTAGACTTAATTAGTTAACAAAACAATGTTCTGTAATATGATTAGAATAGTTTTTACGTTCGGGGGGTATGTCCATATATGAAGTCATTATTTTATTGTGACTTTATCAATTAAAATGAATGACAACGATAACGGAAATAGTGAAATTTTAATCTGAATGATGAACGGAAAAGGCGTGATTTCCTTCTTAATCGGAAAAGATTTCTAACACGTCAAAAGAAGAACAATAGAATAGTTTTATAATTTTATGTAATATTATGCAATGAAGATCCTGCTAGTTCAAAACATTCTGACATACGCTTCGTAAATCTCGAAATATCAGAACTCTTATAAGACCGTATATACATTTAAATTGATCCAAAATTAAATTTTGATTTGATTTTATGATCTACTACTACCAAAAGGTAGATCATTTGTATAGAATTTGATGTAATATTTCATCACGATGTTTGTAAGGATATTTATAGGGGAATATTTAGAGACATTAAAAACCCTTGTGTTGTCATTAAAGTACGATGAAATATAAAATATTATCTAAAAGCTGTTCATGTTATAGATCTAACACGCAAAAGAACAGTAGAGTATTGTCTTTGTATAGTTTACTAAATGGAACACGCTCTTTGATATGTTATGGACCCATAATATCAAATTAATATACTGTAAACTTACATAGTTTTGCTTTCATCTTATTTTGCCGTTTTTTTTTTTTTTTTTTTTTTTTTATTGTTTTTTTTTTGCTGAATGTATTGCGCTAAATACATATTGATTGATGGTGTTAGTTGCAGAATTTGTAATTTATGATATTTATTGTCAAGGCGCAAATTCATTGTTTCTCCAAGTAACCAAACCTTTGTTATTCACTAAAATAGCTTTACAGTATGTTTTCGAAAATTATTTGACTGTGAAGGGAGATAACGAGTCATGTTTTACGTTTGATAGTATGACTGATATTGTAGTAAATCGGCGGACGAACCAGATCGTATATATGATCACAAATATGCACACCTGTGTGATAGGTGTGGTTTTTACAGTTAGTCATTTACATGATTTCCTTAATGTCAATGATCTTGAATTAGCTTTCATGTCGTTGAAATAGTCTTTAAACGATATCTTTTATAAAGGGATGTTTAAATTCCCCGTAAATAGAACTAATTACAGTAATTAACGCTTTTCTGAAATATGTTACTTCTTTAATTTAAATGACGACATTATGATAAAGCATCCAGTAAAATAGGCTGTTATGCGGTCCTTTTAACATCATACTAATTGTTAGCCCTGATTTAGCTTGCTATCTGCTCTAGCGTTTATTTTTTTCTTTTGTTTTTTGTTTTTTGTTTTTTTGGCTTTTTTTTTTTTAGTGTGTTTTTGTTTATGTTTTTTTCCCTCATAATCAAGTCTATATCAATAGCTTTAAGATACAAAGTAGAGATATATTATTTCAAAAGTTGTAGAATAGACATCTTCATGGAAACTACAACTTTAAACACTTCATGCAGGGTTGTTATTTTTGAGAGGATCGATCCGCTACAAAACAGATATTAGTACCTTGAAAATAAAATTTACATATAAAACCTGTTTTGAAGACCTTAATGAAAAATATGCCCCTTTTGCCTCATGTTTGGTAAAAGCACAAAAACATTTCAAGCACCTAAATAACAACCTTCATAGACTGCGTGTATGTTATCATCCTTTCGTATGATTTTATAAAATATTTTTTACTTTTTTTAATTGTTCTGGTTTTTGAAGAATGCTTTATACTAACGTCATGCCAGAGGATATGTATAATACAGATTGGAACATGGGTCTAGATTGAATATAAAATTTGTCTTAATCTGATTAAATATACAACAGAGTTATACATACAAACACAAAATAGTTTTATATATTATCATTTGGAAAACATCGGCCCTTGCGTAACAAACGAAAATGAATATATTTGTGGTAATTAGAGATAAAACAGACCAGTGTCAATTTGATACATTATTTTAGTGATTCATTCCTATCTAAATTAACATCATTTTTTAATCTGTAGAGAATTCATTAACAGTTTTTAGATGTTGACTGATACAATCATTTAGACATGAAGTCTCACTGAAGTTCGTCAGTTTAACTATTGCTAAACCTTATGTGTATATTTACATAAGTTGATATTATTGTTCAGTAATTGATCAAATAATAGTGTCGTGATTAAAAGTTTAAAATAATACTTCTTTTAATGTTTGCAGAATTACATTTTTAAATGAAGTGGATTTTGCTTTCTTTCATATTTCTTTCAATTCATATTAGGTCGATAATTACACTTATGACATAGCATCTAAATATAATTCCACACTATACTAAATATAACATTTACTTATTAATATGCTTATGTTGGAGCATTCCTGAATGGTAAAAAGATAGTCAATGAGTCTTTATATTAATCAGTCACTTCCCGGAAAATCAACATTACTGTACTTCCTTGAGTGTGTAAGGAAGTATTCTTTCCATATGAAAACTGTATGTTGTGAAAATTGTGTTGGTGATCTTGTTTTTTCTTATAAAGGTCCTCTTTGGATATTGTTTTACCATTCAAAATTCTTCTTTTTTATTCATACGGTAAGCTTATATATTTCTTAATTATGGTATAATCTTGTGTATCAATTCTATCTTATTAAAACGTGTAACCAGAATATGGGTGTTATTTATTTCTATCGCAATGACAAGTTCATGTACTGAAAATATCGGCAGTACAGTCTGAGATGAGGTCGTGAACATATACCGAACTGTGAAATACCTTACAAAACATTACACACAATGGGGTGTGGTTAATTGTCATGTAAGTATTCAAAACAATATGATATGACATTACTTACTCGGATCGTCCATTGTACTTTTTCAGAAGTCTTTTTGTACATCTTTCTTTTGTCCATATTTTGCCTTTGAACGTTCACATGTTGGTATTTTCTTGTTATTGTGAAGCTTTGTTTAGGTAATTTAAGCGGTTTAAAAGAAGGAAAACATATCTCCGCCAAACTGTTAATGATTTACAGATTGAAGATGTTGGTTTCCTCAGCAAACGTGACATCCTAACTCACGTGCCTAAGGACAAGTATGAAAATAACAATATGTTTACATAATCTTATATCAAATCCAAAAGCAATAAAATATTTGCAAAATATGCACGAAAGAAATATATACACCGAGATTTCTGAAAAGGGACAAGGATTATAAAACCAGGTGTTCTGGGAAAGTAACCGTCTTCTGCTTCGTCAACGACACCCGCCATGCAAATTTTGGTCAACCCAAGCACATAAAGTCACGTTCCCGGTCAAGGTCATATGGTCAAAATGTTGGTATTACCGGAAAGGAACATACATGCCAAATATGAAGCCCTTTTTTCATCTGTAGGTCAAAGGTCACTGTCAAATTCATATGGTAAAAAATTGATACTACTGGAAAGGTTTTGTCACAAGGGACGCATATACCAAATATGAAAACCCTGCCTCTTACGGTAAATAGTTATGGCAAGATTAAAGCTGACAAACAGACAGATAGACAAGCAGACGGCACAAAAACAATATGTCCTCTATCTTTTTATTATTTTCATCAACTTGTATCTCTCGAAACCCTGTGTTGTGAGTTTGTCAGTTGTCGACAACATGATATTGGTAACCGGCCCTTGAGTATCGAGTTCACTGCGACATGAAAACACCATAGGATGAGGATGTAGGGAAATTGCTTTGCAGAAATGGAAAATTTCGCTCTAGGATATTGAAATTATCAAGCTTATCAAATAGCTTCGTGCAAAAAAAAGTGTATGTTAGTTTCGTTGTAGGCAAAAAAACATAACTTGGTGCAAGGTTGACAGTAAAAAGTGACTTATGAGTGTGAAATGGTGCCTCGGAGTTAAAAGAACACATATGTTAACACATTTAATACCAAATCGGAGAGTCTTAATATAGAGCTATCTTGACTGGAAAGGTACGCTAAAACCAAATATAAATAATGGTATGAGCCTAGATAATATGGTGTATAAATTGACTATACTCCTATTGTCAGTATATAAAGAAACATTTCTTACTTGTATGTTGTTACTAAGAAATGGCAACGAGGACTGATGGAGCACAGACTAGGAATTTATATTCAAAATAGAATAGCAAGCCATTGCCGACGATTGGTTCATATTAAAAATTCGAAATCGAACAAACAACGGGAAAATAAGAACAATAAAATTTCGATTATCGAAATTGTAAGAGTCATATCTACAACGCATGTACTTTACACAATTCATTTTTAATTTTAATCCAATAATACATTATAGAAAACCACAGTAGTGCCAATGAACAAAGATATAAGTTGTATCTATACATCCTGTCTATCAGTATGATTTCCAACTAGATACTAGAACAGTTGGGTCAAGGTGAAACAATGGCCTACCTAGGACAACTAATGACAGAAAATACGATCCTTACAATGTTGGATGACACAATACAAAAAAAGTAAGAATGACACAAAAGAAGCTGCACAATACAGACGCTTGTTTGAATCACAGTGGGAAATGCCTTTTGTAGGTCATAAATGGTGTTAAAGGGCGGTTATAATTATACATGTAGCAGTGGAATTGTGTTACCTACGTTAAATTCATGTCTAATGACTATAATGAAAGGGGTTGGGGCAGTGGAGATCAAAATGTGGAGTTCAAAACGTTTCATCTTTATTGGTCAGAACGAACTCAGCGTGATAGTGAATATAAATCAAAACACTTCCTGGATGGGGTCTGGAATCAACAGGAATTCACAACAGCTTGATGGTTCTAAATCAGATCAGTATGAAGAGTTCACAGATATCACCATGAGGGGTCAGTTGAACGTGTCTCACATGTGAAATTGTCTTAATTATATCATAAGCAGTAAAGTGACGTCATCAGGAGAGGTTTAAATGTTTTCAGGTTATCATTTTCAAAACGCCGGACAGAAGCATAAAAAGGGAAATAACTATGACTGGCATTAATAAAGTCAGAAGAATGGATCCATATATCACTAGAGAGAGGGGTGCTTGTAGGATATACGTGAAAGTGGAAAGGACAAGAATCCGTGTACGGATATAATCACTATATAAAGATTTAATATCAGATAGGGGGTGGGGGTGGAGGGAGGGGAGACCGACACCTGCGTATAAGGTCTCAGAGGTGAAGAAACAGACTACCATCTGGTAATGAGGTCAAGTAAGATGTGTTAATGAGATAAGCAGTTGAAGATGATAAAATACATTTAAAAAAAGGTTATGATATCCAGTTTATTTTCTCTGTGTATTAATAAAGTAGAATGGTAGGTTAGATGTTTATTATCTAATAAGCTGGGTTTTTTTGGAGGGGTTTCGTCATGTTTTTATTTTTTTGTTCCTTTAAAAAATAAGAATGAAAAACAAACAAGCGAACAAAAACAAGTAATGCTTATGAAATAATAAAAATTAGACAATAAAACGTTGCATTAGCGACCATTTACACAAACAATAATTAAAGTGATTGACAGTTATCATCTACTCCGGTAAAGTACTCCTCCTACCTTATAGAATTGTTCATAGTATTACATAATGTTCAGTTTCAATTCGGACTGTCTTGCAGTCTTGTTATATTTATTGGAATGGTTTCGTCAAGGGGTGTAAGTGGGGATTGTAAGGTCAATTACCTTTAATTATTGGCCGTTTGGACTGTAATAAGTGGTCGCGATACTGAAGTGACCAATACAACGATACATAGTGAAAAAAACTCTCACTCAAAATTCACAAAAAATGAGGTGTTTCAGTAAGGGCGTTATCCTCTCCCAAATTATATAGAAAAGATAGCAAGTGTTTTAATGAAAACGCCTTATAAAAGGTAATGAGTGTTTTAACGAAAACGCCTTATAAAAGATAGTAAGTGTTTCAACGCAATGAAAACCCTTTACAAAAGATGGTAAGTAGTATTCAGGTTAAATCAAAGTTAGAATTGCAGGAAGCTGGTCATCATCACGCTGCCTTTTTTCGATTTGCTGAAACAATTAGAGCAAACAATATATCAAAATATAAAACAAAGACATTCTAGTTAATTCTTCCATTTTCAAATATATAATTCACAACGCCTATAAGTTTCGGTGAGAAAGAGATATTCTTTTAAGATATCAGCAGTCTTACTAAACATTATTATACATAGATTCTCTTTTTCGTATGTGTATGGTGTGTTTTAATATCAAGTAGTGTATAAAGATAACAAATTGATTGTTGATAATTTCTTAAAGCAGTTAAAGGTTTATTTATAATCAAATATTTCATTTACGTCTCACCAATTTATAATACAATAAAATTGTATATGTACTTGACAATAAGATATACGATACCGTAATTGGAGTGAGCGACTACAACGAAAACAGGATGAATGAGTTGCTTATATAAAAACAACATGTTGTTATATACTCATACCAATAGCAGTGTGAAATAGCATGTTTATTAATACGTACGTTCACATTATTTCTTATTTATCTCAATCTCAATTTATCTCAAACTAATTCTGAACAAAGATTACAAAATAGTAAGCCAATTATACTCATACATATATATATCTATTTATATTACGTATATATATATATATATATATATATATATATATATAGTTCTCCTACTCAAGCTCCCATCTTGTACTTGACTAAAAATAATTGATTACCTCCCTTATATCATCTTAACTGATAAAATGTGGACAAGCATGTGTTTATTATTATCATTAACTGCTGCAAGATCAATTCATATGTGATGTTATTTATCTCGTGCAAGAATCATGTCACACATACTCACATGATACACCTCTCCGTAAATCTGTTACACATCCTACATAAACAAGAAAATATCAGCGTGTCAACATCATCATAATCCAAACTCAAATACAATAAAACTAGGAGAATATTAAAAAAAAAGAAGATTTACACGGAGACTCCTGAAAAATTACAAGGTACTACTACCATGTGTAATCAGAAGCAGAAGAGTAAGCATTTTCTGCTTCATCAACACCACCCCACCATGTAAGTCTTGGTCAATCCAAGTAAGTAATGTCACATTCTCAAATGAGAAAAATGTACACATTCCTATTTTCCAGTATAATGAATATGATAAATAAAAAAGTCCCTATTCTGGCTTTATCCCAATAGAGATATATTTGTAAAAATAATGTATATATATCTACGCATATAAATGTTTACATACATTACATATATATACTGTACCGTTTATCACTGGAGCCATCGGTTCTTTAATTTGTACAATCATTTAAATATTTTACTATTTCTAATCTAATTCTTCATTCTTAGGTAGGCCAGGTACTGGCTGTAGGTCGTTGATTTTTCCCGGCTTTCCTCCACCACCAAAACCTGGCTTGTCCTTAATGACCCTGACTTTTAATAGGATGTAAAGCAATAGTAATCCTAACTTAACAAATACTTATCAATATGTCAATAATATTTCCTATCAAACGGGTACAAGTTATGTATACAAGTCGTTGCACTCGGGGGGGAGTCCGACACGTGCGTATAAGGTCTTAGAGGTGAAGAAACAGACTTTCATCTGGTAATGAGGTCAATTAAGATGTGTTAATGAGATAAGCAGTTGAAAATGATAAAATACATTGAAAAAAAAAGGTAATGATATCCAGTTTATTTTCTCTGTGTATTAATAAAGTAGAATGGATATCAAGGTTAGATGTTTATTATCTAATAAGCTGGGTTTTTTTGGGGTGGGGGTTGGGGGATTCGTCATGTTTTTATTTTTTGTCGCTTTAAAAAATAAGAATGTTAAAGAAATCAAACGAACAAAAACAAGAAATGCTTATGAAATGATAAAATTTAGACAATAAAACGTTGCATTGGCGACCATTTACACAAACTATAATTAAAGTGATTGACAGTTATCATCTACTTCGGTAAAGTACTCATCTAACCTTAGAGAATTGTTCATAGTATTACATAATGTTCAATTTCAATTCGGACTGTCTTGCAGTCTTGTTATATTTATTAGAATGGTTTCGTCAAGGGGTGAAGAATCTAACTTCTTCAACTTTCAAACAATATTTTCCATCTTCACTGAATGAGGAAAATATCTAGCCATTCTTGGGGTTACATCACTCTTGAGTGACATTAATATTTTTATTGTTGTATTTTTTAATTATTTTTTCTTTCTTCTTTTGTTGGTTGGGGGATGGTAAACTGTAAGTGGGGATTGTAAGGTCAATAATTATTGGCCGTTTAGATTGTAATAAGTGGTCATGATACTGAAGTGACCAATACAACGATACAAAGTGAAAAACTTCTTACTCATATTTCACAAAAAATCAGGTGTTTCTGTAAGGACTTTATCCTCTCCCAAATCAAACAGAAAAGATAGTAAGTGTTTTATGAAAACGCCTTATAAAAGATAGTAAGTGTTTAATGAAAACGCCTTATAAAAGATAGTAAGTGTTTTAATGAAAACGTCTTATAAAAGATAGTAAGTGTTTAATGAAAACGCCTTATAAAAGATAGTAAGTGTTTTAATGAAAACGTCTTATAAAAGATAGTAAGTGTTTTATGAAAACACCTTATAAAAGATAGCAAGTGTTTTAATGAAAACGTCTCATAAAAGATAGTGTTTTAATGAAAACGTCTTATAAAAGATAGTAAGTGTTTAATGAAAACACCTTATAAAAGATAGTAAGTGTTTCAACGCAATGAAAACCTTTACAAAAGAGAGTAAGCGTTTCAACGCAATGAAAACCCTTTACAAAAGATAGTAAGCGTTTTAACGCAATGAAAACCCTTTACAAAAGACAGAATGTGTTTCAACGCAATGAAAACCTTTACAAAAGATAGTAAGCGTTTCAACGCAATGAAAACCCTTTACAAAAGATAGTAAGCGTTTCAACGCAATGAAAACCCTTTACAAAAGATGGTAAGTGATTCAACGCAATGAAAACCCTTTACAAAAGATAGTAAGCGTTTTAACGCAATGAAAACCCTTTACAAAAGACAGTATGTGTTTCAACGCAATGAAAACCTTTACAAAAGATAGTAAGCGTTTCAACGCAATGAAAACCCTTTACAAAAGATAGTAAGTGATTCAACGCAATGAAAACCCTTTACAAAAGATAGTAAGTGTTTCAACGCAATGAAAACCCTTTACAAAAGATGGTAAGCGTTTCAACGCAATGAAAACCTTTACAAAAGATAGTAAGCGTTTCAACGCAATGAAAACCCTTTACAAAAGATAGTAAGCGTTTCAACGCAATGAAAACCCTTTACAAAAGATGGTAAGTGATTCAACGCAATGAAAACCCTTTACAAAAGATAGTAAGCGTTTTAACGCAATGAAAACCCTTTACAAAAGACAGTATGTGTTTCAACGCAATGAAAACCTTTACAAAAGATAGTAAGCGTTTCAACGCAATGAAAACCCTTTACAAAAGATAGTAAGTGATTCAACGCAATGAAAACCCTTTACAAAAGATAGTAAGTGTTTCAACGCAATGAAAACCCTTTACAAAAGATGGTAAGCGTTTCAACGCAATGAAAACCCTTTACAAAAGATAGTATGTGTTTCAACGCAATGAAAACCCTTTACAAAAAATGGTAAGTAGTATTCAGGTTAAATCAAAGTTAGAATTGCAGGAAGCTGGTCATCATCACGCTGTCCTTTTTCCATTAGCTGAAACAATTAGAGCAAGCGATATATCAAAATATAAAATATAGACATTCTAATTAATTCTTCCATTTTCAAATATATAATTCACAACGCCTATAAGTTTCGGTGAGAAAGAGATATTCTTTTAAGATATCAACAGTCGTACTAAACATTATTATACATAGATTCTCTTTTTCGTATGTGTATGGTGTATTTTAATATCAAGTAGTGTATAAAGATAACAAATTGATTGTTGATAATTTCTTAAAGCAGTTGAAGGGATATTTTAAATCAAATATTTCATTCACACCAATTTATAATACAATAAAATTGTGTATGTACTTGACAATAAGATATACGATACCGTCAGTGGAGTGAGCGACTATAACGAAAACAGGATGAATGAGTTGTATATATAAAACAACATGTTGTTATATACTCATACCGATAGCAGTGTGACATAGCATGTTTTCAACGTACGTTCACATTATTTCTTATTTCTCTCAATCTCAATTTATCTCAAACTAATTCTGAACACAGATTACAAAATAGTAAGCCAATTATACACATACATATATATATCTATTTATATTACCTATATATTTATATATATATATGTAGTTCTCCTACTCAAGCTCCCATCTTGTAGTTGACTAAAAATAATTGATTACCTCCCTTATATCATCTTAACTGATAAAATGTGGACAAGCATGTGTTTATTATTATCATTAACTGCTGCAAGATCAATTCATATGTGATATGTTGTTTATCTCGTGCAAGGATCATGTCACACATACTCACATGATACACCTCTCCGTAAATTTGTTACACATCCTACATAAACAAGAAAATATCAGCGTGTCAACATCATCATAATCCAAACTCAAATACAATAAAACTAGGAGAATATTAAAAAAAAAAAAAAAAAAAAAAAAAAAAGATTTACACGGAGACTCCTGAAAAATTACAAGGTACTACTACCATGTGTAATCAGAAGCAGAAGAGTAAGCATTTTCTGCTTCATCAACACCACCCCACCATGTAAGTCTTGGTCAATCCAAGTAAGTAATGTCACATTCTCAAATGAGATAAATGTACACATTCCTATTTTCCAGTTTAATGAATATGATGAATAAAAAAGTCCCTATTCTGGCTTTATCCCAAGAGAGATATATTTGTAAACATAATGTGTATATATCTACGCATATACATGTATACATACATTACATACATGTACTGTACCGTTTATCACTGGAGCCATCGGTTCTTTAATTTGTACAATCATTTAAATATTTTACTATTTCTAATCTAATTCTTCATTCTTAGGTAGGCCAGGTACTGGCTGTAGGTCGTTGATTTTTCTCGGCTTTCCTCCACCACCAAAACCTGGCGCGTCCTTAATGACCCTGACTTTTAATAGGATGTAAAGCAATAGTAATCCTAACTTAACAAATACTTATCAATATGTCAATAATATTTCCTATCAAACCGGAACAAGTTATGTATACAAGTCGTTGCATTTTCTTTTGTGTTTGTTATCCCTGCTCAGAATGAGATAAATAAATATCAAAGAATAATAATAGTGATAGGTTTTATCAGTTTATTTACACGAACTAACTTTCTTACGTACACGTAATCAATTAACTGTCAATTTCATAGATTTTTTTCTACGTCGACTGTTGAGTTCCATTTGGAACACATTTAGACTTAACTATTTACCTTGTGTAATGCTGTTCGGATTTATTCGGTAAAGTTTAGGGTCGTGTGCAAAAGGGTACAAAAACAAGTACACAACTCCACCGGTAGTTCAACCTCATTTGGATATTTCGAGGGAAGTGCGAGGACGACGTTGTGAAAGTGGACATCTATAGTACCTGGGTTAGTGGACATACCCAGCCATGTCATTGCTTACCCTCGAGGCCAAGTTGGAGAGGGTGGACCCCTCAACACAATGGGGATTTCGTATGCAGGGAGGACAGGATTTTAGTGCCCCTCTAACGATACAGCGGGTGAGTTTGTGATTGTTTTGGCACTGTGACAGCTCGGGATGCTTGCTGTCAAAGGACGGGTTAAGAATAAAGCCCTGTCCGAATGAAAAAAACATACGCCCTTGTACAGCTTGCCCTCCGTAGTCTTAGTACAACATACACCCCATAGTAAACTCACTTCGGTAACTTCGTGTTTTGTCCTGTGAAATGATTAAAGGTGTTCATGGTTATTGTAACATTTAGAGAAATGCTCTTATTAATACTTGATACGGGATTGTTTTCTTGAAAGGGGAATATTGTTTTGATAGTTGTCAGTTTGTAACGTTTTAGAACATGATTCGATATAGTTATCATAGTATCCCTGCTATGATGCGTGACTTGTACAAGTGTGTTGTGTACATCGAGGCTTAAGCATTGAGCGTAGCAGATTGCCTGTCATTACCATATTTGATGATTCACACACCGATGCGCACTGTAAGACAATAGTCAGTCCTTTAGCTGCACATTCTTATCATATAACCTAATAGCGTTTGAATCAGACTGGAATGTTTTAAGACCACACCAAGTATGTGCTTACGTCAAAATTTTAAAGTCTGTATTGTGTGTGTCTGCACGGAAATAGATACGTGACTTGTAAGGGTCATACTAGCAGTAATACCACTGAGCTCACATATACAGCAATTGGTTGTGTATTATGCTCACACCTTCAACCTTCTTGTGTAAAAATAACATGCAAATTATATATGTACATTGTTAATTGGATGTTTAAACTTTGTTGTATTTTGTTGTAACTTGTTAACAAGTGTTTATGTCCCCAAATCTACTCAAAAAACAACATTGTTACAATCTTTATTAAAGTTGTGAATTTCTTAAACGAGAGAGATTCAACAAACATGTTTTAATGCTTGTTTATGTATTTGTATAAATTAGTCTGTATATTTATGTTCTATTTGTTTACTAACATTTATGTGTTTCTATATGGTTATGAAATGAAACGAATATGGTAATAATATAAGTACCCTGGGAGCTATGCAGTTCTTATCTTTAGTATCAATAGTCGCTAGGTCATCATATACTAACAGCAGCAGTACCTAACTGAGGAAGAGATATATGATAGAGGATATCAATTTCTCAGATATTATACAGACATACAGGCCTTCTGGACAGAAAAGTCTATTCCACATAGTGTACTAGAGATGATATTGCATGAACCATGACATCCCAACAGCCATGATTGGGGCAAGAGGAGAAGTTGGGGTGGGAAGATAGGAGGATGGGATTTAAGTTGAGTGGGGGTTGAGGTGGGGGGAGGGTATATGTAAAGAAGCATGGGTGGTAATGATGACAAGAAGATAGATGAGATTTGGACACAAAGATGTTATGTTGTTAAAAGTAAAAACAAGAACCACTAAACAGCTCACAGGTGTCAGTCTGACTAGACGGATTACGATAGATAAAGAGTTTATGTAAATGTGAAGAATCATGTTAATGGTTTCAGTTGTAGCAGAGGTAAAATGTGTAAGGGAAGGAAATTATTGGATAGAATAATAATATTCATCTTTCCTGATACAGCATGATGAAAGTGTAAATTATGGGTAGAAAATAAAGGGATATGGTTTGACTTACATATATTGCTCACATACATGTTATTCTGAATTATGGTAAGCTATAAAAAATGCTGAACTTGGTTGAATACTTTCAAGTATTATAAATGTCAATGACCTTCAATTTGGTGCCCATGTACTGTTACAGTACTACCAAACTCTCTACCCCCTGTAGATTTATATCGGTAAATACTCCTGGGTTACAGTGACCTTGAGACAACCTACACACCATCTTCTTTATACAACCACCAGAGATCAGTGTACAGAAAATACACCCTATGGCAGGCTATTTATTGCATGCACTAGGTTTCCAACATATATTGGAGAATAGATGCTTAGATAAAAGGCTGTTAAACATATACCAGAATAAGCAGAAACAGGAAAATGGCTGTACAGAATTGTGCAGATATTCCAGCACATCTAGAAATGCGTTTCTGTTATTGCACAGTCCTGCTAATGATACCAAGTGAAAAAAGAAAGAGATCGTATTAACAAATTTGATATATTTTACATACAGGTTTGAGGTATTAATTACGGAAATAACAGGAAAGCTCTTGGTTTATATGTAGCTATTCATCTATTTACAGGCATCATTCATGTGAACCATTTTTTTTTTACCTCAATCTGATTCTCAGTAAAAGTGAAGACTTCATCCATAACTTTGGTTTTAAACTTTGAAGATGTACTTCTTAATAGTATTTTCATTTTTAGCAGATCTAACAGTCAGCCAGTTTGGCAGCCAAATTTCAGTATCATTGGTTTAAGAACATTGAAAATTTTTAGTGAACGTAAACAGTTGAATGGATCAATATATCCCAGGGCTCTTGAAAATCATTATCATAAAAATGGTCATTATAGATAACTTCTAAATAGAGTGAATTAAAAAGAAAGTGTAAAGATACAGTGACTTAATAATCACACTTTATAAACCTTTCAAAGTTACATCTCATTGAATGTGTTTGATGTTAGAAGACAATCGAATATAAAAGTGAAAATACATAATATGTTTTGGTATGATGATACAGGTAAAGAATTCCTAAATTACAAGTATTATATTTAAGTTCATATAGTTTCATTAACTTCAAATACTATACTTTCATTGCATAAAAATAGTCCTGTGTATCTTAAAAATATATATTATAGATATAAATAGTCTGGGAAAATATATAGAAATACAAAAACTAACAAACTTATTGAATGAATGGCTTTCACCTTTGAAGGTGTCATGTATGGTATTAACTTCTGATAATAAAGATGAAAATATGACCTCTTTTATAACTTAGGTACTTCCTGGAAGTTTGGCAGCCAAATGTGGATTACAGCAAGGGGACATAATCCTCAAGATTGGCAACAGTGAAGCCAATGTAATGAAACACAAAGATGCCCAGGGGGCCATCATGGGGAGTGGTAACAAGCTGGACTTGCTGCTGCAGAGGTCAGTATATAAGTACCCTGTTTTATTTATCCCATGTGAACCCACCAAACCCGATCCTTTGCAATATTTAATATTTATAGTTTCAATTCGTATTACAGTTAAGTAACTAATTAGAAAAAAATACTACTTCAGAGATAGTTTACAATTTCTTTTTGTGAAATTTTTCACTTTTTAAATAAATAGTAGATACATAACATGATATTTAAGGGCGACGAAGAGGAAGATTGATCATTATAATTGATTGTATATTAATTTGTTGAACAAATTGCATATTTGGTTAAATATTCAGATATGGAAATGAATGTGGTGGAGTCAGCATTTGTACATGGATAGCTTGTTGGTGTTTATTGTGGTACCTTCATCGTCCCTATTTGTGGTTTTGACAGTATCTGCTATCATTGTAACAGCCCACCCTCCTAATGGACTGTTTGCGGTGAGATTTGCTATGTAAGACCATCACTTGTGTTGTAATTCCCCACCCAGTACTTATATTTTTCCTTGTCTATCACAGTAAATTGGGTCTCCCTCTTGTTGAACACTATTAATGTTGTGCTGTTGGATGCCGTTGTAGTCATATTTGCAGCAGTACTTTTTCTCACAGAATTGGATTCTAAACATATGTGCATCAGTTCTTAGAAACGTGATTGATTTAATATGTAATCATATCTCGAGTATACTTCAGCACTTCTCTGCTTCGTTGGGTTCATTCTGCTTTCAAAACAGGAACTTGTACTACATACTTGTATTTCTTTACTGTATGAATCAACAATAAGCTGAGGAGACTAATACTTCTTACTCAGAAAAAGTCCGGGGATGGGCATCTTACAAACAATTACAAGACTTTGGAATAATAGTTGTTGGAATGTTTACTGATTAGACAGGACATAAAATCTACTAAGCAGCTAAAAATATTGGCGGACTTTTACAAGATTTTTAGATAAATGCAGTGTGGTATGTTAAAAACAATAGAGTAGGTGTACAGATGTGACTTAGGGAGCAAAATGATATTGATGTCATACTATTCTACTGTATTAGGGCAATATACTTTTAATTAAACAGCATTTCATCAGGATGCACAGAACAATTGGGGTATATCTGAGATTGATTTTAAGTTTATTTAACCGTTAAGAATTACTATTAACTAATATGATATCACACAAGTTTGTTATTTGAGACAAGTAGAAGAAAGGTTGTCATTTACCAAACAAACTGTATTTATGTTTGAGTGTATTAAATTCTTGATCTAGATATAGATGTGTTTCTGAAACTTTGCAATGAAAGAAAAGATTCCACATATCTATGACTTAATTTTAGAGGGATTCTGTGAATAGTTTTGGTGTATATTGGGTGTCTGATAGAATCCAGATACAGCAGACCATTGATACCTTGCCGAAACCATTGGTGTACAGCACCAGGCATTTGGGAGTGGTTCATTGTTAGTGGTAAAGCCATATCTACAGACTGTTGTCAGGTGTTAAATACAGCCTATCTGGTGCTATTTCTATGAAGTAGTTTTAAAAGGCAGGAATAGATTCAAAGTAATTGTATTGATCATTGTTGTTGTGAACAGATGATGTAGCTTGCAATTATGAAAACTTTTATTTGAATATGGCAGTCTACAAAGTGGCTGCAGAATGAGTCATATGTTGCTATTTCTAGATGTAATGACATGCGTCTTCACAACAATTTGTATACAGATCATTATTACTCACATTGAGCACATCAGTAAACCTTCTCACTTTTTATAAAGGTATAATAATTCATATATATCCCTATGTTGGTCCAATTGTAGTTACAAGTAATTCTTGGTTGCCATTTAAGAATCTTGAAGACTAGAATCAGTTTAGTATTATTGTGCTCGGCAGGTGCCTCTTATGTAACAGGGAGGGAGCCATATCTTAGTCTCTGATATTACAAATGCATGCCTCATCTGTAGTGATCATTACCAGCTACAAGAATGTGTACAATATAAAAACCATGATTAGATTGGTGTACTACAGCAAAGTTTTATCGGAGATATTAAGTAACTAAGCAAATATTTGAAAATGGTAATATCTTGACTTATCATTGAAACTATGTGTGAAGTTGAATCATAAGGAGTATAAACATTTCTCACATTATGGCCGCTGTGAAGTAAACACTGGGGAATTGGTATGTATTAGTATGATACCTCATCAGGGTTTGAACAGGTAGCAGGTATATATTGACACAAAATCTTACTGCTAATGTTTGTATCACTGTCCAGGTCAATTCATCAGGTCAAGCACAAGATTATACCAGCTATATAGCTACTGAATGGGTTTATTCATTGGAGTATAGGGGCACCTGTTACTTATGCTACACCCTGATAGCATGTGTAAACAAAAGTCTGAAGTCAGTCATTAAATACAAATCTGAAATCTAAAATAAGTACGAAGGATTGTGAGGTAGAAACCACATGTTCAACAGTCATTTCCCCATTTTGGTTGTGCGTCATTATATAAAGTTTGTGTGCCTGTACAGGTTATGTGTAAACTATCACACTGTGACTGACACTTTCCACACCTGTGGATCATATTCAGTCCCTATAATCTCTCTGACATTACCACACCTTTAAGTTTCTCACCTGTCCATCTAGTCAGTCATGTTTCATCCCTAAGGGAAGTTTACACTTGCAACATAAATCAGTCAGCCATATATAAGATTGTTTCCATTTGCGTAGGTTCAATATTAGATGCTTTCCTTTATCCCATATCCTATAATTATATGGTATGACACTAATGTTATCCTGATCTGTGCTCCGGGAAGAAGCCAGACAGTATTTATGGAAGGGGCCTCAAATTTAATTTATCAAGTTATGTGTGGATAATATAGTACATTTTGTAGTATGATCAGGATATTTTATATGGATCCTGTTGCTCAGATTCACTTTGTAAATTTTTGACGAATATGTTCCCAGCTGTTATAATGATCACTGTTAAAACTAAAATTTATCAGATATATGCACTGTATGCATCACACTTTACTGTTATTGCTTTTCACTCAACATTAACAGCATAGGGGAAGTGATTATGATGTTTTTTGTTGCTGTTTTTATCATTTCGTTTCTAGGTTATGACTACAAATAAAACATGCAGACATGCAAATGTGGTACATGGTAATGAATAACATATTTATGTACACATATAAATTTATTTTTTGACCACTGTACTTTTGTATAATGTGCATTCTCTGATCAATCACAACAATCTTTAAGACATATTGTCATGAAACTTTTACCAAGACTAAAATGTTAAGGCAGCCAAGTAGAATTAGTGAATCTTTTAGTCTGGACTTTTTGATCATTACTGCAAATATAGAGCAGATACTGAGTATATTGATTGATGGGGAGGGGCTGTTTTCACTTCTAATTTTATGCAATGTCCCATACAGCATCAGCATCTCAACCACCACTGCCACACAGTACACATGTAGAGCAGACAAAAAAATTGTACATGTGATATTTGAGTACTTTGCCATTTCAAATTTAGACCAGTCTTGGCATCACATCACAAGTTTTTCACCGGGATTTGAAAGATACGGCCCTCTTTTATCATATGGTTGCTAGTAGAAGTTTAGAACCAGTGTATGAAACTGCACTCAAAAAGATGTGGCAAGGGGAGATAATTCTATGGTTTATAGTAGAGCTCAAATTTGCAGTGTTGACTCCAGGATAGCATCACATTCTGACCATATGGAAAATATGCATTAATATTCAGATAACCATGTTACTCTTTTGAGCCAGATACCCACAATATACCCCAAAACATGTGGGGCCAGATATCTGTATTATACCCTGAACCATACAGGAACATAGTGAATCCCCATTATTCTCTGAACCATTCAACTATGTGGGACCAAATGACCATATGGGTCAATAGATCCTCACATTGTGCCAACAACTATGGCATGGAGCCATGTAAGACCAGATACCTACACTTTTGCTCTACCCACCTGTAACTAGGTAGGACCAGATAAATTTCGGAATCATAGCCCAGGTTACCTGTAACATTGTAAGATTAGATTAGCATATTATAGCCCTGGTTACCTGTAACTTTGTGGGACCAGATATCCACATCAGGACCACAGTTGTAAGTAATGACATACACTAACTCTCCCTAGGTTTATAAGTCCTTTTCTGATTTATATGGTATTGCAGGTCATGAAACATATTAAGGGACAATTTAATGTTAGCATTACATCCTTGATTTTTTTTATATACCATGACCAAATGATCTGGATCCAAAAGTACTCTCTTAACATACCACAAATAAGACACAAATAAGGATACCACCTGATCAGAAAGGTCAGCTTACATAAACACACCAGATTAAATACTTAACCTTGCTGGTCACCAGAAGAATAGTGTATAATACCTTTATATTGTATAGATGATGATAAATGTCATGACATTACCCCCTACCCCAACACCAGGTAAGAAGTTAGATATCATGTTGAATGAGTTTCTCACAGTAGGACATGGGGTTAATCTCTGTGCAGTGTGGGGGAAACGCTGGACTTGCACACATATTTCAGAGATAAGCTGGAAAGGTATATAGGGTTGAAGGAATGATTAGGAATCTGATAAGATGGGCTGGAATTTTGTCCATTTTTCTGACTCATTTCTCATGTAGATTTAGATCAGGTAGTCTGACCAGAAAGAAAAAGTTCACCATAACCAAGTTATTCTGAGGATAGTTACTAAATCATGTCAAAAATATAGGTTGGCTATAAAGATAGTGTACCTGTCCTTAGTGAATATATCAGGTTATCTTTATATAACAAAACATTGTACAGTAGTTTTTTATGTTAAAACAGCTTTCCTTGATAAGAGAGTGGTTTTTTTTACCATTAAAGCCCTTATTTTGAGTAAAGTCTAAAACAAAGAGGTACATATTCCTAAATGTATGATATTGTTATGGTGGAGTTTATTTTCAATCAACAATGTATACTTGTTTTGTTTCTTTTGTTATTGGTTTATTGTGTTTTTCTCTGACCTTTTCAGTATTATGTAGCATTATATCTTTACACCTTGTTCAATGTAAGACTTCGAAGGTTCACTTTGAAGGTATCTGTTCCACATTAGTGGGGATTATTGGGAGTTGTGTTATAATTGATTCGTCTTTGTGTGGGTGAATGGTTAACATTATACATAATTTCTTCAAATATAAAACCCATCAGGTTTATCTGATCCACATGCCTGTGGTTAGGAAAATATATACTCTGTTTCCTATACTACTGCCTTATAGATCCTTTATCTAGACATGCAATGCACATGCAGTACATTACTTGAAGTCATAACTATAAAGGAAGATGCTTTCCTTTGTAATTTTATGGTTAATGTAATATGCTTATCGTTGAAAGCACATCTTCAATTTTATGATGGGATTTCTTTATCATTATCTTAAATAGCAACCCTTCATTGTGTGTATTGGTGAAAAATTATAATGTTAATTTGTTTTCATCTTGAAGAATAAGAGAAAAGAAAGCTAAAAAGCCTACCAATAATTTTATTGGGTGAGTACAAGGTTCATATGGGAATGGCGACACTATAGTCTAGCGTGTTTCATACAGCAGTCTTGTAATTGTTGTGCATCCTGACGTCACCTTCACTTCTCTGTAAAAACGGTTTTATGTACAATACATGCATTCAGATTTCCAAATGCTGCCATTTCTTTTCTGAGAGGTGTTGTTGTCTTAAGGATGGAGAACGATTTGCTGTTAACACACAGAAGCAAGGAAATAACCCTTCAGTTAGTGTCAGAATTCTAAACGCATGTAGTTCGGTTATGTAAGGTTAAGTTTTACTTAATGAAATAAGATTTTTCATTATTATCATTTTTTTTTAATTAGTTGAAATAACAATTGATTGAAATTTTTGGCATGAAGCATATTTTTAATTTATGTTTATTTTTATGTTCATATTATTCCTGATTTTGACTCTGTTCTATGAGTTTTGGTCTAGATATTAACCAAGATGAATTTGATTCATACATTTACTGATAATATGGTCCTTGTATTTATTTCTGTTGGGAAATGTATTTTGATATTGCTGCGATATATATGATTAAAATGGCAAAATAAGGCATGCAGTGGTTACTGAATGTTGTGCTTGTCAACCTGGTAGTCACATGTTTCATGAAATTGGTATGTTTTGTTGTGTGGCATGAGTTTTAACATTTTTTTGATCAAACAAATCTTCTATTACATTTCAAATTATGCAGTTTTCAAAGAATATCTTGTTACATGCTTGGCAAATCAAGTTAATTATTGATGTGTAAATAAAAAAATTGCTATATGGGCAAGAATTTGCTAATGAAATTTTAGTGTCAAAGTAGTTTATCCAATAAAAAACAAATAAAATCATGCAAGTATGGGGAATAAACATTGTTTAAATATTAAAAACAAATCTAATTGATTAAATAACAAGGAAGCAGCACAAGTTGTACGCCACCAGTGGATAAATTATAGGCAAAAAGTGTGACATTTCTGGAGTAGTGAAACTCCAGAGTCGTATTTATTAAATGCCCAAAGAATTGTGGTGCTGTAAAAGTTGTTAATCAACTGCAAAATGATCGGTCTATCGATAAAAACGCTTGTTTTGTACAGGATTTGATTAATGCTGCAAAAAAATAGGATTGAAAATAGACCAATGTACGTAACTTTTCGCGTCAACAAACGTTATGTGCACGTTTCCCTCCGTAATTTGTTTGGAAAGGCATCATCGACACGGCATTGCAAATTTACGAAGTGTCAACAAAAGGTACGATAAGATTGTCATAATTTTCATCAATCAACTGGAGTATGGAAAATATATCAGGTAATAAAATATAATTAATTTTCGTGTCCAAACTACCCTAACATATTCCCTCTCTTTGGAACAGTTGTATTTCTGTAACAGATTGCGTAACGATAATGTTTTTTGCAATATTTCAACCCGCTTCCAGTAACATTAACATGTGACTATGCAGTTTTCCTAAATAGGGTCTATCGGTGTAGAGGAACTCAAGGAGACCACGGAATCTGGTAATTTTGATCACGTAACGAAGTGTTACGCGCACATTCTGAGTAAAATATGATCTTTGATAATGTTGTGTGATTTTTTCTTTGTATTTTTCAACAAAAATACAGTAGATGTGGTATTTGAAACAGGTTTGACCTCGCGATAGCGATTTTTTGGTGGGAACGATTTCCGTACGTATCCTTGACCCGAAAATAAATAGTTGCACGTCTTTGGTGTCAATGTTACATGCGACTACTTAAACAATATTATATTTGAGATATGTGGGAGTATAATTATCATCTACATACAGATAGTGTATTGGGGGGGGGCTTTTTATGTTTTAATAGCATTTCTGGCATGCTTTATGATTCATATTTTTTGTGTCCATGTTACATGCAGCATATGTGTAACTACTTTATTACTGAAATGAGAAGGTTGCAAAAATATTGATAGAATTTTCTTTATACGACAGTAACACAATGAAAAAATAACTTTTCTTGTTTACAAAGAACATAATTCTGATTATATTCATCTCTTAATAATTGCATGTAACATTGACAGAACAATAAGAGGAAACCTGTTTTCATAGCATTTCTGAAGTACATGATAAATTTGAAAAATGCAATTTTTTAAGTCGAGATGACGGACAATGTTTTGAGATAAACAAACCTAATACTAAACTTCAAACAGGTCAAAGAACCATCAATCTCAGTTTGGGAATAGTGTCAATGTTACATGCTCTAAATTCATTAATTCTCTTTGTTCTTAACTGAAGTAAGTTTCAAAATGATTTTTAGTTGTTACACATAGAAAGTTACAGTTATACTTCAAACAAAATTTGTAGGCTTATGAATATTTGTATTTTTTTTCTTGCAATGTCACACTGAGGGTTACATTAGCTAATTCTTGCCCATATATCTTACTAGATGCGGTGACGTTCAAGTCTAAAAAGTACATAAAACCAAAAGGGGGCAAAGAGCTAACATCAGTCCAGTATATAGGTAGACTCTTCAGCTGGTCTAGTTGCTGGAAAATGGATACCGAAAGGTATGCAGGGAGCCATCCAACAGTTACAACAACAAGGACATCAGAAAGAGCTCAACATTTACCAGCTTTACAAAAAATATAGTAGATATTAGACTTGTACTATTTGTCTAACGGTGTTAGTTACTTTGCCCTGACGAGCTGTAACAGGCAAAACCAAATACGCAAATAAATAAAAGTGACGAATATAAAACCAGTAATAAATTATGATATATTAAGATGTCAGTGAACTGTTTAGCACTGGTTGAACAGTTTAAGGGATGAGGTTCTTGATGTATATATAGAAAGTGTGTGAGAGCTAGTAATTAGTTTAGAGATGGCCCATGAGTTCCTTGTATTTGGTACAGTCGAGACACCAACACTGGCATTTGTCCATGGTTTCACTGCAAGATAGTCTCACCTTGGTCCACTGGCAGTGCTGCACACCTGGTAGTGATCTATTGGGTAGTACAACTCAGGAGATTCTTGCACAATACAGAACCTCTCACATACCAGTATTGGCCTGCCATCCTGAAACCACCACTTTCATGTATATGGTCTACACTCATTTGCTGTTGCTAGGATGCCATGCCAAGATAGTATTTATATAGTCAAACCATAGATGTGACCACCTTGAATGTTCATGGGGAACTTATATAATATGTCTGGAAAACTTTGTTTGTGTACCAAACATTATACTTGTTAACTTGTTTGAAACTGCTGTTTCTTTTCAGGTACATGTACTTGTAGAATAAATTATTGTGAAGTGTTTGGTATTTTGGTTTCAGTTTTTAGATAGAGACACATCTTTCAAAAATTTTAAATGTAATCACTTTGTATTGTAAACGATGATGATTTTTCTACACAGAATTGCTTCAAAGCCGAAGAATTAATTATGAATCTGGTCCCCCTTACTTACAATTATTACAGCATATCAGAGTTTATGCAGGGGTAAAAAATTGACTTTCATACATTAAGGGGAGACAAACAATTGAGGACAGTCATATATCACCATGGTAATGATACTCTGTCCCATTGGCAAGGGGAGGCCATCCAGGTGTTGATAATTATAGTATATTGGCAATAACAGACGGCTTATACTGCATACCTGAGGCCATCATCACAGACCTACACAATACACAAGTAAATTGAACACTTTCACTCCTCCACCCTAAGAGCCTCCAGAACAGCTTAAGGTGCTAGCATTCTGAAGCAGACTCCTCACCATTGCATCACGATCAGTGGCATATGTTTTGTGTAAAGTATGTTTATCTCATACCACTTCATCATTCTTCTACCCTTGGAGTGCCACATAAAACTGATATTCTTCATAGAGAAACAGAAAAATATGCAGACCTATTTCATTCAATACTTTCCTCTGATTAGTGATATAAGATATTTTTTTATTTGTAGTTGTTGATATTTATTGTCCCAATGTATACCTGCTAAAACACACTACCTGGATCAGATTGTGTTCCAAAAAGGAACAATATAACTGAAAGTTATTGATACAGTTCTTGAAGACTTGTTTTCCTGTACATAACCTCTACAATTTGATAGAGGTGGAAATTACAACGAAAAAGGTTTTATAACACAGCACGATAAGTTACCTTATTTTCTGGTTTTTTTACTCTTGTTTCATCAGAAAACCCTTAAATATATTCTGACAGACTATTGGTTGACAAAGATAAATATTCATGGCCCAATTACTTCAAATATCTCATATGAAATGGAAAAGCAAGATCCTTTCTCAAGACATTGATAATTAAGTGGTAAATGGTTGATATAATGAATATCATGGGTTTAGGACCTCATACTATTATAGCAGTAGTGTACCTCCCCCCTGTAGAACACTGGTACTGGTGTCAGGTTGCCTGTCTCTATGGATGCCTCATATATAGATAGATAGCAAGGTAGATACATTGTACACACTAGCACTGACCTTGCCAGGTTATTTTAAGAAGATTAGTATCACATGTGTTACACTGATTTTCCTTGTGTCTTCACTTTGTGGATGTTCTTGCTTTCCCACCTTGGAGCTTGTATGCTACAACATCTAGAATATGTTCTGCTTTATCTAGAAACCAGCATTATATAGCCCAATAAAAAACAATTTCATCAGCAACTATATGATAGGAAAACTAGCTTTAAACTTTTTGCTTGTTTCACCAAAACATGTAGAATATGATTTATGGAATGTCATGTTGCTGAAACACCACACCCTGGCAGAAGAGGATACCACCCATCAGTATCTCAAATAAAGTTATCTCCCTTCCTTTCTATCAGGCTAACAACTACAGGTACCTCTTTTAAAGGTAGATCATAATAATATCGGTAAGAAACAATAGATTACTTATTATGCAGTTTCAATGAGATATTTCAATGTGCTTCAGAGTTCCATCTGATTAAGTCATGATGTATTAAGCTTCAGCTGAATATGATTGTTACAACAATTTTGGTTACCAATACATTCCCCCAAATGTTAAAGGAAACACTCCTAACGACAAATGAAACAAATAGTTCGTCTACTTAATATTCTGGGGAAGTGTATGGCTTAATTTGATGTCTGAATTGTCCTAATCTAAGTACCTTCAAACCAATTTTTGTGATTGCCATATCCGTCCCCCATACCTTGATGGTGAATTCTTCACTAATTTAAAGTAAGAAACACTCTGCTGAATATAAATATCATTATTTTCATAACACCACAAAGCACTTGTTGCCTTCAGTAACAAATTCAGAGGTCCATTTTCAATTTTTGTCTGTTTATTAAAACTATGTTACTTCTATTTACTTTTTTTCTTCCATATAAATGTACCTGTTATATAGTTAAATCAGTTCTGTCTCCATGCCACTTTTGCCTTGATAAATTTCCTACAGCTAAAAGTTAAAACACACTTTGCACTCCAATGTTTTCTGCTGAGCCAATCAGGCAGGACGTGGTTATAGCGTAATATTGAACACATTGACAATGTTCAGATTATCATACTTTCTCTCTTTAGTAATTATGGTGATCACAGTACAGTGTTTTGGGATTGAGATGGAAGTGAATTAAAAAGATCTTGAGGAAAGATGTTTCACAGATATATTGTCCAGTTAAACACATATCTCTCTGGTTTGTAAGGTTACATTACATCATATCTAGTCCCAGTCATTGTGATGAAGATGTGCACTCATCAACCCATGCAGACATTTTAACATTACATAGAGCAATACTTGAATAGGTATTTATAATGTACACATACCCCACTCCTTTTTATGTATAAATTATATTAGTTCACTGCTTTACATAATGAACTTCACCTGGGCATCACATTTACACACTGGGATTTCCAGAAGACCATCAAACTGCATTATATAGACAAATTATGGTTATTCTCATAGTGTTGTTAGTTAATCTTTACTGCTGCTTGTGATTTAAACGTTTTTATGCATTTCCTGTAATTTTTTTCCTTTCCTTAATACTGATACATTTTATGTGATATCACCTGTATGAATTATGGAGATTGGTGTCCATTTGACACCAGTTAAAAGTAAATAACTCCTATTCTTTTACATAACAAAGGAAGTACTTGTGGAAAGCTGTATTATATCTGTGGTAACCATCAAACAATGTGTGGTATTTCCTGGTCTGATATATCAGCATGTAATTACAGGGTAGGAAAATCATGATAGATAAATTCACGGTCACTAGGGTGACATGGAATCATTGTTATGCCCATGGCCATATCTTATGACTCTGACTAGAGCAATACTGTCATGTTAGTAGTTTGAGAGTGTAATATAATTCAAAACTATTAAAAAGATGAAGAAGGTTTGTTTAACAACTAAGAACAATACATCATTCTCAATCACATGTACGAGCTCCTGCACAGTTACCAAACCACAAAACAGTTGACAACATGTCTTGTGTGAAAACAAATGTGCAGGATACAAACATTGAATTAAGTACTATGCAAAAAATACCTGTGTTAAGATATACTCACTCATAAAGCTTAAATATATTGGAGCTGACCTTCATGTAATATATATATATACAGCCAGAGACCTGTAGTAGTACCCTTGTAGCCATGCTTCATGTATTATCCATGCTTTATTTTCTCTTAGAAAAAATTTGGAACAGTACATGGAGGACGAATCAACTTCTACGGATCAGTAAGTTCCAGTGATGTCAGCGTAACCATATAATATTTGTCAAAGCACTATGATCATGGTGAGCAAAAGGCTTGCACATAACACATTAGCACTGTGATCATGGTGGAAGAAAGGCTTGCACATGTAACAAACTATGCAGAATTCATCTGATGCAGCTTCCTGTGGCTTTTATATGACAACATAGTGCAGTGGTTTTATGACTTTAATACAATGTTCCCCACTGTATTGTAGATTACTGATTCAGGAATGTTAATAAATTTAACATGACTAGGATTTCCTTATTTCAGTGGGGAAAAATTCTCTTTCAATCCTTTATTTTGCTTCAATTATTTCATTACTGATGTTCAAAATTCTTTATTTCTTCTCGTTTGTGTTTTGTAATAATGAAATAATAAAAATAATTGTGTGTAGTGCTTAACCATATAAAATAATGCTTGTTGATAAAACTGATCAGCAAATGAAGGATATCAGAACATAATAAGATTTTATCATTATCAGTGTATAAGAAACTTCCTAAAGAATATTTCATATATTTTGTGTAAAGGTTCTGCAGAGTTTGTTAAACGTTACCAGCATAAACGTGAAGTGTATACTGTCTTCATTGGTTGTGGTATACCTGTACTTAATGCACTCTTGTTCCAGGTGGTAGTTTCTTGCCTCAAATCTTTCAATACCTCAGTGATTATAAAAGAAGAAGAAATGGCATAGTTGCTGTTTGTATGTCTTGCTTCGAATCCTTGCAATCATTATCTGAAAGTTTGGCTTTAATTGAGCCCAGTCTATACCAAATTCAATTTTGACTATTAGCTGCTTTATAGAATAGATATTGATATCTGAAAGAAGTGATATTCTAATCTCTCTGAGGAAATGAGAATCAGGAAACCTACAGCAGTTTTATGGGTTTGATTGACTTCTTCCTCTGAGCAGTGATGTGTACATCAAGCAATTTTCTGGTGCATTTCCAGTGTGTTCTGTTTTTGTGAACTTTCTGAGTTCACTGTCTTCCTGTAACTTTCACTATCAAATTTATTCACCCTTTATATATTAATATCATTGATTACTATGTTTCTCTTTTGTAATTTTGTCTTGATCAATGAAAATTTAACAATATTCAGGTAAGCTATAGAAATTTATACCAGTAACTATTGATTCCCATCAGTAGGAGGCAGTGTTGTGAAGCTTATATTCACATTAATTGAAATACATTGCAAAAAATCTAAATTACATGTATTTTAAACAATGTGGTCCGAAGAAATAATACTGCTTCGAAAGTGCTTTCAGACTTATTAGATATCTAAAAAATAGCATAAAATGGATTTTATTTCAATGATTCATTAAGTAAATGATGTTAAAAAACAATTGGTCCCTGAAGATGTTGGAATTTCAATAAGTTCAATCATGAAATATGGTCTATTGATTGACGGACACTAGGTAAATTTGAAGCTTGTAAGACTGTAGACATACAAGAAAGTCCTGATACTGTGCCAAGATTCAGCTGTCTAATAACTTGTCCATGTGTCTTATTGTTTGGTTGAATTATGGCGAAAGCTGGAATGACCTTTCTTTTTAATGACTGATATTATATATCTTAGTAGACAGACAAAAGTGATTGTACTAACCTTACTGTATAGTGATTAGTGCATGTGTGTACAGAGGAAGTAGTGTGTGGTTACGTAAACTCATCGTAGAGTTGTTTTTGACCTTATTTGTAATATATCATGTGGCTCTTAACAACAGGAAATGACAAAGTAACTACATCAATTTTAATTATTTGCATAAAGTTGTTTTGATTACAAAGGCTAAGGATTGGACAGGTAATAAGCAGAGTGTATTAAGTGTACTGTTGAGTATGATTTAGCATTAACTGCTAGTACAGTGACATTATAACAGTTGTTTGTGCTAGCACCTGTAACTTATGTGAGAATTGTATGTTGTTTTATTTTGGTGTGTTGTACATGTATTAGGTTCACCTGAGTTCGGGTTCTTATTAAATATATAGGTGTGTCTTATGTGTCACTGGAGTATAATTAATGTAACAGTTGAAGACCAGAAGTATCCTGGTTTCACAAAAAATTCATTAATTGACAAACAAATCTTATCTATTTAATAGTATTTAGAAATCCTCCATGACAGTGATCAGTAATATTTAATATCTGAACATGCGATACACCTGTAATTTGGTCGACTTTGAAGTAAGTGTCTTCCTAATTATTAAGAATGACAACATTCTTGGGTTTTTCAATCTTAAAGATGCACTTGGTAGAGTTTGGCACAACCTGATTCAACAACTACATTTTGAAAATAATTTCTTATGTTTCAACTTTTACCTCAGAGAGAGGGTGTGATGTACAGAATGCAGCCAGTTACAAACTCCAGCATTAGTTAGTCCAACTGGAGATTTATTCCAGAATATTTTGAAATGAAAATAGAAAATTTGTAAACATAACAGACTTGTGAGTCACAGACACAAGAAACTGTGATACTGCTAGATCTTCATTTGATAAGTAAAACAGGTATGTAGCATTTTAGCCAGGTAGGTATGTTATCTTGATTAATGGCTAAAATATCAGCTGGCATGAACCAGCTAGATATAGCACTACTGTATGTGGTCACTCCTGTCTACGATTAGTAGGTGAAGGTCAGACTAATTGATTTAGCATAGAATATACTGTTTGTCCATAACTGTACTAATTGATAATTTAATGTAGGATTATATAGGTATTTTTCATAGGTACACTGGTAGACATAATTGTGAGACAGGTATGTATATATATAACCAGGTATATACTTGTATGACAGTATAGAAATCAGCCTCTTTCTATACTACACACATGTATATATAAGCTTAAGACACAAAACTTTATTATGTCTGCGACACTTAAGTCTGCAAGGTTTATCTTCAGAACTCTGAATTCAATATGACAAGTACAATAAAAAATTATTTATGTGTGTATGTGAAAAGAATACATGAAATAGAAAGGATATTTATTATGCAGTATAGTTAGCGATCAAATGTATGGTGACCTAGGCCCATGATGTGTGGGTCCCGTACAGGTCTATGTAATGGATGTGTTGTAGTCTGGCATGGTGTAAACACGGTGACAGCATGACAATGTGGGCCAGCCCTTAGTGGGCGTCGACCCTGGAGCCCAGCAATAGGTTTTGGGGATGTACAGTGCATGGTAGTTATAGACAAATCCATATTAAGATACTGAAGTTTAGTAAGTGAGAAGCCAGGATAAACAAGACAAAACTCTGTACAAGTTTACTGTAACTTCAGCTGTTTAATTTTAGATCTTAGCCATGGTGTTAAACCAACATGTCAAACCTGATCCTGTATTAGTGTTGCTGTTTTCTTCATATAAAAACAAATGCATTGATATCCTAATCTTGTATATGTTCTACCCGACTGTGTGTTCCACTTCAAATTCATGCTCTTTAATATATATTTTCATCGTTGTTTATCTTTACTTCAGACCATTTAACCACAGATTAACAATCATACTGTACACTATATTGATCATACAAGGATGTTACATACCTGTGTACCTATTTTGTAGCAGTTGTTCATTAGTTGATTTCTGTTTTACAGAGGAGCCGCACCACATCAGTACCATTATGAGAAGTTCTCTGCCCCAGCCGTCCCCAGCAAGGCTGGAGGTCTTATCCAATACGGAGATTCTCCTTCATCAGTAAGTGCTGGCAGTGCTAAACAAAAACACTGAAACCACACTATGGTATATTTAGGAATTTAATGATAGGCTGGAAAAAGCTATTGTATGTAGATCACAGTGTTTAAATTACTTACTGTCATTTAAATCTGTAAATATTGGATTGCGAATACAGTCACTGTATCTACATGTAAAAGGTTACATTAACAACCATCTTATACATAAATCAAAGGTAGTCATTGACAAAATACAAACATATGTATAATACAAGGACAATGATATAAAAAAAAATTGGAATCAATTATTATCAGTGCCACATTACAAACCCAAGGTGAAGACACCATAAGGACAGAGAATTTTGATTATATGCACACTTTTATAGACCATTGTTAGCTTAGATTTCATATATAGGTCTGTATGTTATCCCACACAAAGTTATAGCCTCACCGAGATGGGTTTGTTGTATGAGGTTACATATTGTGACCTTTTCAGTGTTTACTTTAAGACTGACATTGTGTACTTTTGGGAGAGGAAAAAAGTCTGGTCAAGTGGTGTTCTTTAAGCTAGAATGATGCATTTTCTGACTGTCTTAAGTCTTCAAAGTGTTTACTTTTTTCTCACGTCTTGTTAGCTTTTGTAGGAAGAAAGTTAGGGATACACAGACTTGTCAAGTCTTCTTTAAACTTTTGTAAAAAAAAAGGTAACAAGGATTTGGCCTGAATCTTTGATTATCTGATGGAACTCTGTAGGGCAGAAAATTGACACAGGTAACCAGCAGTATCTGTTACACTTTTTCGTGGTAATTTTATAGAAGTCTTGTTTAAAGTCTACAAGTAGCTAGAAGGATATTGGCCTACAGTTTAACAGATAAGGCCATTTGTCAGGTGTTCATACCACAGGTAGTCTAGGTAAATCAGATTTCCGGTTGTTTGGTCTATTTTACTTCTCAAAGCGAGCACAGGTATTAAACAGTAGCATGTATTTAAGGTTGATGATCTGTCAGAATTTCATTCAGTTTATGAAAGAAGAAATACCTTGTCAAATCAATGTCATACACAGCTTAAATCTTTATGAATAAAACATTTAGGATTTGTCAATTAGTTTATTAAGTGTTGTGTATGTTTCACCATTTGCTGATGTTAGGTTCAAAAGGTTAAAAGGAGCTCTGCTTATTAAGTATGAATGTACATCTTTGAATCTGAATTAATAAACTTGTACCCACATTGTAGTATAGAAAAATAAATAGAATAAACTTGTTTACAACCATACTACAGCCCAGTGATTTGCCAATGTTTCCATCCATTAACTAATAGCTGACACACCTGTACAAGGCATTAGTCAACCAATCCCGAAAACTCCAACAAAACTGGTGCAGTTTCCTTATCACAAACCCCAAAACACCTGACCATTTAACCATTTGTCTACCACCTCCTCAAGCTACACCACACCTGAACATGGCACACCAGAACACGTGTTCCTGTACACATGAATACATGTATTATTTCTCCAGCATACCTAAATACAAAAAAAATATGTATATGCATGACTACTCCATCACACAAAACATGTGTACTTTACTCCAGCACAACAGAATACATGTGTATATATACTGTACTATTTCTACAGCACACCTGAACATGTGTACCAATACTTCTATACACCTGAACACATGTATCATTTCCAGCACACTTGAAATGATGCGCAGTAACTACAGCACACCTGAATATGTGTTCAATTACCCATTCTGATTACCAAGAAGGCCTAGAATCATGATATTTGGGTGCAGAAGTTCACCAATGTTTGTAAGAAGAAATGACTTTGATCAGTATGCAAGGTCACTGCGATCAAGTATGTCGAAATCTGTCAAACACTTCTTCTGATTAACGACCTAGAAAGATGTTTGGCTCCTACTTTTTTAGGATAAATTTTTGGATAAAATTTGTGAAAAGAGTGCCCTTGATCAACATGGAAGGCCACTTTGAATTATATCATGTATGTCAAAATTCTCATATAACCTCTGTTTAATTCAAATTCCAAGAGTCATGATATTTGCCTGGTAGGTTCCTAGGATAGCTGACAAATATTGTTTAAGGAAATGACCCTGACCATATTCAGAGTCACAGATGCCAGTTTTGTCGAAACAGCTAAATGGGTTCACCTGCCCATAAATGATATTGGCTGAAGTTTTTCACAACAGGATCCATCAGTTGCAGACAAAATATTCAAAGTTGTTTCAAATAAATTTGATCAAGATGCAGAATTTGAACTTTCATTGATACATGTATTTATGACAAAAGTTCAATACCAGGTAAAAGATGGAAGCCTTGTGTTATTTGTCTACTGTATTATTTAAAATTTTAGAGAAATTCTGGCCCTTCTTTGCTCTATAAATATTGAAAATATTAATAGTATGTTACAAAGTGTATGATGGCACTTTCTATTGAATCATTGCTTATATAGAGACAGAGCACTGAATACACTGAAGATCTTGCTGGAAAGGCTCACATTTTATAGTGACAGTAGATTTTCATCCTAGTTGATATTATTTTTTATGATTGTAGTAATTTTTTTATACAAATAATGACATAGGAACACTAATCAAATGAGATGAACATACATCTGGTTAGATATTTGTGACGGTGTCTGTAGACTGTCTATCAATAATGTTTCGGAATGGTACGGTCCTCCCACACACATTCCTACTGTGTAGACTCAGGATACAGTCATACCTTACTGTTTCAGACACATCTTACCTATACAACCAGTTACCTAGAACTGCTCCTGTTTATTGAAATGTGTGAGTTGTATGTATAGAATGCACAAGTGAGGTACTTTGGTCGATCTTTTTATAGACAGAAAAACAGTGATTCACATATCCCTGTACATATGTCATTAATTAATCGGTGTCTTCATTTTTAATAAACAAAGAAATGAGATATGTGGTACATCATTAACCTTCGAGTATTATGTCAGGATGTATGAAATATTTTACAGATAGGTGTTTTATGCTGTCAGATATTCATAACATACTTGGACTATAGTTTATGACGTAGGTATTAACAGTATGAAATGTCAGTGTGTATTGATAAATAGTGTTTCAAGTTGTAAATAAGGTAAACGGTTGAAATCTAAACAGCCTGAATGTAGATTAATGTGACAGTTACAAAGTTTCTATAAAGGTTGGATAGGCGATTAATATGAAAACCTTAATACTAAGTGAATACAACAGACTCCTCTTTGTTCAATGTACATAAAAAGATCACAGGCCTTATACACTCTACACTCAACTTTCACATTTAAAAGTCTGCAGTGGTTGTCATTGGTTTCATTCATTACCATTTTATTTCTAGACAGGATATTACTTTTTCAGATTACTGCTTTCAAGTCTGCATTCTTTGAATTATTAACATATTTATAATATTGACGTTTTTTAGTTAGTGTACATGTGCTGTCATGTGGCTAAAAATAAAGTACAGAGGTGTGGAGCTTATTCTTAATATAACAATAGAAATTTATCGATTATATCAATATACCTTTAAAGGCAATAGTAAGGCAGTATTAAATGATTAAATGAAACCATATAGGAAGTTTTGACAGGAATGATCAATAGACCTATTTATCCAGAATCCTTGAGTTACATAATGATATATTGTTTGCTCAATCTGGTTTGTCATTTAAGGATTTATAAGATGTTTGGAATCTGATGATTCATCGACATCCTATGCAGATCAAACAGATTTATTAGATATACAACCAATACCACATATTTCTATACATACCAAATATATTGTAAGTGGTATTGACTTGGGTTGGTTATAGCCACATCATAATGTAGTTTATTACATACTTTGAACATCTAAATCTATGGTATTACATACTACTGTAACCTGCTCTGGCATTCTGCAGAATTGAGAATTTATTTTCTTCTTTGATTCAGCTTAGAGGACTTGGTAGAATTAAAAGTGTTTTCCCACTCAGACCTCTATCTATTTTCTTCTTTATTAGATTTAAATGTGGTGGGAATTCTGATTATACTCTCATTTGTGTTTAGAAATCTCTGATAATCCCACTTAAAAGAATGACCTGATAAGCTGCAGTGTCATATTGATTAAACCAGAAAAACATTTAAGTGAGAATGCACTTTAAAACTAACATTTCATATATCTATGGACTTTGGGTATTCTTAGAAATTTCATTTATAATTATTTATCTTTGTCTCTAGCTTTTTTCAGTTAAAATCTTACTTATTTTCACAATTAGACTGTTTGATCTATATAGTACATATTTCTTGATGATTAATTAGGACAACGCCCCTTCTTTAAGAGTTAAGGCCCCTTGACTTATCAATAGTACTTTGTTACTTAGAAGTCCTATATTGATAAGATGATATTAGATATTCAGATGTATAAGAATAGTCATTTGATATTATACATATATCACACACTGATATCCGCTCTGATCACAGAGTCATAGGTCAAAGACTTCAGTTAAGGAGACTTAGTTACAATGGCAGACAGGTCAAGACAGAAAAGAATTTAAACCTTTCAGCAAATGACATCCATTTAGCATAAAAAAATCATTTCAAATCGGTTGCTATGATTTTCAGAATTAGACAAGTCAAAATTCAAGTGTACAAGTAAACATTAGCTAAAAATCTGGTGAAGCCACTGTGTGTAGGAGGATGATTGACATTATCTAGCCATCTCATCTTCCAGGCTCAGTAGCAGTAGGATCTCTCAGGGTGTTTATCTGTAGCTCCTAAGGAATGTTATACTCCCTTCTATATTGTCTGCTTTCATTTACAAGTATTGTCTTCCAGGCAGAAATGTTCTAACTGCTTGTAACAATAACAGTGTTAGCACTTCGCCTACATACCTATCCTGTTGTTTTGGCGATTAACCACATATCAGTACGCTCACACCTTTGTACTCCATCCAAATTTCTAATTATACAATTATTTGTGACTCTTGATTAGTCTGAAGTTGAAACACCTAAACAAGATGCAACAACAAAGTTTCATAAGGTATTGATAAACCTATTTGTAAGTAATTTAACTCTCTGACCAGTTACGATTTTCAATGTACATCATTAATGATAAGACAGCTGTTATACATGTTTAAAGCACTTGATGTAAATGAAGACTTTCGCACCACACCGTCTTTTACTGAAACCTGCGTGTTTGGAGATCCATCACATGTCCTATCACACAACCATATGAAGTGACTAAAGTGGATCTCCTAATAGAATTTGTGTTTATAGATATTCAACATCATAGAGTGTCCTTATGCTACACCACTTCAGTCTGTAGGTCGTTTCTCTTCCGCTCTTCCATTGCTACATTTACATGGAAAAGTGTGTAATTGTTTTGTTTATATAATGTATTAAAATAAAGTGGACCGGTGAAAAATTGTCTTGTTGGTCTAAAAAGTGATACATAAGTATAACTGAAGCATCACTGATTAAGATGAAGTTATACCAATTGTAATGTTTCTTTATCATCAGTACTTGCACATTAAAATTCAGAAGTATTGGGAAAGACTTGTTGTTACTTCTTTAGCTGGGCATCTGTTAATCACCATTACCCTTTGTTTTCTAGTAGACAAAATAATGGATATGATTTATGCAAGTGCAGAAGGATTTTGAAATGATTTCTGCACCCTTTTTCAAAGTTAATCTGGTTTTTATCATGATTACTATCTGGAGATTGTAACTATATATATATATTGTTACTATATTTTGCCTGGTTATTTTTGCCTCCTGATATTTTCTAAGGTTAATGTTTTTTGTTTTTGTTTGGGTTTTTTTATCTTTAATTAGATTTTAAAGTAGTCACTATCAATTCTAAATGGATGCATTTTATTACAGAACTACAACACTTCTGCCCGTCCCTATGGAGCACCACCACAGACACCCCCCACCCAGTCCTCGACTTTCCAGTCCCAGCTCAATAACGTGGCACAACAGACACAGAATATATCCTTGACACCGTGAGTTAACTTATTGAGTTTTTACTTTTCCACATTAACCACAAGCATGCTGTGTGTATGTCCAGTCAACTCCCTCAGGTAGAGGAGGCAGCAACAAGACCTGCCTTCTGTCAGCTTTTGAGGAATTCATGTCTAAGGACAGTCACACATCCAATTGGTGAACAGCTTTTCACTGTCATTCTTACAAGTGTTTTAATTATTGTAAAACTCTGTGACAATGACATAATGTTGGTTGCCTTTTTAAATGATTCTCAGAATGTTTGAAGTTGATAGTTTTTTCTGTGTTATTGCAGTTTTGAGATAAAAAAAATTGTCTTAGTCATTTGTAACTTGCTATGATCTCCTATTTGACCTCTCAGAGTGAAGAAAAGTATTCAAAACAAATTTAAGTTGAGAAATTAAACACATGTTGCAAGATTGACTGTTAAAATCAAATTTAAATTTGAACAAGAACGTACCTTGAGTCCATTACAATAATAGGTCTATCAAAGTTACAAATGGTTAACATCTTTCCCTTGGAATGAGCCAAACTGTTTGCATGGCTTTGTTTTAGATTTTACACCAGATTCATGGTGGTTTTCAGGATGGAGTCAACTTACTCTATGTATAGATAGTAAAATGAACAAAAGTGTTCCAAAATAAATTCTCAAAGGAAGTTATTTTCATCACATTTTTTGTCTTAAGATAACGAGTCGTTTTTGGCATGAAATGTTGTATTTTTAAGATGCTTTTGAACTTCTTTCTTTGAACATTTGATTTATAGTATGAATTATTGATACATGTCTGATATGACCCAATCTTGGTGTTGGACATTTTTTTATGTCTGGCATTGAAGATTAACTATATATGACTCTATGCAGTAAGCCTGCAGTCGCAGATTTCCAGACTGCTGCCCAGCGATATGCAGAACGGGAGGACAAACCCACGTCAGCCACCCAACAATCTAAGTCATTCAAGACTCTACAGGAAGCCATAGATAGTGGACAGGGTAAGGGGCAGATAGTCACATTTCTGTAAGGGAAAGGGACTGTCACATTTTTGTAGGGGTAAGGGACTGTCACTTTTCTGTAAGGGAAAGGGACTGTCACATTTCTGTAAGGGAAAGGGACTGTCACATTTCTGTAAGGGAAAGGGACTGTCACATTTCTGTAAGGGAAAGGGACTCTCACATTTCTGTAAGGGAAAGGGACTCTCACATTTCTGTAAGGGAAAGGAACTGTCACATTTCTGTAGGGGAGAGGGACTGTCACATTTTTGTAGGGGTAGGGGACTGTTACATTTCTGTAAAGGAAAGGGACTGTCACATTTCTGTAAGGGAAAGGAACTGTCACATTTTTGTAGGGGTAAGGAAGCAGGAAGTCTTGTAGAGGGAAGAGGCTGATGTCACATTCTTGTATGCAGAAATGGGCAGTTCATCAATTTCTTGTCGGGGAAGGAAGTTGATAATTTGTCCCATTCTTTTAGCTAGGAATTGTCATGATAACGTAGCAGGAAAACGCAGTAAGTTGCACCATCATAGGATAATGGGTTAGTTTGTGGCATATGTTAATTGAGAAAGGCACAACTATGTAAATGAAGAAAGTAGGAAAAGTCTTTTCACATTCTTAGGAGGGAATAATAAGTTACTTATAGATATTACATATTTGTCTGAAACTGTAGCATTGAAAGGGGAGATAAGTCATATTCAGGTAAGGAAAAGAACTGTTGCTGCATAAAGAATACAATGCAGTTAGTCACATTTTGATAAGGAAAGGGATGTGATGGGGAAAGCTGTAGTTATTTACATAGAGTAAAGAAATCAGTTCCTTATCATATAGTATGGGATATTGTTACAGCTGTAGATATATAGCATAACAGTTACAGCTCAATAAACATCCAGATTTATGTAATTAGATCTTGTTGGAGAAAAAAACATGATTAGAAAATACAAAACATCTGTCTATTGCTGTGTACTTGCTGCCAACAGTTCAGGAAATGGTTCGATCACCAAAAGCTGTATTTCAATAACTAATCAGACATTTGAACAAAGGTACAAAAGTGGATATTTATTCTTATCGTTGAACATATGTGCATGCCAATTTCAGATCCTCCCTCTGCCTTACTCCCCATTCAGACAACTAACCCTCCAGTCGATAGGCGCAGCCCCTCTCCCCTTCTGCAAGGGGCAAGTACCACAGGATTACCCACACTCAACAGCAGCCATGTCGCTCAGTTCAACAATATCACTCAGTTCAACTCACCAGCCAGCCTTTACAGCAGTGACAGTGCCAATAGTTCATTCCAGGCCCTAAGGTTTGTCTCCATGGGATCTACAGCCAATACCACATAGACTATCTACCCATTGCTTCTGTATACTCCATGTATATATAATGCTATATAGCCTATATGTAAGCAAGGTCACCCCTGGTGGTCTCATCTACTGCTCACAAAAACCACCTCAGATCTTCAGCATATGTGGTACCCAGAAATAATGTTTGACTGGAATTTTGTATGTTTCATGTCAGAGGAACTTTTCTTAATTAGTCCAATTAGTGTACCCTTGTATGCGATCTGGATCAGTGTGGTACTTGTAAGCTGTGGATAGAGAGGACACCAGGTGTCACACAAGTGGATAGGTTATTATACAATTTGTAATTTTACAGAGTTCCCCCGCAGGGCCTCTCAGCCTGCCATACCTTGGAAAAGGTACATCACATTTGATTGTGGTTGATTCTGCATACGGTTTTGACGTAGTAAAAGAAAGTGGTCTATATACATATGATTAATCTAGATGATTTGGTGTGTTGGTTTAAATACAGTTTGAAAGACATTATGATGATGATGATATATACAGAGTTAATCTAGGTTCCTACTCAAAACATATTGACTGTCTCTTAGACAAAAAATCGGTTTTATTTTCATATAGAATGCTTTAGCCTAGATCTCCAAACGCATGATTCCCATCTGATGATGACTGGTAGTATCAGTAATGATAGTTATTATTGTATTTAGTCCTAGGTTATCATGGAGTATGTGCATACTTCTATATCTTGCAATGTATATGTTACATATAGATGAAACTATAAGTTTGTATACACCTGTAGCCCTCGATCTACAGCTATCTTTATGGAGAGTGAACCAACAGCCTTGGGGACTGAACTGGTTATCTCCCTTGCCTGTATATAACAAGTGTCTGATACCCTTGCATGATCATCCTTTGTTATTCCCAGCATGCACATAATTTTTCAGAACAAACGGAAACACGTCCGATACAAGCAGTGGAGGAGAAAAAGATGTGGATGATTTTGGCCGAAAAATCTACAGACCATCAGAAACATTTAAACTTGTACATGAACAAGATGATCCCTCTCCTAAACAAGATGAAAATTTCAAATCTAATCCATCACGGACTTTTCAGATTTTACAGCAACAACTAGGATCAGGGTAAAATTCAAACATTTATCTCACCATGTTATTTGCTTCACTGATCTCATATCTTTTTAATTTGCTTTAATCTTTATAACAAAACAAAACATTTTCATATTGCCACTAATGATAACACATTTCACAAAGTGCACAATAAGGCTTTATCCTAGGTGAGTAATATCTGGCAGGGAACTATTCATAAAATAAAAAGAGGAGAGCCCAGTATCAGTAGACAAGTGATATTGTATTTATCATGCAACTTTGCTGTCAAGCATGAAGAGAAAAAAGATTTCAAGGCTGAACTATATACATGCACATACCATACTCTCCAGTGTGTATAAGGTCTGTAATACATAAAGCATGTATGCATCTCTGTGTGATGTTTGTGAGAAAAGTTTTGTACAAGTTCAACAGCATTAACAAGAATTACTAATATATAAAATGTATAAAAGAAGCCTTTACATTTTAAGTGTAGATTAAATTTGCCTGGTAAAAATATATCATATTAATTTGTATGCAACATTATAAATTACAATTGTTTTAAGTAAAATTTGTCAAAAAAATTATCTTGTAATTTTTATACAGGAGTATTTGTTGCTAATGTACCAAGATAAAAAAAGCAATAAGTCTGTTTCTTAATCTGAATCCGTTTCTTCACAAGATTTTAAGTTATTTTTGTATATTTACAAAGTGAATGTTCACTGGAAATATAAAAGAATAAATAATATGAATTAACAACAGGTGCTGTTGATAATACACATGCTCCTCCTTTGGCTACTTATTTATGTTTATGTCATTACAGATCTGCTGCCCCACCGCCAGCACCTCCAGGTAGGTACATTACGTATAATAATGGGACAGACAGTCGCTTCATTTGGATGATAGGAAATCTGTGTGTATCCTATACAGTTGAATGTTTATATATACAGATCTAAGGGACAGGAAGGGGTGTAATGTGTGTATACAGAGGCACCGGTGTAATGTGTGTATACAGAGGCACAGTAAGGGGTGGTATGTGTTTATACAGAGGGACAGTAAGGGGTAAGATATGTCTATACAAGGGGGAGGTAAGGGGTGATGTGTGTATACAAGGGGGAGATAAGAGGTGATGTGTGTATACAAGGGGGAGAATAAGGGGTGATGTGTGTATAAAAGGGGGAGGTAGGGGGTGATGTGTGTATACAAGGGGGAGGTAAGAGGTGATGTGTGTATACAAGGGGGAGATAAGTGGTGATGTGTGTATACAAGGGGGAGATAAGAGGTGATGTGTGTATACAAGGGGGAGATAAGGGGTGATGTGTGATATGTATGTATACAGGTGACAGTTAGGGTGATGTGTGTATACAGGGAGACAGCAAGGGGTGATATGTGATAGGGGACAATAAGGTATGATATGTGTGTATACAGAAGGGCAGTTAAGGGTGATATTTGGCTAAACAAAGGGAGCAGAAATGACAACAGCACTTTACACTATTTGTTGATGTGATATTTTTAGATATTGGGGAGATTGGGAAGGAAACCTTAATGTGTGGGTATTTCAAAACCAGATAATGAATAATAAAGAATGGAATGCTTCGTATAAAAACTCAATATTGATCTTGAATTATTCCTTGAATTTTTTACTCTCATGTAAGTATGCTATGTATCATAAACCAATAGATAGGGAAAAAATGAAGATTTTTTTTTCAAATTTTGTAGGTGGGAATTGCATGTACAATGCACTATATATACAATTCTAAAGAACGTTTTAAAATGAAGGAACATCTGTAAAATGTGTTTATTTGTCAATTTCTTTATTTTATAATTGATGACTTGATCCATTTGAGTATTGGAATTTACAAACACCAGACATTGTCATCGTAATATAATTAGTGTCATGCTAAAATCTGTCACAGCTGCAGGGTAATAATTTACATGATATTTGTTTAGGTTGGTCTTTGTTCGTTTTTGATAAAAAATAATATGACTGTGAATTTTGACTGTATTAAGTAAAGTGCATGATGATCTGCTTTGCACACCCTAAAATTTGTAATTCTTCTAGACAATAACTTAAGAATTTAAGTAGATCATTAAGAAGATAGCTTAAGTACCTATGTAATGTCTTCTTGCTGTCTAATCATGTTGTATAACGTAACTTGTTACATGTTTAAAACTGCAAATTTGCTTATACTAATTTTCACCTTAGCTGCTTGGAATGCTTCTCATTCAATATTTAAAATGATAAATAAAAAAATAGCACTACCTAACTATTTAGTTGCAAGTCAGTGGACCTTTGTACAACTTTCATTTTTGTTGTGGTTTCATCACTGTTTTCATTTGTACATGTTTATGTCTGGTTTGCTTCTGCTACTTGTAGAAACTTTGTACGCCCACCAAGGTAGAAGTGAATTTGGTTTTACTCGATATGTATTAACAATAGTTGCTTATAAAAACTTACTAACCTAAAATTTCAACACAAGTACTGTGACATAAAGGTATTAATTTGGACAATGTGAGTGTGAGATGCTGGATGTATGCTGATCCATTCCAGCTGTAGATCCACACTCTGTGCCTTCATGGGTCCCTGGGGTTAGTAAACGTCCAGACCTGCCTGTTGAGATTGCTGCAGAGAGGTTGTCAGAAGTTCTCCAAGATGCTCCTCAAGACCTTCCACAGATACAGCCCCTCATCAGCGAGGTCCCACAGGATGTGGTTCCACCTGAATTAGCGCCACCACAGGTGGCACCACCAGAGCTTCCTCCAAGTGAACCAACTCCTCCTCCACCGGAACCTCCCAAGCCACAGGTGGCACCACCTGTGGAGGGTGAGTGGGTACACCACCTGCTTGCAATTCTGTCCCTGTACCGGCCACCCAGTGGTGGTGTAGGCTGACAAGTGTCGTATACCCTCATGACTTGGATGTGTGGTCAAGCATGGCATCTCTTATGTGATGTTGAAACAGAGGAAGGGAACCCATCCCTACAGTTGCATGGTCCTCAAAAGATGCTCTAAGGCTTTCATGTGTGTGATTCTTAATCTCCCAAAACATGTACCTCTAAGAAATATTGAGTTCCCAATCAATCCAAACTGTGTGGATATCCTTGGTGAGATTTGTTTGTGTGGACATGAAGAATTTATTTTACAGAGGACTTGTTTTGCCTGAAATATGTCTACAAGACCTATTCATATATTACCGAGACTTTTCCACTGATGGACATATCTATGTATGTCAATGTTAAAAAGCAATTTCTTCAAAATAAGCATGCATTGAATTTTATGTGGTGTCACCAAGCGATTTGTGTGGATCATCGCAAGCCTTGTGGATAAAATGCTATTAAGCATATTTTATCTACCAAATCTAGAGGATATATAAGAATTATTCACATGTCCTTTCAACTGTTTCGGAAGTCCTTGAAATGGTATAGACTGTTCATAGACCGTTGTCATATCTGTTCTTAAAATCTTAATGCTGAACTATTCCAGCCTTCTAAAAACATGCCATTAATCCTGATGAAAAAACAAATTATCATATCTATATGCAGGTATAGCATGTTGAAATATGAATATATTAGGTTATACAAGTATGAGATTTTGTTGGCTCTAATGATGACCAATTCAGGTGATGATATATACATATGTACATATATATTCAAAAATTTTATTAATCAACAGGTACAAAAGTGTAATTAATGTTGATGAGATATTTCTTTATCCTTACTAAGGAAAACAATTATCAGAAGCTTTTAATGAACACTCTTTAGAATTCTAGTATTCATACATGTTCACATATCTCTTTGTACTTTTAGGATCTGTTCACATGTTTCAATGTAATTCATACAGTCAGGATCAAGATGTACACATGCTTCTATGAACATTCAGGGTCAGAAACCTGATTGATGTACACATGCTTCTATGAACATTCAGGGTCAGAAACCTGATTGATGTACACATGCTTCTATGAACATTCAGGGTCAGAAACCTGATCGATGTACACATGCTTCTATGAACATTCAGGGTCAGAAACCTGATCGATGTACACATGCTTCTTTGTACATTCAGGGTCAGAAACCTGATCGATGTACACATGCTTCTTTGTACATTCAGGGTCAGAAACCTGATCGATGTACACATGCTTCTTTGTACATTCAGGGTCAGAAACCTGATCGATGTACACATGCTTCTTTGTACATTCAGGGTCAGAAACCTGATTGATGTACACATGCTTCTTTGTACATTCAAAGCGCTTATGCACACATCTCTATAGGTTCATGATCAGATATATATGTACTTCTCTGGATGTTCAGGATATTTAGGATGCAGTTTGAAGGTTGTACACTAGCAATTTTATGTACAGTTACATCTTTGCTGACATCAAAGCCATTCTGTTGCTGTAATGTCAAAACAAACTGAAGAACACTTTGCTGCTTTCCTCAATAATGTTTAGAATTGATCGTTTTTCACCATTGGTGCATCATTTAGGCTGGGAATGTTAGCATGATGGTCTAAAACTTTACCTCCTTACAACAATTTTAGGCTGGGAAAAAAGTGGTTAATGCTTAGATACAAGTTAAGTGTAAAAAAAAATGACAGATAATGACAAAGTAAAAACAAAACTAAAACCAAGAAACCAAAGACCAAAATGTTGGGTTGTATTGATACGTATATCAGAAATGTGAAGTTGTCCAGATTTATCCTGCTTGCTCAGCATGTATTTATCCAGTAAGATTTCCTTCTTGTTAACAGTTATTTGCTCAGCTTCTTAATGCCTGCAGAAAATATCTTAGAAATTAAACTATGTAGATATGGTATGTTGCTTAAAACATTTTGAGTAACTCTAAATTCTAACTTCAATTAACTAACTTGTAGAAATCACATGTCAGGAATATAGTGTAATCAAGATCATTCTAACATCCCGGAAATGTTCATTATGTAATGATATACTACTAACACAGTAAAAATACAAATGTATATATTGAGATACAACCACTAACATGCTAAACCTAAAAATGTTCATGTAGATCAGATACAGTTCATATAATGACTAATTTATATTGTAGCACCCAAACCAGCTCCAGCTCCAGCTCCAGCTCCCGCTGCAGCTCCCGCTCCAGCTCCAGCTCCAGCTCCATCTCCAGCTCCGGCTCCAGCGCCACCTCCAGCACCAGTACCCTGGGCCACATCTGGCCCAAAGGCCACTGCCCCAGCCCCAAAGGCTTTTGTACCAAAGGTCCAGCCCAAAGCCCCCAGTGGTCCAGGTGTTCCTCGCCCAGGAGATGCCCCACCAAGACCAACAGGGACGGGAGCTGTAAGGGGTAAGAAGGGAGATGTTACTGTATACCAAGAGGGACAGGCCCTTCCAGGAGGAGCAAGGGTTCCCATCTGTTCTACTTGTGGCAATACTATCAGGTTAGTATACTTGCCAGTATCTCATGGATTATTGGTCAGTGAACACTACACATTGTATTGAATATTAAAGTTTTTTATGTAGAGAATCATTGGATTTTCTTAATGGAAACTACTCTATCTGATTGGTAATTCTTTTGATTACAATCTTACCTATGTCTGTCTGTATGTCTGTCCTGTTCTAAATCAGTGTCATATCTTTAGAGCCTTTTCAACAAGTTTGGATCATATTTACCCTATAGTATCATAACATCACATTCTACACCTGATGACATTCTGATTTGTGTTGGGACATTCTTTAAACATTTTCTTACACTTTTCTAGGTATTATATCCATTCATGGTCAAGTGGTTAATTTTTTTCATTTAGGGGTCCCTTTGTGGTGGCCATGCACAAGACATGGTGCCCAGACCACTTTGTGTGTGCCCAGCCTCGTTGCGGTATGAAGTTGCTTGATGTTGGCTTTGTGGAAGAGGGTGGTTTCCTCTACTGTGAAAAGGATTATGAGACCTACTTTGCCCCGAAGTGTGCTGTCTGTAACCAGTCTATTGTTGGGGTAAGGCTTTCACATATTTGTCAGTAATTATCTCTCCAGATTTTTTCATTATCAAGCAGCATTGTGCCTTTTTAAGTATTTTAAAGTTGTTGTTGACTATTCATAGTAAATATGTTTGTGTCCAAAATTTTGTACTTAACATTTCACACTCACCTGTTTCAGGAATGTGTTAATGCTCTGCAGAAGACTTACCATCCAGATTGCTTTACATGTCACCAATGTAAGCAGGCCATTGGTGGTAACCAATTCCATCTTGAAGATGGAAATGCCTATTGTGAACATGGTAAGCTCAAAAACTGCATGTTGTACATGGTAAATTTCTTCCGACCTGCATGTACAGTGAACATGGCCTCTGGCTCTAAAAACGGCAGATGTAAGCACCAATCTGTGATAAATAAGTCTAACCTGTTTTGTACAAGATGATACATCATCTTAAAATCATAATTGTGGCAGGTTTTAATTGTGCATAGAAACATCGAGGTCAGGGTTTAAATCCCATCAGAGGTACCATATTGAAAAAGCAATCTCAAGCTCCTTAGTCCACTGTTCTATCCATGAAGCCAAAATGAAATTCCCTCTAAAGTTAGGCTAGAAATGGGACATGATCATGTGTACTTTTAAACCAGCAACTCTACAACCCAATAGAATAACATTACACACATCAACTTCACGTGGCAAGTACACTGTGCACAAGCAAACTGTGCCCTGGTCAGTAAGATTACTTCTAGTGTTCTGCTATCTATATAGACTGGGGAAAAACTGAGTAATATAGTGGAATTGAAGGAATATTTCTGACATAATATGTTTCATTGGATATTTTTTCAAAAACTGCTAAAAATTTCAGGATTACTTAAGCCTTACATTGATCAAAAAATCTTAACTGTCAGATACATGTAACTTGGTCAATAATCTATTCTGTGTGATAGCAGCATGACCAGGGTTCTTTTACACACACACACACACACACACACAGTAGTGTTTTACATAAATTAAACACCAAATGCTGGTAATTGGAACCAAACAATACTAGTGTGATTATTAATGTACATGAAAATTGAAATATCAACTGAATTTAAATTCAAACAAAAACATGTTTTCAATATTTTGCTATTCTTTCTTGTGCAGACTGGAAACAATTATTTCAAACTATGTGCAAGGGATGTGCTTTCCCAATTGAACCTGGAGATCGCTGGGTTGAGGCCATGAGCAGCAACTACCACTCTGAGTGCTTCAACTGCTCTGTAAGTATCCCATTGATTAGCTGGCCTGGACATCTGAAAGTTTGTTGTCACTAAATAGAAAATGTATGTTTAGGAGCTACTGTGTTTCGATCTTACTTAAAAACAGAATTTCCTATAAATAATTTGATTGTGAATACTATTTTACAGTTATCAAACTACTGATATGATAGTTTTGTATAACATTTCTATGGTTTTATCTTGTAGACTTGCCAAGTGTCACTGGAAGGACAACCATTCTATGCAAAGGCTGGCAAACCCTACTGTAAAAAGCATGCGCGATAGAACAATATAATTCTGTTTATGTTGATGACCTACCACCCCTTCTGCACTGCCCAGATAGGGCACTTGTTTTGGAAATCTTGTCATATCACACCATGACAAAACCCCCACAGACTTGGGGGATGGAACCACACACTGTATTCCTTTCATAAGCTATTGACATTAAAAGAAGCTGTTGGTCAACTTGAAATCTTCAAACATGAATAAAGCAGTGTACTGCTATGCAATTGGTGTACTGATCCAAGGAAATTCTTCTCCTTGCTATCATTATGTATATTAGAACTAGGTTTTAATTTCATGCGTGATACTTTTATACCTTGCCAAATGTATTCTCTCATAGCACTGTGAACAGCCCTGCTCTCCAGACTCTTAAAGCTTTTTCGTGTGTAATGAATGGACAAGGGGACAAAACTCCCAGATTTAAAAAGTCATTTGAGACAAAACGTTTAAGAGATTAAATATCTGTTTCCTGTTGGTTAAAGACATTAACAGTGATCTTATCCTTGTGTGGCCCAGAATGACAGGGTTTAAATCTTAATGCTGATTTTTGTATATTTTGTAAACGTATACATATTTTTAAAATTGCATAATATATTTTCCTAATTAATGCCTTATTGATTTTGCCTCGAAATATTATTACTGGTACATTTTGATCCCAGTAATAGCTTTAATCCAATGGTAGTCATATGTCTTATTTCATTGCTATGGTTACAATATGAATGTTTTTTCTTGGCTGCAACTAAATTTACTGATAAGTAGACAACATACCAGTCTGACTCTCATGAAAGAATGCAATCAGAAAGGCAGAGCACATGCACCAGATAATCAGTTTTGAGGACAGACGGTCATTCTTGAGATTCAATATTGCCAAAGTTATCAGCATTACTTCATGAGTAAACGTTATACTGAAATGTTTACATGCTTGCTTCCATAGAATGGCTCATCAGTACAATTAGATGTACATGCTGAATGGAGAGCTTAACAAAAATGTTTTTATGAAATTCTGAATCAGCGACATTTTTGCATTTACCGGTAAAAGAAACAGCAATATTATTTGTTACTTTTGAAAAATTGAAAAAGAAAGGTTGGCATGTGTTTGACATGCGTCTGAATGTATAAAAGAAAAGTTCATGTGGTGTTGATACAGAACAGAAGTACCTAGTATTTATCTATTATAGTAATGTATGAGTTAATGAGAGATGAATGATATAGTAAACCAATGAAATAATAGCCTGATATACAGGTCACAAGAGTCTGTGTGTGGAGTTTACAGCCAGTTAAGGCCATACGTTGTTAATGACTTTAGCATTACAAGTCTTTTGAATTTTAATGCCTTATTAGTTTCATATTATTAAGCATTAACTATTTTTCACCTATGGTTTAACATTTTGATACTGTTGATTATATATTTACAATTATTGAAGTTGAATGGTTAGTATTTTTAATTATCGGAAACTGTTCCATGCCTAATAAGATTTGGGAATATTAATCAACAGGTTGAGAAAGCTAGAATACAACCCAAGGATTAGGAGTATACATCTCCAAACCTTTATTTTTCACAATACAAATAAAACTGGGAATCATTTTGATGAATAAGCTCGTTATGATTTTCCTTTGGATTTTATCGTCTTCTGAGAAACGATGGAAACATTGACGAAGATTCCTTTACTGAAAACTTATAAATCAAAGGAGGATTTGCAGTGTGTTAAATTCTTTAAATAGGTTTTAGGCATGATGTATCGGCTTAATTAACCTTATTGAGAATGTAAAATAGACAAATGATATATTTATATAATGTACATATAAACTATGATTATTCACTGCCAGCATATGTCCTAGGTACTAACATGGTAAATGTTTTTCTGTAGCCCCATGTATACCCATATGTATATCTACATCACTGGCAAGTGTACCAGAGTGCTGTGTTATATACAAACATTTTATACAGGGTTTTGGCTGAGTTTACTACCATAGCAAATCTTGTTGAAATGTATTTTCAAATCAATAGAAGAAATATTATTTGCCAAATCGTGACCTTTTAAAAATGATGTGATTACCTGATGAAGTGTCATTAATACGAGGAATGTTACAGAAGTCGAAAAACATTAAAATTTTCATTACAAAAATAAAGGTGTTTTTATTTGTTATGCCCTCGCATCTTGTATTGAATACTTGTGGGAACAGCAGTTCTAAAGCTGTAACCTGGCATGTATTGAATTCTCCATTGAGGGAACTGTAGATCTAACGCTGTGACCTGTCCTGTAATGGATTCTCCATGGTGGGAACAGTGGAGCTAAAGCTGTTACCTGGCATGTAATGAATTCTCCATGGTGGGAACAGTAGATCTAAAGCTGTTACCTGGCATGCATTGAATTCTCCATGGTGGGAACTGTAGATCTAAAGCTGTGGCCTGCCATGTAATGAATTCTCCATGGTGGGAACAGTAGATCTAAAGCAGTGACCTGGCATGTAATGGATTCTCCATGGTGGGAACAGTGGAGCTAAAGCTGTTACCTGGCATGTAATGAATTCTCCATGGTGGGAACAGTAGATCTGAAGCTGTGGCCTGCCATGTAATGAATTCTCCATGGTGGGAACAGTAGATCTGAAGCTGTGGCCTGCCATGTAATGAATTCTCCATGGTGGGAACAGTAGATCTAAAGCTGTGGCTTGCCATGTAATGAATTCTCCATGGTGGTAACAGTAGATCTAAAGCTGTGGCTTAACATGCAATGAATTCTCTATCGTAGGAACAGTAGATCTAAATCTGTGACCTGCCATGTAATGAATTCTCCATGGTGGGAACAGTAGATCTAAAGCTGTGGCTTGCCATGTAATGAATTCTCCATGGTGGGAACAGTAGATCTAAAGCTGTGGCTTGCCATGTAATGAATTCTCCATGGTGGGAACAGTAGATCTAAAGCTGTGGCCTGCCATGTAATGAATTCTCCATGGTGGGAACAGTAGATCTAAAGCTGTGGCTTGCCATGTAATGAATTCTCCATGGTGGGAACAGTAGATCTAAAGCTGTGGCTTGCCATGTAATGAATTCTCCCATGTAACAGAATCTAAAGCTGTGGCCATGTAATGAATTCTCCATGGTGGGAACCATGTAATGAATTCTCCATGGTGGGAAAAGTAGATCTAAATATGTTACCAGTCATGTAATGAATTCTCCATGGTGGGAACAGTAGATCTGAAGCTGTGGCCTGCCATGTAATGAATTCTCCATGGTGGGAACAGTAGATCTGAAGCTGTGGCCTGCCATGTAATGAATTCTCCATGGTGGGAACAGTAGATCTGAAGCTGTGGCCTGCCATGTAATGAATTCTCCATGGTGGGAACAGTAGATCTAAAGCTGTGGCCTGCCATGTAATGAATTCTCCATGGTGGGAACAGTAGATCTTAAGCTGTGGCCTGCCATGTAATGAATTCTCCATGGTGGGAACAGTAGATCTGAAGCTGTGGCCTGCCATGTAATGAATTCTCCATGGTGGGAACAGTAGATCTGAAGCTGTGGCCTGCCATGTAATGAATTCTCCATGGTGGGAACAGTAGATCTAAAGCTGTGGCCTGACATGTAATGAATTCTCTATGGTGGGAACAATAGATCTAAAGCTGTGGCCTGCCATGTAATGAATTCTTCATGGTGTAGATCTAAAGCTGTGGCCTGCCATGTAATGAATTCTCCATGGTGGGAACAGTAGATCTGAAGCTGTGGCCTGCCATGTAATGAATTCTCCATGGTGGGAACAGTAGATCTGAAGCTGTGGCCTGCCATGTAATGAATTCTCCATGGTGGGAACAGTAGATCTAAAGCTGTGGCCTGCCATGTAATGAATTCTCCATGGTGGGAACAGTAGATCTGAAGCTGTGGCCTGCCATGTAATGAATTCTCCATGGTGGGGAACTAAAGTGCCATGTAATGAATTCTCCAAAGCTGTAAAGCTGTGCCATGTAATGAATTCTCCATGGTGGGTACTGTAGATCTAAATCTGTGACCTGTCATGTAATGAATTCTCCATGGTGGGAACAGTAGATCTAAATCTGTGACCTGCCATGTAATGAATTCTCCATGGTGGGAACAGTAGATCTAAAGCGAGGGCTTGCCATGTAATGAATTCTCCATGGTGGGAACAGTAGATCTAAAACTGTGGCCTGCCATATAATGAATTCTCCAAGGTGGGAACAGTAGATCTAAAGCTGTGGCATGCCATGTAATGAATTCTCCATGGTGGAAACAGTAGATCTAAAGCTGTGGCCTGCCATGTAATGAATTCTCCATGGTGGGAACAGTAGATCTAAAGCTGTGGCTTGCCATGTAATGAATTCTCCATGGTGGGAACAGTAGATCTAAAGCTGTGGCTTAACATGTAATGAATTCTCTATCGTAGGAACAGTAGATCTAAATCTGTGACCTGCCATGTAATGAATTCTCCATGGTGGGAACAGTAGATCTAAAGCTGTGGCTTGCCATGTAATGAATTCTCCATGGTGGGAACAGTAGATCTAAAGCTGTGGCTTGCCATGTAATGAATACTTGTGGGAACAGTAGATCTAAAACTGTGGCCTGCCATATAATGAATTCTCCAAGGTGGGAACAGTAGATCTAAAGCTGTGGCCTGACATGTAATGAATTCTCTATGGTGGGAACAATAGATCTAAAGCTGTGGCCTGCCATGTAATGAATTCTTCATGGTGGGAACAGTAGATCTAAAGCTGTTACCTGCCATGTAATGAATACTTGTGGGAACAGTAGATCTAAAGCTGTGGCCTGCCATGTAATGAATTCTCCATGGTGGGAACAGTAGATCTGAAGCTGTGGCCTGCCATGTAATGAATTCTCCATGGTGGGAACAGTAGATCTAAAGCTGTGGCATGCCATGTAATGACTGCTGCTGGGACGAGTCAATCTAAAGCTGTGGCCTGCCATGTAATGAATTCTCCATGGTGGGAACAGTAGATCTGAAGCTGTGGCCTGCCATGTAATGAATTCTCCATGGTGGGAACAGTAGATCTGAAGCTGTGGCCTGCCATGTAATGAATTCTCCATGGTGGGAACAGTAGATCTGAAGCTGTGGCCTGCCATGTAATGAATTCTCCATGGTGGGAACAGTAGATCTAAAGCTGTGGCCTGCCATGTAATGAATTCTCCATGGTGGGAAAAGTAGATCTGAAGCTGTGGCCTGCCATGTAATGAATTCTCCATGGTGGGAAAAGTAGATCTAAAGCTGTGGCTTGCCATGTAATGAATTCTCCATGGTGGGAAAAGTAGATCTGAAGCTGTGGCCTGCCATGTAATGAATTCTCCATGGTGGGAACAGTAGATCTAAAGCTGTGGCCTGCCATGTAATGAATTCTCCATGGTGGGAACAGTAGATCTAAAGCTGTGGCCTGCCATGTAATGCTGTGGGAACAGTATATCGAAAGCTGTGGCTTGCCATGTAATGAATACTTGTGGGAACAGTAGATCTAAAGCTGTGGCTTGCCATGTAATGAATTCTCCATGGTGGGAACAGTAGATCTAAAGCTGTGGCTTGCCATGTAATGAATACTGGTGGGAAAAGTAGATCTAAAGCTGTCGCCTGACATGAATGAATTCTCCAAGGTGGGAACAATAGATCTAAAGCTGTGGCCTGCCATGTAATGAATTCTCCATGGTGGGAACAGTAGATCTAAAGCTGTGGCCTGCCATGTAATGAATTCTCCATGGTGGGAACAGTAGATCTAAAGCTGTGGCTTGCCATGTAATGAATTCTCCATGGTGGGAACAGTAGATCTAAAGCTGTGGCCTGCCATGTAATGAATTCTCCATGGTGGGAACAGTAGATCTAAAGCTGTGGCTTGCCATGTAATGAATTCTCCATGGTGGGAACAGTAGATCTAAAGCTGTGGCTTAACATGTAATGAATTCTCCATGGTGGGAACAGTAGATCTGAAGCTGTGGCCTGCCATGTAATGAATTCTCCATGAATTCTCCATGGTGGGAACAGTAGATCTAAAGCTGTGGCTTAACATGTAATGAATTCTCTATCGTAGGAACAGTAGACCTAAAGCTGTGGCTTAACATGTAATGAATTCTCCATGGTGGGAACAGTAGATCTAAAGCTGTGGCTTAACATGTAATGAATTCTCCATGGTGGGAACAGTAGATCTAAAGCTGTGGCTTGCCATGTAATGAATTCTCCATGGTGGGAACAGTAGATCTAAATCTGTGACCTGCCATGTAATGAATTCTCCATGGTGGGAACAGTAGATATAAAGCTGTGGCTTGCCATGTAATGAATTCTCCATGATTGAAACAGTAGATCTAAAGCTGTGGCCTGCCATGTAATGAATTCTCCATGGTGGGAACAGTAGATCTAAAGCTGTGACCTGCCATGTAATGAATACTTGTGGGAACAGTTGATCTAAAGCTGTGGCCTGCCATATAATGAATTCTCCATAGTGGGAAAAGTAGATCTAAAGCTGATCTAAAGCTGTACTTGCCATGTAATGAATTCTCCATGGTGGGAACAGTAGATCTAAAACTGTGGCCTGCCATATAATGAATTCTCCAAGGTGGGAACAGTAGATCTAAAGCTGTGGCCTGCCATGTAATGAATTCTCCATGATGGGAACAGTAGATCTGAAGCTGTGGCCTGCCATGTAATGAATTCTCCATGGTGGGAACAGTAGATCTGAAGCTGTGGCCTGCCATGTAATGAATTCTCCATGGTGGGAACAGTAGATCTAAAGCTGTGGCCTGCCATGTAATGAATTCTCCATGGTGGGAACAGTAGATCTGAAGCTGTGGCCTGCCATGTAATGAATTCTCCATGGTGGGAACAGTAGATCTGAAGCTGTGGCCTGCCATGTAATGAATTCTCCATGGTGGGAACAGTAGATCTGAAGCTGTGGCCTGCCATGTAATGAATTCTCCATGGTGGGAACAGTAGATCTGAAGCTGTGGCCTGCCATGTAATGAATTCTCCATGGTGAGAACAGTAGATCTAAATCTGTGACCTGCCATGTAATGAATTCATGTGGGAACAGTAGATCTAAAGCTGTGGCTTGCCATGTAATGAATTCTCCATGGTGGGAAAAGTAGATCTGAAGCTGTGGCCTGCCATGTAATGAATTCTCCATGGTGGGAACAGTAGATCTGAAGCTGTGGCCTGCCATGTAATGAATTCTCCATGGTGGGAAAAGTAGATCTAAAGCTGTGGCTTGCCATGTAATGAATGCTCCATGATGGAAACAGTAGATCTAAACTTGTGGGAACAGTAGATCTAAAGCTGTGGCCTGCCATGTAATGAATTCTCCATGGTGGGAACAGTAGATCTAAAGCTGTGGCTTGCCATGTAATGAATTCTCCATGGTGGGAACAGTAGATCTAAAGCTGTGGCTTGCCATGTAATGAATTCTCCATGGTGGGAACAGTAGATCTAAATCTGTGACCTGCCATGTAATGAATTCTCCATGGTGGGAACAGTAGATCTAAAGCTGTGGCTTGCCATGTAATGAATTCTCCATGGTGGGAACAGTAGATCTAAAGCTGTGGCTTGCCATGTAATGAATTCTCCATGGTGGGAACAGTAGATCTAAAGCTGTGGCTTGGCATGTAATGAATTCTCCATGGTGGGAACAGTAGATCTAAAGCTGTGGCGGGAACCTAAAGCTGTGACTTGCCATGTAATGAATTCTCCATGGTGGGAACAGTAGATCTAAAACTGTGGCCTGCCATATAATGAATTCTCCAAGGTGGGAACAGTAGATCTAAAGCTGTGGCCTGCCATGTAATGAATTCTCCATGGTGGGAAAAATAGATCTAAATATGTTACCTGTCATGTAATGAATTCTTCATGGTGGGAACAGTAGATCTAAAGCTGTGACCTGCCATGTAATGAATACTTGTGGGAACAGTAGATCTAAAGCTGTGGCCTGCCATGTAATGAATTCTCCATGGTGGGAAAAGTAGATTTAAAGCTGTGACCTGGTGTTTACTGAATACCGTTGGAAACCGTAGATACAAAGCTGTTACCTGCCATGTAATGAATACTTGTGGGAACAGTAGATCTAAAGCTGTGGCCTGCCATGTAATGAATTCTCCATGGTGGGAACAGTAGATCTAAAGCTGTGGCCTGCCATGTAATGAATTCTCCATGGTGGGAACAGTAGATCTGAAGCTGTGGCCTGCCATGTAATGAATTCTCCATGGTGGGAACAGTAGATCTAAAGCTGTGGCTTGCCATGTAATGAATTCTCCATGATGGAAACAGTAGATCTAAAGCTGTGGCTTAACATGTAATGAATTCTCTATCGTAGGAACAGTAGATCTAAATCTGTGACCTGCCATGTAATGAATTCTCCATGGTGGGAACAGTAGATCTAAAGCTGTGGCCTGCCATGTAATGAATTCTCCATGGTGGGAACAGTAGATCTAAAGCTGTGGCTTGCCATGTAATGAATTCTCCATGGTGGGAACAGTAGATCTAAAGCTGTGGCTTAACATGTAATGAATTCTCTATCGTAGGAACAGTAGATCTAAATCTGTGACCTGCCATGTAATGAATTCTCCATGGTGGGAACAGTAGATCTAAAGCTGTGGCATGCCATGTAATGAATTCTCCATGGTGGAAACATGTAATGAATTCTCCATGGTGGAAACAGTAGATCTGAAGCTGTGGCCTGCCATGTAATGAATTCTCCATGGTGGGAACAGTAGATCTAAAGCTGTGGCCTGCCATGTAATGAATTCCATGGTGGGAACAGTAGATCTAAAGCTGTGGCTCTCCATGGTGTGAACAGTAGATCTAAAGCTGTGGCCTGGCATGTAATGGATTCTCCATGGTGGGAACAGTGGAGCTAAAGCTGTTACCTGGCATGCATTGAATTCTCCATGGTGGGAACTGTAGATCTAAAGCTGTGGCCTGCCATGTAATGAATTCTCCATGGTGGGAACAGTAGATCTAAAGCTGTGGCCTGCCATGTAATGAATTCTCCATGGTGGGAACAGTAGATCTAAAGCTGTGGCTTGCCATGTAATGAATTCTCCATGGTGGGAACAGTGGAGCTAAAGCTGTTACCTGGCATGCATTGAATTCTCCATGGTGGGAACAGTAGATCTAAAGCTGTGGCCATGTAATGAATTCTCATGGTGGGAACCAAAGCTGTGACCTGCCATGTAATGAAATGAACAGTAGATCTAAAGCTGTACCTGCCATGTAATGAATTCTCCATGGTGGGAACAGTAGATCTAAAGCTGTGGCTTGCCATGTAATGAATACTTGTGGGAACAGTAGATCTAAAGCTGTGACCTGCCATGTAATGAATACTTGTAAACAGTAGATACAGTAGATAAAGCTGTGACCTGCCATGTACTGAATACTGACCTGGCGTGTATGTTGGAAACCGTAGATACAAAGCTTTGACCTGGCTTCTACTGAATACTGTTGAAAACCGTAGATACAGAGCTGTGACCTGGCCTCTACTGAATACTGTTGGAAACCGTAGATACAAAGCTGTGACCTGTCATGTGCTGAATACTGTTGGAAACCGTAGATACAAAACTGTGACCTGGTATTTACTGAATACTATTGGAAACCGGAGATACAAAGCTTTGACCTGGCGTGTACTGAATACTGTTGGAAACCGTAGATACAAAGCTTTGACCTGGCGTTTAAATAATGTTGGAAACCGTAGATACAAAGCTGTGACCTGCCATGTACTGAATACTGTTGGAAACCGTAGATACAAAGCTTTGACCTGGCGTGTACTGAATACTGTTGTAAACCGTAGATACAATGCTGTGACCTGGCCTCTACTGAATACTGTTGGAAACCGTTGATACAAAGCTGTGACCTGGCCTCTACTGAATACTGTTGGAAACTGTAGATACAAAGCTGTGACCCGGTGTTTGCTGAATACTGTTGGAAACCGTAGATACAAAGCTGTGACCTGGCCTCTACTGAATACTGTTGGAAACTGTAGATACAATGCTGTGACCTGACCTCTACTGAATACTGTTGGAAATCGTAGATACAAAGCTTTGACCTGGCGTTTAAATAATGTTGGAAACCGTAGATACAATGCTGTGACCTGCCATGTACTGAATACTCTTGGAAACCGTAGATACAATGCTGTGACCTGGCGTGTACTGAATACTGTTGGAAACTGTAGATACAAAGCTGTGACCTGGCCTCTACTGAATACTGTTGGAAACCGAAAATACAAAGCTTTGACCTGGCGTGTACTGAATACTGTTGTAAACCGTAGATACAATGCTGTGACCTGGCCTCTACTGAATACTGTTGGAAACCGTTGATACAAAGCTGTGACCTGGCCTCTACTGAATACTGTTGGAAACTGTAGAACAAAGCTGTGACCCGGTGTTTGCTGAATACTGTTGGAAACCGTAGATACAAAGCTGTGACCTGGCCTCTACTGAATACTGTTGGAAACTGTAGATACAATGCTGTGACCTGACCTCTACTGAATACTGTTGGAAATCGTAGATACAAAGCTTTGACCTGGCGTTTAAATAATGTTGGAAACCGTAGATACAATGCTGTGACCTGCCATGTACTGAATACTCTTGGAAACCGTAGATACAATGCTGTGACCTGGCGTGTACTGAATACTGTTGGAAACTGTAGATACAAAGCTGTGACCTGGCCTCTACTGAATACTGTTGGAAACCGAAAATACAAAGCTTTGACCTGGCCTTTACTGAATACTGTTGGAAACAGTAGATACAAAGCTGTGACCTTTCATGTACTGAATACTGTTGGAAACCGGAGATACAAAACTGTGACCTGGTGTTTACTGAATACTGTTGGAAACCGTATATACAAAGCTGTGACCTGGTGTGTACTGAATACTGTTGGAAACCGTATATACAAAGCTGTGACCTGGTGTGTACTGAATACTGTTGGAAACCGTATATACAAAGCTGTGACCTGGTGTGTACTGAATACTGTTGGAAACCGTATATACAAAGCTGTGACCTGGTGTGTACTGAATACTGTTGGAAACCGTATATACAAAGCTGTGACCTGTCATGTGCTGAATACTGTTGGAAACCGTAGATACAAAACTGTGACCTGGCGTGTACTGAATACTGTTGGAAACCGTAGATACAAAACTGTGACCTGGTGTTTACTGAATACTGTTGGAAACCGTATATACAAAGCTGTGACCTGGTGTGTACTGAATACTGTTGGAAACCGTATATACAAAGCTGTGACCTGGCATGTACTGAATACTGTTGGAAACCGTAGGTACAAAGCTGTGACCTACCATGTACTGAATACTGTTGGGAATAGTAGATACAAAGCTGCGATTGGCGCTAACGGAATACTGATGGAAACTGTAGATACAAAGCTGTGACCTGGCCTCTACTGAATACTGTTGGGAATAGTAGATACAAAGCTGTGACCTGCCATGTACTGAATACTGGTTGGAACCGTAGATACAAAGCTGCGATTGGCGCTAACGGAATACTGATGGAATCGCTTAGACAATAGGGTTATTTTGAGGTGGGTTTCTTTGCAGTGGCTAGTGGCTCTCTCACTTAACAATATACAAGAGACAAAGTGTCTTGTCCACGGACAGAATCACAAGAGGACACACCTACCAGATTCTCAATTTCTTGAGAAACACAAATCGTGATGGATAGAGAGCGTCGAACTTCACACCTCGTGTTTGAGATCGTGGTGAAAACAATGGGAAGGCTTCGGATTAGATGCTGTATGATAATATATATTAGTGCCTTTGAATCGATGGATTTCACCAACAAATAGGTCACACATCAATGTGGCATATACATATGTATTAAATCATGGATTATATCACTTCAGAAACCTTCTTACTTTGTAAGTCTGTACACAGATACAACGAAAACAACTATTAACTGATCAATTCAGTGTAAAATGACACAGTGAACAGGAAGATGGCATTGTAAAGAAAATTACACTCTACTAAGGCCCACATATGCCTTGTCAATATACACATTTTGTGTTAGATTTCCCTCAATAATTCTCGAGAGCAAAGTAAAATTAAAAGTCCCTGGCGTTATTCGCAAACTAGATATTGACTAACAAGCATTCTCCAGCCTATTCAACAAAACGAAACTGCTTTCAGGTAGTTACTGACGACGTATTTTGCAGGAATGCTGAGGCAAAAATGCTGCTTAAATCTATATTGACGGGGCGTAGATGGGCCATCGTAGATACCCACCCTAAATATATATGTATGCTGTACAGGTAGTGCTGAAATACCTTTAACTCGTTACTTTACATAATATTTAAAGTTTAGCTAACAGGACATGTTTCTAAATTGCATATATCGACAAAGGAAAACGTGACCAATTCTAAAAATAATATGAAAAGTTCAACCTTACGGTGATCTTAATCCTATTATTGAATACACTATACATTATATTTATCTTTTGTATCGTGACAATGCATACACATTTTGAAAGAAAGCAGTATCTTATTTTCACTGACTAGCGGTAGATAATGGAGACGGACCACGTAATTCGGTGTTTTTAAAAAGAAATGTAATTTAAAATCCTATGAAAACTATATATAATGGATTAGACAAAAGAAAAACCTATTCTGTCACCTGATATAGGGTACTTTTTACGATTGTTTTGTAGTTAACGACTGCAAGGAAGAAAACATGTCTCGATAATTCTCTCTTTGTAAACTAAATTAGATACCATTAAAACCTAGTCAACCAGTGTCGAAGTTAGAAACAAAAAATAGGGAAACATCGTAAAATGTGTGTTTCACCGCATAAAAGAATAGGTTTTGCTGTGGCTTATACTATTAACCCGAAAAGTTGTTGCAATATGAGATTTACTCACATTTATTTTCAACAATAGCGAATTTGAAAAAGAATTTATTGAGCTACTGCATCTCCCCATCTAGAGTTTGACAGTCTTTCGATAATTTTGATTTTCTCCCGTCGCCATGTAGGTTTCAAGATTTAGGCCGTTAGTACAAATGTCCTGACCAAGAGGGACGAAACTTTTTTTAATCAGTTTAATGTGTTATTCAACTCTACTGTGTCTAATTCTATAATTGTATTGAATGGTGCTATTAATTGATGTGTGTCTATTGTACAATAATTGATACTTCGTTGTTTGTACCCAAAATAGATCTTTCTCGTTAGTTGTTGTTTTTCTTATTTCTCTATGCTTATTAATTCAGTTTGAAAAAGTTTTTTTTTCATACCAACAGGAAAATTTAAAAAATATTTCTATCAAAGCTTAGATATTTTAAACACGGGTTGTTTTATACATCTCTTTGTGTATGTCGGTTTTCTAATAAAAACATATACAACTTGAGCATGTGTATTGTGCGAACACTTCTAAATTTTTAATTGATTTGATTTATAAAATTTCTTATTAAATTTTGTTGTAAACTAGTACATTGGTGTGGAACAGGACAGCTGTAGGTATGGTAAAACAGCATGTGAATTTTTATATCTACAGCAGATGCTTTGCTCTATCTGTTAAAGCGCAGGAATGTCGCTCTTGATAACACTTTTTATATCGATGTTTCCTATGCTGCTATAATGTATGTCATTGACTTCATTTTACCTGCCACGTACGTCTCACAAGGTTATTCGGGTAAGTACAGTATCCATTAACTGTCGACCGACTTTTCAGTGTGTTGACCTCGAGCATGTTGTGAACAAGCAAGTAGCAAAGCATTCATGGTATTATATATCAATCTAGGTCATTTTTCGCAACCTCTGAATGTCCCTACTGTCCATATAAAACACTTCATATTCGTGGATGTAACTAGTGTTTTGAAAGCATGATCAAACCGCTAGAGTGTACACAATAAGTACGTCTATTAGCAGCTTATCACTGTTTGTCATTTAGTTTCACTGCGCCTGCGTAGCAGGCCGCGACAGTTGATAAATACTTGCAGAATCCGGCTAGATCCAACCGTAGTGTCGAATCAGTCATGGCAGCATTATTGTGGTCTACAAAATCATGTGTGTCCATCATTTCGAGGGGTAAGTCAATTGATTCAATGCTTTACTTGTTGTAGCGTCTGTGAAGCTCCTGTGTGTAGCAGACGTTCAATATACTGCTATGGAATACTGTTATAATCGTGTACAAGGAGCCCGCTACACATCCGTCTCTCTAGTACTCTCAACTATACACAATTGTAAACAAAACTCCATATACTCGAGATATTACGTGACTTTATTGTATCTCACTAATGTTATTGCTACATCGAATGTGCACGAAGCGTTTTTGATAATAAAACTACACTCTTTTTAACGTTTCTTTCCCTGTTGTTCGTTCAAGCATTGAGACAGAAATGTAGATTATGTTTAGTTTACTGCATTTTGAATGGGAAACAGTAGTTTTACCCGGTGTGTTTTCAAGTATAACTTATCATTTCGCCTACCCTTCAACTTGATCGAAACTTACCTTCGAGATAAAAAGATGGATAGGTTCAGGCGCCGTGTTATCAGTGAAAACCTTCAAATGTAGTTCATTGCTAACCATTGCCCGATATGTATTAAACACCTTAGTCACGTATCAACTCGGACATCGCACAGACGCGATGAATCAATAAAGATGTCCCTAAAGCTTTCTTATGCCTGACCCCATTAAACTTCGATGCTTTTCGATAATATGTAGCCTCAGAAGCGGGAGCTGCATGTGCTGAAGGGGTATTCTAAGAGAGGTGAAGCGGCCGCCTACAGTGCTACGGCAAGCTTAGATGATGTACTGTATTGTCGTGTCCCTTTGTTTCCTGGTGCATCGGTTGGAGGATGTTAAAGTGTCATTGCTATATCGTCTGTATATCTGTTGATATACAAGTCACAAAGTAGTGCATTGAGTTAAAAAATACAGTACTTTGTCCTGAACTACAGCAAGGGGTTTAGCTTTATTATAGGTTACAATCGATACGTCGTTTACAGTAAAACAGTTTTCTACGACATATTGTTGGCACTAAATGTTCTAAAGAGCAAATATCATTATGAATGTCTTCATTACATTGTTGTAAATCATTTTCTCATGTAAAACATTACACGACAAATGACATCATGTTGTGTTTCAAAATATAAAATTAAGGTAAGTAGTATTTTACTGACATCACTAAGTTTACATTAACACAATAAGTCATTATTCTTCGACCGTATATTGCCAAATCGCTAACCTGATCAAACCCAGCAACCGGATAATCCTGAAACCTGCTTACAACAGAACCTTTAAGATAAGATCTGGATAGGTTAATGTTACAGTTCAGTTTATAAATAACTGGTCATTACACAATAGAGTTAAGCTATCAAGACACAATCATTAAACTTTGAATGGAACTGCATGGTTGTATCAAACTCAACGCACGTTCCTAAACTCCTGGAGTGTTTTCTGTTTCTCTTAGGCAATGCATATATCATTATGTTATCGTAAGGTTGTTTTTGAATATTCTATCAATCTGTTCAGAAGAATACAAAATCAAAGATATTTGTCTAGGAACTGCTGCTCACTGCTTTGTACCGAACCTTTTCCGTCATTTCAAACACGCTGTTAACGCGATATGCATTAAAAGTTTAGTTGTCTGGATAGGAACAAATGATCCTTTGTCTGCATTTTCAAAACTACTGCCTTGTAAATTAATCTATAGAAGTAGGCAGAACACGCTCCTTCTTCCGAGACACTTGGTATTGTTTACCTTGTAGATTTGTTTAATCGTTTCATTGATCTTGAGTTTAATATTTTGAGGTGCAAATGACAGCCGATTATTAAACATCACTATCTGTTAGGTTTGAGGACATACGGAACCCCGTCAGCGTCTAAAGCGGTAATGAAATCGGACCCCTTGGAACCTGACGCACCAGTTGTCCACACAGCGATCCCAGGACCTAGGTCCCAAGAGCTACTTACGGAGCTTGGTACCATTCAGGTAGGTTGTCAACATGTCATACTCAGCATAGAGCTAGTGATCTGTAGTAAACATGTACTACTACAAGCTATCATTGTCAACCCAACACATCTTCTGTGAACTTCCTTGGCTGGAGATAGTTTATTCTTGACATTAGAGTGACGGTATACGAGTAGTCTACAAAAGGATATCGTGTTACTATGCAATAATCAGTTAAGGAGTAATGATGTACAGAGGGGAAGAAGATAAAACAGGAAGCCTAGAAATAAACACACAGATAACTCATCTGATCACCGGCCTCCTAAATATACAATTTTCCTTTGTTTACTTTGGAATTGTCCCAATTTAGGATATATTTTGCTACTCTGAAAGTTTTGCTGTTCCCCGAGTTAAACGTTCCTTTCAATATCCTTAAGGTAGTTTCCGATTGTCTGTTTATATGGTTGTAGATGGTAAACACTATCTTGTCTTTCCATATCTAACCCGATATCAACTAACTAAACACAGAAGGTGAAGAAAGACATTACATCTTACTAGATGGAAGGGTCATTCATCATCTTTGACATTGTTGACGATACCATCTGCAAGTAAATATTTCGGGACAGTAGTCCTGAAACCTTGATAAAATATCATCCCGAATGAACACAGTATGGTCTACAATATGTCATACAGAAATTTCATTTTGGTATTATATAAGGTTTTACTTATTGATGGCGTCGCCTTTTTAGATTTGCCAGCAAATTCGCGTTTACTTTAATGTTGGCATGCTATCTTATTCGTGACCTCTTCCCTCCCGACACATGGCCTCTAGGGTGTTGTTGTCATTAGTTATGATAATTATCTAGTTGTATACTACCAAGTCCTATTCCAATTTAAAGGTACGTCCTTGTTTTCTTGTTTTAAGAGTTTTCAACTTTTCAAAGCAAGGTGAATGGCAGGTCAAGTACATGAAAGAGGGCAAAATCGCAAAAATGATCGAATTTCTGTCTTACAACATATTCGCCGTAGTGGTAAGATCTTTCAATAGACTATTGACATAACGATGAGACAAACTCTCATGGCCGACTTCCCGTTCGTACTAGGCTGAATGCATTGAAAAGAATATCAAAATAGGTCACAAAGTATTTGCCAAGCCCTTCTACACTGTATTTTATTTTCAGATATACTGATGATGTTTTGTTAAAAAGTAACATTAACTTTATTGACCATGCCCGTCGCATATACCTATCAGAGTGGGAAATCATTGACACGATACCCTCGTCCACACAAGCCACCACCATCTTTTTCTACAATGAAACAGTAAGGGATAGCTTTCCACAAAGTTGTGTAAGTGTGCTGATTTCAGTTTCCTTATCGTGAAATGCTATCCCAACTTATGGTTCGCACGGGCGTAATTAAAATATCAGGATTTCCATGGAAGATTTTAAACTTATTTATTTATGTGATATGAAGCTGGACGTGCTTGATGCTCGACAGTTTTGCCTGTTGGTTCCGTTGTTGTATACCTTGTCTTCATTTGAGTACGTGATATAACTAATTTCGGTTGACCAAGGTGTCGTCGATGAAGCAGAAGACGTTTACTCTTCCGGAACACCTGGTTATATTCTCCTGGTACATTTTCAGAAGTCTCCATGTAAATATTTCTTTTGCTCACATTTTGTACTAATTTAATTGAAATTGAGTTTGGACTATGAGTGTGTTGATATATTCGTATTTCCGGGAAATGTCTGTAGTCGGCGTTATAATCACGTTGTGAAATATCGTTTCTCCTTGTGCGATATGCAGCTGGACGTGTTTGATGCATGTGCATGCCTGGTGTTCCGCCGGTGTTTACCTTTTGGCTTTACTATAATTGACCAAGATTTACATGGTGGGTGTTGTTGCTGATGCAGAAACGCTTACCGTTCCAAAACAAATGGCAATATTCTCCTTGTGCTTTTACTGGTAAGAGAGGGGTCTCCGTTTAAAACGTTTTTTTTTTTTTTTTTTTTGTTTTTTGTTTTTTGGTTTTTTTCTTTTTTTGTTTTTGTTTTGTCTATATGTACTCCAAATTCTCCATATTTTATTTTTGCATAATGGTGTGTTGGTAAATCAAAAGAGATGCGTGTAATATTTCATGCGCTTAAGTCTCTTTAATATTGAAAAGTGGCTATTTCATGATCCTGTAACAACAACCTTTTCACCTGGTGCATTGGATATTGTACCTTCACAACCACTTATAGTTCTGAGGGTGACTAATTTTGTATGGTGGAACAGTGTATCATCTATCTTCAGATAGATCTAGGATATCCTGTTTTCCTGTCCGTTATGTAACTAGGATATTTTTCTGTTTTGTCTGAGATATTGTATACACCTAATCTATTGCTAAGTTGATTCAGAAACCGCACTCGGGCCAACTTTCGTATTTACATCTGAACATGAGTTCAAATGAGACATTGTTGTGATTTGGATCCTTTCAAATTCTGGAACATCAGTAAATGGATTATTGTAGGTACTTAGTTTAAAAGCTCCCATTTCTTTCCAGAAATAAATGGTTCTAATGACCATCGTTAAAAAACAGCTAAAATCCTTCAGCATCTATCAAGTTAGTATATGTGACTTCTAATGTGGCTTTGATTGGCTTCATAATATGGTAAAAATACATATTGTTTAAGGTTTTGATAATAGGTTAGGCTAGGTTGGTGTTATGAAAATTTAGTTCCGGTTACTGAAGTTGTCAATGTTTAAATTTATTGATGTACCGGTTTAGTATCAGGCGTTTCAAAGTGACAGAGAAGTTCCTTATTATTGATGCTTCATAGTGGTATGAAATCTTGGCACCCTAACTCATTCTCAAAGAACACTCGAATAAATTAGAAGTTCCAATCAATACTTTGTCCCCATTGATGGTCTCAGACACGGGAACATTTTCCGAAATGTAAAATGACCAATTTTCCTTTGTTTATGCAGCCAACCAGTGTAAACTAGTTTCTAGCCAGCTTGTTTCGTTTGTGCTAAGCAAAGATTCAGGCCAGCCGTCATCCGGCATTGCGTGTCGTACGTCGTGCGATCGTAAACAGTTAACATTGTCGACTTCTTCTGAAAAACTCCTGATCCGATTTCAATGAAATTTTGGAGAAACCTTTCTTGGCCTTAGATGTTACAAAATTGTGAATAATGCAATCTCCACGCTAAAGGGGCCTGTGGGGCGGGGCAAAAAGTGGTCAGATGTACCCGGATTTTAAAATCTCAACACCCAGATATGGTAGAATCAAACAAATGGAAGCATCTTAAGATGCTTCACCAAAATAATGGATTTCATGGCCCCAGGGTCTCGCATTTCCCCGTGGGGAGGGGGTAAAGTTTACTGTAGTTTATGTAGGAAAAATCGATTTTTGAACATAATTTGTTTGATTTCAATTGGAAATATTTCAAACCTGGTTAGCATTATGAGTGAAGGATGACGTCTTGATGGTATGCCCATATTGGTTCTGACTGACCCCCAGGGGTTAATGTGCAGGGCGAAAAGGAGTCAAACTGACTTAAATTTCAAAAATCTTCTTCTCAACACACAGGTGTGACAGAATCAGATATTCTGTATGAATGAAAATATCTTAATGTGCTTTAATTACCGAAATGGGTCTCACATTTCATCCTTGGGGAGAATCCTTTTTTAAAACTTAACTTTATATTTCATAGAAAAATGCATTTTGGAGAATAAAGTTGGTTTATTTCCCTCTTTGTAAGAAGTATTAGTATAGGATAACAGTTTTGATGATATGCATGTAGTGACACTGGCTTACTATATTCAGTGTCACAATTTCTGTTTCACGACACTTGAAAGCTACCTTATATTGCTTATCTCAGGTGACCGTCAAGGCAGCTAGGCTTTGTTTTCAAAACCGTGCAAGTAGGGATGAGATCGGAAATGTAATGAAACTCTTCGTGAAAAAAATGTATCCCCATGTTTTTAAATGATAAACTAAAAACGAACACATGTGTTTCCAGGAGAAGTGTGATATTTAAATGATAACGATTATTTATTTTTCTGACATTGTGTATTTTAGAACACCGGGGCAGTGCAGTTTTTCGTTGATTATGAAAGGAGTCGGGGAAACTACCTGGCTGACGTGGACGGAAATGTGATGCTGGACTTGTTCACCCAAATTTCCTCCGTTCCTCTAGGTAAACATTATTTCATGCGTAAACTTTTTTAGAAAGAGATGTGGACACTTATCGTCTCCATCCCTATAAATAATTATTCCTTTATTTTGCGACTACTATAAATATTAACTATAAACCAAGATCCTTTTCTTTGAAACTACTGTAAATATTATCTATACTGAAAGGATAAAGAAACGCAGGGTAATATTTATTCCGATATTTTGAAAACGCGTTCTCCAAATAAAGTGAAACTTTGTGGATTGAGTAATTAGGTCATATTACACCTTGTCATGTATCGAACATTTTAGTCACGGTACAGTGCGCAGCTCTGGTAAATGGAGGAATGAAAAAACAAGAATCTCGTGCACCGTGCTGTTCTGGTCTCATGCAGCGTTGGTCAAGTCACTCTTCGTTATTTATACTTTAACTTTATACAGACCAACTGCTTCCCTAAAATTAATTGAGAATTTGATTCGTTTTAAGAATGGCACGACTCACAGAAGTTCAGAGGGGTCAGGCCATTCAGATGCTGATGCAAGGACAGCTACAAAATCAGGTTGCTAGGTACTTTGGTGTTAATGTTTCCACCATAGAACGTCTTGTAAGACGTCTTCGGGAAACTGGGCGATTGGCCGATCGACCTAGGTCAGGACGTCCGCACGTAACGTCACGACGTCAGGATCGCTATATCGTCGTCTCTCATGTGCGTAATCGGCGCCTTACTGCCGTTGAGAGTGCAATTAATGTTCGTGGAAATCATGGGCGTCCTATAAGTTCAAAATTTGTAAGGAATCGATTATGAGAAGTTGGTGTAAGAGCACGTCGCCCCTACGTAGGTCAACACCTTACCCCTTCTCGACATCAGCGTCGTATGGCCTGGTTCGCTGCACATGCTCCACGACGGTTTCCACTGAGGCAGTGGAGACAAGTTTTCTTCACGGACAAGTCTCGATTCTGTCTTTATCGATCTGACGGCCGTCAACGTGTCTACCGACGTCGTGGCGAACGTTTTACGGACGCTTACGTTGTAGAGAGGGATAGGTTTGGGGGCGGTTCAGTAATGGTGTTGGCAGGAATCTCACACGGGTTAAAATCACAATTGGTTGTTATTGATGGCAATTTAACAGCAGCTAAGTATAGAGATGAGATCCTCCGACCCCATGTTATCCCTTTCTTACAGCAGCATAATCTAACCCTCCAGCAGGATAATGCTAGGCTGATTTGTCCCCGATCGAGCATCTTTGGGACCAGTTGGATAGACAGGTTCGAAAGCGCCAGCCACCCCCTGCTACTCGAGAGCAGTTGACCAGAGCTCTGATTGAAGAGTGGGACAACATCCCCATAAGACGGATTAACGCTCTCATGAACTCTATGACCAGAAGAATAAGGGCCGTGACCACAGCAAACGGCGGACACACAAGATATTGATGACTCAGTTCAATTTCAATTTCAAAATCCTATGGGTCCATTCACGTACCTCTAAACCAATTGTAAGATGCAAAATACAGACTTTGGAAATTTTTAAGCTTCAATTTATCTGTAAGTATACAAAATTTCGTTTTAAATGAAGCCCGATATCATATTTAATTTCTGGTTTAAAGTTCACCCTGCGTTTCTTTATCCTTTTAGTATATAAACATAGATCGTCTCCGGGAAGTTAAAGTGTGTTATTAAATTTCCCGTTTAATACTTTTAATTAATCAGCAAGGACAGCTTCCGCCAAGCTATATGACAAGCGTGATGATTTCAATTTCTGCGGTGAACTTTCTATTTTTTGATGGCAACAAATCTTCATCAACAACCTATTGTGTTTTCATGTCACAGAGGATTCAATAATCCAGGGTTTGTTCCAGGTATTTTGATTTTCATACCAGATATCGGCACCTAACAAACTAACAACACAGAGTTTCGAGAGATACGTGTTGATAAAGATTATAAGGAAGCTTCACGATTATCTTAATTACCACATCGAGAAATGTTCAGTACTTTATGCAATATGTTGCTGGAAATGTTCTATGTTTAGTAGTATTCTATATCGTTCCGTTGTTGTTTAACTTGTGAGTGTGATACTACTTACTTGGACTGAACAAAATTAACATGACTAGTGTCGCCGATGAAGAAGGGGACGCTTACTCTTCCAGAACACCTGGTTTTATTCTTACTGTGCTCTTTCAGGAATCTGTGTATATCCAACGTTCATAGTTTGCTTTAGTTTCATAAGAATTTGTGTTTGGTTTGTTTCTGTAGGAAGGACATTTATTTATCTGAATCTGTGGACCGCCTTTCCAATAAAACAAGCACATATAATTGTTTCAAGTTGCGTTAACAGCGACAGTGACTCCTAAATGAATATCCCAACACCAACATTCCCCTTACTAAAGCAGTAAACAAAATACAATCCTGTAAGTAATAGACAAAGGTCATTTATGAACCTGTGAAACCCGGTGCTAAATTGATTTTTTCCATTTTAATATCATCCATATTTGTAAAAATATTTCAAATAAATACACTGCACGTGATAAACGTATTGTTTATAGATGCATTAAGACAAAAAAAGTGCTCAAGTGTGACGTAATTAGTAATTAGGGCACTTAATTACCGTGACCTACTTTTCAACAATGGCATATTTTTTGGTCATTTTTTCTAATGAAGGTTTTAAAATATATCATCAAATGACATTTAAGAGAAAACAACTAAAACAAATGTTTTAGTTTGATAATTATTGCAATAATTATGAATTTGATCCCCCACTTGTCCCCCCTCTAACAACTGAACGGCCTTGAACTGACCTTAGATTAATGTCATGTCATTACCGTCTGACCTCAAGTTTTTAATAGACAAAAATAAAAAGTATTCTTCATGGCCACCAGAAGGCCCAAATTGGCACTCCTCCTTTGAAGTGGTGAACCTACGTACTGCCTGATCGATTTTGACGTTGTTGGAAGTTCTGATGGTAGGTAATGATTGGCACAGTTTTTGTCATTCGATACGTTGACGTATTTATGTTTCAAAGCAGATTCAGGTGTATATATATATATATAACATTGAATATTTTAATTCTTGTGATTGAACATTTCGTGCGTTGACTGAAGATTTATTATCCTTTCATCGTCTACTTGATATCTGAAAAAGTTGGTTGTAAAGCAAACGTACCATCATTGAAGTATTGCTTCCGGTACGAAATTAAATCTTGGAACCCACTAAGTAGCTGCTGTATGTCAATATCCATGACCGTTATTTTATATTGAATATGTACAAAATGAACTGTGACATGATAAACTGTATACATACTTACCAATGCATATGTTTTCCTGTAATGGAAAGAATGTCTCGATAAAGCTGTAAAGCATAAACGATGGTGTGCATTATGTATACATATACATGTATAATACACATACATGTACTTCCGTAACTTATCGCGGCGAGACAGCTGTGACTTCAATTTAAAAAACAAGATTTTACAACGATCTGATCATTGTTGTGCAATCTCGTATGACGGAACACTAGCTAACGACATGCAGTGAATACGTTTACCATTATGACCTTTACTGTGTACATTTTGTATTTTGTACTTTTAAGAAGGTTTAGTATTATTTCATTATGTGTACACATTGACCGGATAATGATTTAATTAGGTCATAGGTCAGACAGTTATTGTAATAACAGCATAACCAAAAAAGAGTTGTAATGTTACTCGAAATTAATTAAGAGAACGCGAAGACATTAATAATCCGATTGGTACGGTGTCTGACAAGAACAGGGTAAGCTGTGAACATGACAAATCTCTAAAAAGTAATTAAGTATGGAAACACGTCGCATTGATTTCATGTCTTGAAAATCAGAAACTTAATTTTTCCATTAACATTACGTCAAAATGCATGATAGAAGTGTATGTGAAATAAATATTACAAGATATTGCCACTCAGCCTTAAATAAAACTCCAGATTATAATTCATAATATACTTAAACATTAATGATGATGAGCCTATTGTGATCAACATCGACAGTTGTACTGGATAAGTGATACTTCTGAGTTACACGTAAATAGCATTAATGTTTCAGGGTACAACCACCCCAGACTGGTGAAGGCTCTGCTGAAGGAAGAAAACAGGGTATGTATACATTGGACTTCGTGACTTAATTGATGTCATAAAACCTTGCAGTGGCTAATGATCTCTTTTGGGGGCAATAACTTCGAAGAGCTGTCAAGAACATCTGTCGTCTATGCAAATAACACATATCGATTGGCTCTGTAATATTCTATAATGCACGAGCTTGCTAAATACCAGGCTTGTTTTTGATTTAGCAGGGACAAGTAAGTCGGTTTTTCGAGCATCCGGGACAACTTCGACAGCGACTCGCAGTTATTTGTGGTCGTTCACGTGCTTTGACTTTACTGAAAAATAAAACATAACCTATTTAAACAACAGGTTAGATGCAAAGATCAGAGAACGTGCTTTCTTCCCTTATTCAAAGCTATCAAAATATACGTATCTGCTTCTACAGACATGAACGAAGCCATGCATTTAGGTGAGCACAGAAGAAGAAAGGACGCCATTTCAAGTATGACGAAATATAAACTGATCGATCCATTAAATGCTATTACTTCTTTATTGAAAAGGCACAGCTCTGCAGAGTCAGAATTACAACACACTGTCACATTAAGTATTTTTGAGAAATTCAACTCGCAATGGTGAGAAAAAGGAAGAAAATCATCAATAGAGTCACCTTACAAAGTCACTTCATTGTCAGTCATCTTGCAAAGTCACTTCATTGTTAGTCACCTCACAAAGTCACTTTATGGTTAGTCACCTCACAAAGTCACTTCATTGTTAGACACCTCCCGAAGTCACGTCATCTGTAGTCACCTCACAAAGTGACTGCATTGTTAGTCACCTAAGTCACGTCATCGGTAGTCACCTCACAAAGTCACATCATCGGTAGAGTCACCTTTCAGAGTCACTTCTTTGTTAGTCACCTCACAAGCTCACTTTATTGTTAGTCACCTCACAAAGTCACATCATCGGTATAGTCACCTTTCAAAGTCACTTCATTGTTAGTCACCTCACAAACTCACTTCAGTCTTAGCCACCTCACAAAGTCAAGTAATCGATAGTAACCTCACAAAGTCACTTCATTGTTATCCACCTACCAAAGTCACGTCATCGGTAGTCACCTCACAAACTCACTTCAGTCTTAGCCACCTCACAAAGTCAAGTAATCGAAAGTAACCTCACAAAGTCACTTCATTGTTAGCCACCTCACCAAGGCAAGTCATCGGAGTCACCTCAAAACGTCATGTCATCGGTAAAGTCATATAACAAAGTCATGTCATAGGTTCAGTTTAAGACATAGGCTCATAGACACTTGATCCACGAGTGTTTAAGATATGTAGTGACACCTGATCCCTGAAGGTTTAACACATTGAAGGAATAAAACATAGGCTGACACATGTTCCCTAAAGGTTTTAAATATATGCCTATACATGACCATGAGGGTTTTAATCATGGGCTGACACATGGTCCATGGAGGTTTGAATCATGGGCTGACACATGATTCATGAGAGTTTAAATCATGGGCTGACACATGATTCATGAGAGTTTAAATCATGGGCTGACATGGTTCCTGAGGGTTTAAACCATGCACTGATACATGATGCCTTTTATTTACAGGCTACATTGATCAACCGCCCAGCTCTTGGAGTGTTCCCACCTGGTGACTGGAGCTCTCGTCTCAGAAATGCTTTACTTTCGGTAATGTACTATCGTTATTGAAGCGTTTGATACTGCACTCGCCTTCGCTAGGTATCTATACGAATAGCATGATATGTTCGGAAGAATTGATATACCATATTGCCTACTTATATCAAAGTAGTCCCTGAGTATTTAATATCTTTTCTCTCTGTAAAGATATACTATAAGGACTTTTTTCTGCCCACTATTGCTTGTTGATGATAGTCTAGTTATACAATGCTACCTTCGCTAGGTCTTACTACATATAATAGAGATTTCCTTGTAACATCATTTTCCGTAGGAATAATATCTATTTTCATTTGAAAGTTAAAAAAGTATAAACATCTGTGCACAAATAATGCGTAGAACATCCATCACAAACGTGAACTCGCTTTCGTTTCACCAACTTCACGTAGTGACTTTATATAATGATCGGGATAATTGTACCTCCAGGTCTTGACTTTGACATTTCTTATTTTCGTTTTATTTAGCTTTTCAGAAAATGGAAGACACAATAGCTGTATGATGCAGTTTATATCACTATTTTGTTCTTATGTATCTATTTCAAAATTTGTATCGAAAGGCGCTGTTCACTTGTGTGTCTTTTGTACAGTGTAAGCTGCCGTCTTAGACCACCCAGTTGTTTTTAAATATCTAGACAACATGTGTTTTCTGCACTCATGGGCCACTTCGTCTTTGTTGAATATCTCAATATCTAGATAACACGTGTTCTTGTTCTCATAGGCCAATGAGCCGTTGTTGAATATTTAGATAAGTATTTCCATAAGTGTTTTCATAGACCACCTAGTTGTTGTTGCATATCTAGATATATGTGTTTCCTGTTCTCAAAGACCACTCAGTTGTTGTTTAATGTCTAGATATATGTGTTTCCTGTTCTCAAAGACCACTCAGTTGTTGTTTAATGTCTAGATATATGTGTTTCCTGTTCTCATAGGCCACTCATTTGGATATCTTATCGTAGTGTCTTGGATCACTTATTCGTTAATGTGCCAAGTGGCATTTCGCAATTATTTTTGCTTGTAATAAGATCAATTGATACTATTTGGTCGTAGACGTGATCGGACAATCGAAAATATCATTTGACTTGCTGTCTTGCATATTTGCTTTTTGACAAGAAAAAATATTTGTAAAGGTGTTGAATATGAGGAATAAATCCGATCAGTATAACGACAAGATAATTCCAATATTAGAAGGATACAGTGTATTTCAGTATTTTCTGATCGGTCGAGGTTATACTGTGTTACCGGATAAGTATTTTCATAATTGATTTACTCCACGTACTTCACCTATATATTACATTAACTGTGATTTAACTCGAGAAGCCATAACCATTATGATTTGTGATCTAGGTGGCTCCCCCTGGCCTGAACCAAGTCCAGACAATGGCCTGCGGCGCATGTTCTGTAGAACACAGCCAGAAAGCTATGTTTATTGCATACCAGGTAATGCCTTTATGTACTTTAACCATTGTCTTGAGTTTAAATTAAATTGTAAGAAATACCGTAATATGGTAAGAAAACAAGGGACATGTCTTACATTAAACGAGTGAGCTTATAATTTCACGTGAAACTTCAATAATCCTTCTATTTGATATTCATGCAGAAAACTATGCATGAGTTTATTTACTATGTAGCTTTTATATTAAACATGGATCTGATTGTTGCTCTCAGCGCCGTCAGCGAGGTGGGCAACCCCCTTCTCCCGAAGAACTCCAGTCATGTGTGGAAGGACACGCCCCTGGAAGTCCCAATCTGTCTGTCCTATCGTTTACAAATGGTTTTCATGGCAGGACTATGGGTATGTAAATACTAAGATGTAAGAGGATAATTTATGAAAAGTTTTCGAAATATTCATTTATATGAATGCTTAATATCGTCTGATCATTGATGACAGGTGCCCTGGCCGTTACACATACCAAATGGGTTCACAAACTGGACTTTCCTGTACCAGACTGGCCCTGTGCCAGTTTCCCCAACCTGCAGTATCCACTGGACCAATTCCATAGGGAGAACCGAGCTGAAGAAGACCGCTGTTTGGATGAGGTTTGTTATTATAAAGATATCACATACATCATAACAAAACACGCTCTGTTACCTGGTCAACATCAAAACATATACACCCGATATCAGACCTGCTCTCCTTGTTCCTTCTTGATAATTCTAATGCATAATCATTCCCTATCAGTCACTAAATGTCACTTTAATACCTAATCTTACCCCTTCAGTCTCTAAACTCTCCAATACCTATTCCTACCATTCTCATGACATTCAACGCAAGTTTATAGCGATGACTTGAATGAACAAATACTGTGTCCAATGTGGTTATTCATCCGTAGTCAACACGTGGGCAAATCGACTTTACAGTCTTGGTAATATTATTTTACCAAATTATGCTATATAAAATGCTTCTAAATGCTTGATAACAGCTGTCACATAGTTGTACTATAATTCTCCAGGTGAAGGAGCGTTTGCATGCCTGGGAGAAGAAGAATTGTCCAGTGGCCGGGATTATTGTGGAGCCTATCCAGTCGGAGGGAGGAGACAATCATGCGACTTCCTACTTCTTCCAAGGTCTCCAAGACATCGCCAACGATGTAAGTAGACTATGGATGATGACAGTATTGCACAAGTGTACAAATTTGACGTTGACAATTTGAAATCGGGACACTTGATTGAATATTTGTTGAAAAATTTATATGATATTGGCCGGCTGGCGCAATGATATCGGACTTGCTTTATACTTAGACCCGGGTTCGATTCCTACAACAGATGTGAAAAGGTACGGGGTCACCAGCCAAATCACGTGGCTTTTCTCCAACTACTCTGGTTTTCTTCCTACACAAGAACTCTTCCGGGCCAGCAAGAGATATTGATATCAGTTGGAATAACATAACAATAATAATTGTTGTAAGATAAAGTTAAGTTTTCAAAAGGGATGGTATCCTTCTTTTCTGGAGAACAAAATAGTGCTAAGGATGAATGAACGTATTGGTATATTTGAATAAGTGCGTCTTGTACAAGGTTATTGTCGGACGGATGCGCTGGTATCACTACTATAAATAGCCGAAATAATTAAGAAAAATGTTTTTAGAACTGCATTATCGGAGGGTATTGCATGTGATCACTTGTATGTTTCTCTGATCTGATAAATACTTTTGCAAATTGCAGAAAACAAATTCACGTAGCTATATATCAAGCGAATTTCATTTGCCTTAAGTCAATAATATTGTTCTTTTCCAGCACGAAATCCCTTTGATGTTGGACGAAGTGCAAACAGGATGTGGTGCAACTGGCAAGTTCTGGGCGCATGAGCACTGGGACCTGAAAGATGCTCCCGATATTGTGTGTTTCAGTAAGAAAATGCTTACCGGGGGATTCTTCTATAAAGACCACTTACGTCCTCAAGAGGTAGGTCACGTTGTTTATAAGGTTTCAATACTAAAGAGATATACCGAAGAGGTTATAAATTATAGGATCATTGTATGTTATTGGTTGTATGATCTTTTCGTGTATGTCATTGCAGGCACACAGGATTTTCAATACATGGGTAGGAGACCCTTCCAAAATGATCTTCCTTGAGGAGGTGGTGAATATGATAAAAGAGGAAGGACTTTTACAGCGAGTGAAAGACACCGGATCTTATTTACTTAGCGGACTCTACGATATGCAGGTAAAACATATATGGTGTAATGTTCAAGAAAATTCTTTACAGACGTTGATAAGTGGTCCTAAGAATGCTTTCTTTTCCAAATTACAGACCAAGTACCCCGGAATACTAAGCAAGGCACGAGGACTTGGAACATATTGTGCAATAGACTTCAAGGACGCTGACACCAGGGATAAGGTTTTGAATGAGCTTAGGCAAAAAGGTAGAATATGGTTTAAAGAACACATATTTTTTTCCTGTTTTCTCTCACTGTGAATCAACTGGTGATTCTTAACATGTTCTTTAGGGCAGAAATATCATTCGAATGATATTGTCATAGATGTACGTCAGATGAATGTCAGATTAATGTTATATGTGACAATATTCGAATGATATTGTCATAGATGTACGTCAGATGAATGTCAGATAAATGTTATATGTGACAATATTCGAATGATATTGTCATAGATGTACGTCAGATGAATGTCAGATAAATGTTATATGTGACAATATTCGAATGATATTGTCATAAATGTACGTCAGATGAATAATATATGTGACAATATTCGAATGATATTGTCATAGATGTACGTCAGATGAATAATATATGTGACGATATTCGAATGATATTGTCATAGATGTACGTCAGATGAATAATATATGTGACAATATTCGAATGATATTGTCATAGATGTACGTCAGATGAATGTCAGATAAATGTTATATGTGACAATATTCGAATGATATTGTCATAGATGTACGTCAGATAAATGTCAGATAAATGTTATATGTGACAATATTCGAATGATATTGTCATAGATGTACGTCAGATAAATGTCAGATAAATGTTATATGTGACAATATTCGAATGATATTGTCATAGATATACGTCAGATAAATGTTATATGTGACAATATTCGAATGATATTGTCATAGATGTACGTCAGATGAATGTCAGATAAATGTTATATGTGACAATATTCGAATGATATTGTCATAGATGTACGTCAGATAAATGTCAGATAAATGTTATATGTGACAATATTCGAATGATTTTGTCATAGATGGACGTCAGATAAATGTCAGATAAATGTTATATGTAAAACAATATTCACAATGATATTGTAAACAATAGATGATACAAAACAAATGACAATGTTAGATGTGACAATATTCGAACAATGATATTGTCATAGATGTACCTTCAACAAAGACAAATAAGATGTTATATGTGCAAAACAATATTGAAAAATGATATTTGTCATAAAAAGGAGTAGCTGGGGAAGATAAATGTCAAACAAACACCATGTTATATGAAAAACAATATTGAAGTCTGAAAACTGCAATAGATATACGTCAGATAAATGTTATATGTGACAATATTCAAATGATATTGTCATAGATGTACGCATATAAATGTAATAAATGTTATATGTGACTTACATATTCAAAACAAATTGTCATAGAATTAAACAGATACAAATGAAAAAATGTCAGATAAATGTTATATGTGAAAACAAGGAAAATACTAAAACAAAACATATATCAGTAAGATTAAAATGATGTAGGTACAAAATGAATGTATATAAATGAAATGTTATATGTGACAATATTCGAATGATATTGTCATAGATGTACGTCAGATGAATGATATATGTGACAATATTCGAATGATATTGTCATAGATGTACGTCAGATAAATGTTATATTGGTATGTATATTAATGCAAAGTCAAATAGTTATTTTCCGGTATTAGAACTTTCATAATTGTCTAATTGTTATTCTGGTAAATACAATATAGTTTCGGTATGCCATTTATCTTCTTACTTATCATATATTTCATTGAAGGTGTTCATCTCGGCTCTTGTGGAAACTGTACCATCCGGTTCAGACCTACCCTAGCCCTGTTCAGAGATCACGTGGACATCTTTCTGGACGCTTTCAATTCAGTGATAGGTGGGCTGAAATCTTAAGAAGTCGTAAGATGGATTCACAATAGACTGTTACCGATAGCAGCACCGTCTAGACTGAATGAGCCATGCTGGACTGTGTGAATGTGTTAAGCTGTTACTGAAATGGCAGATGGTGTTTCTCAGTTATGGAGGTCACCTTTAATCCAATGTTGAAAGTATTTTGTTGAGCCTCGTGGAGCAGTCATTTTTACATTGGAATTTTATCGAACAGTTTTACTTGCGATAAACAAACACAGTTGAAGTGAGCAAGTAACATTTGAGTTATAGCAAGGAACTTAAGTTATCTCTCCAAATACTTTCATTTTGCGTTCTATAATTTATGCCGCAAACAAAAACATAGATCAACAACTACATCCTGTTTTTGTGATATCATAATCTCATAATAAATTGTCTCATGGAATGTACCATTCAATGTCTTTTTAAGCCCATTGCTTCCATACCAGTAATAATATTATACAGATTTATTCATAGAAATAGAACGGATGTCGTGCTGAAAATTTCATGTAAACAGTATGTAATATGAATGTTTAGATTGCATGTGTTATTAAAGCGTATCTTTGTTCCAGAGTGAATGGATGGAACTGTTTCTCTTACTTGACTGACTTGTAGTTATTTTTTTTAAAATAAGGATGTGCTATTGAAGAAGCTTTGAAAGCAATTAACAAAGATATGAAAATGATGTCTTATCTTTATATAGCACGAGTTCATTAAGCATGTCTGTCCTATATAACCACCGAAATCGGAAATCAAGGACCCTAACCCTTACTCGATCTTAATTTACAACGCAACCAGCAAAGACAGTTTTTCACTGAGCTATAGGATAAGTGTGATGAACAATTTGCCTATCGTTAATAGTAGTTCCATATCCCCAATCTATGTCGTTTACGTTCTGGTTCCCAATATTGCGACTTTTGAAACAGCTTACTGATAACCTTGCAACCCATATTTTCGATACAAGCTGGTGGATGAAACCCACGGTGAAGTTATGTGATTAACATTATGATCTCAACGATAAATATATTTTTCTTTGTGCGAAATGAAGTTATATGCTCATATGGTTGCTTTGTTGTTTCGTAGTTATATTTCTCTCATTTTGAGAACTTGACACAACTTGTATTAAATCGACTAGGATTTAAGTGTCCTTTTTTCCATCTTAGTATGTATATCATGAGAGGATAAATTTTCTTGCATATTCGCTATATATTCCGGAGAAGCATGCGTCCATGAAAATTTCATTTCTTAATATGTGTGTGCAGACTATCTATTGTTTACGTTTTGCAGCATATTGAATATCTATTACCATATAATGATATGCTGGAAAATCATACGACAAGAACTCGGTAGGGGTTGAATCAGTACGAGGATATATATATATATATGAATATATTACACAGTGTCAGGGAATACATGTTGTTTGCTGTATAATGATGTCTTCACCATGTCATATTTCAAATCTTCATGTATCAATATCCGGTATGATAAATCTGTCTTTTGGTTCGAAATTCTACTCGTAAAAATCTTGCAGATTCATATCCAATCTGATCCTTAAGTTATGACATCTATTTTGTACAACCACAAAAGTAGCTCCTGCAGGTGGAGCCAAAATCACTACTCTTCATGAACACCAGTTCAGCTCCCTTATGTATTCTATGGGTTATCAAGAAAAATAGCTCAAATGCGGAAGTCCCATGTATTAACAACCCGGTAGATGTTAAAATTAAATGGACCAACTTAGGAAAATAGTTTAAAACTTTTAATATCTTGTTCAATTAACATCGTAGCTAGAATGCCCGTTAGACGGTTTATTGTAAATATAGTATTGGATTTGGCCTGACTTACGTATCCATTTGTAGAGGTTTCATTTCACCGTTTATTATAAACTGTATGACGAATACCGATTTTTAACTTCTCGTGTCTTCTTACTTTTCCGATATTATCAAACTCAGAGGCTTTTATTAAACGGGCCCAGAAACATTTTGCATCCTGAACGTTATAATGAAAATGGATAGAAACATTTTTGCAACCATTGATATTCTAGACCCAGTGGGGCAATAAAGACTTGGTTTAATAATGAAAAAAACAATAACAAGTTTTAGCTTGAGTGTTCGAAAGACGGCCGAGTTGAAATCGATCTACTAATTACCAAAATACCTTTCTCTGTTGTATTCTATTGGTACGGGCTGTAGTGAAAATAAAACAGACACGTGAGCTTTAATGTGAGGTATTTAATGTAGAAAAAGTATCAGCTTTACATCACATACTCAGTGTAAGAAAAGCCATCAGTGTATTGCAATAATATTCAACACAATATATTTGTTGATAATTAAAATTCAACACTTATCCTTAATAAAATTGTATTGTAAACAGTGTTTGAACTATAAATTTAAACGACTAGCTTGAATGTGAACAGTATTACATTCCATTGGTCTTTCTCCTGCAAGTATAGAAAGCTGTTTGTTTTTAAATCATTACATGATTATCGCTTAAGCGGCGTGTTATGAGCGACTTTCCACAACAGTGCTGTTTTATCATGTCGGGATGAGTGTTCGGTATTTACGAACAATGTCCCCTGATTTTGTTTCAGCCTAGGAAAAGTTTGGACATTTCAAAATTTTTAATCTTAAATTATATTAATGATCAGGATGATACAGTAGTTTTGTTACTGTATGCTTCTTGAGTGGTGCAGATGGCTGAAATCAGTGGATTGAAAGAAATATCTTAAAAACCAATGGAGGAGGCGCAGTGGTCCCTAAATTAAAAAAAGATAACTTTCGATATGTTAATAATTTGGAAAAGAAAAGGTCAAGGACATGTGTTCATCGTGCCATTACAAAAGCAATGCATTCCACCTGCAATCTCTGAGGAAGCATACAAGTACCACTTCTCTATATTACGTTATTATTATTACATTTTTACAACTCTTTCTGTTACCATGTTATACCGAGTACAGATATATATTTAAGGACAATCATTAAATACTTTTTATGGAAATACATGAAAATATTGCGGTTTGTTGTAAAGCGTATAATGGTGCCATCATTTTTCTCAGTTCGTCTGTGTCTCAGCATTTGATTTGCCCTGAGCAAGCCGAAGAATACAAGGTTTTGTAATTGGTTTGTCCACATATTTCCGAATCACACCATGACGATGATAAAATCAGTTTTTTTGTTCGCCGGCCCCTGAGAAACTATCCATCAAATTCCATTAAAACCGCTCACATATTCTTAGCATTAATAACAGATTTAGTTTCCATTTCACTTACACAAATCAGCAAACATATCCTCCTTAAGGTTGATCTGAATCGATCAAATTTGTATGCGGCAATACTTCGCCGTGTACGGTGTAATTGCCAATACTAAATACAACATTTAAACATGTTTTACTTTCAATTTTTCGGAAAGATATTTAGTACTGCGTGCATATATAAAAGTTTCTATTATTTTGATATTGCTACAGCTCTCGAATTTATAATGCGATGATAGTCACCATTTAATGAACATTAAAAACAATCTTACGTATTAAATGACCCTAAACATGTAAACTGGTATCAATAGCTGCACCAATGTTGCCAACACTAAATTTACATACAATTTGTATGCACCAATGTAGGAACAACATTTAGTGTAATGTAGGGATAAGACATTTCCCTTTAAATCATGCTGATATATAGGGCAAATTAAAAATCTACAACATTCCCTATTTAGGGGCACCCTAGCAACATCACTGGTACAACACATTGAACTCTCCTAGTCACCAGGTTTGACATAGACATGTCACTAATCCTAAATATTCGCCTGAATCTGATTAAATTCTATTAAACTTAAGCTTAACCCTTTACAACAGTATTTACATTTTTTTCTTAACTATATGTATAAACATATTTACGTAACGGCCTCTAATATTCTGATAGATGCTACTGATAATGGACATATGAATAAATCTTGAATATTAAGCAAAATATCAAAATATACGTTCTATCTTCTCCGTTTTCATATAAAGATTGAATTAAGTGCGAGAATTCTAAGGGATGGTGTTCATTTATGATCATTCCATGAAGCTGTAAATACATTTATACAAATAATGTGATATTCACTACAAAAATGAAAGTCAGGAATATTGTGAACAAATTGCTGTTGAAACGCTTCAATCTATTAGGACTGAAGCCGAAGTGATTTTTATCCTAAGACAATGTGTTCTGTTCAAGTACTTAGTCACTATAAGATTACACTAGAGTCACATGAATGAGAAGAAATTCCACCTCCTTTGCCCTGAATGATCAGCTATGGTCAGGTGCGAGTCCGTATCGGCAGAAGTTTAACGATCAAATTCTGCTATTACGGAATCAAATGCGTCCAAGAAAATATCAACATGATATCTACACAGGAGGAGAGTCGGTCGAAATCGGATTGTGCTGATTCCGCAAGAACCAAGATTAACACCTTTAAAAGAAAACATATGAAGGTACATTAACTTGTTATTCAATAAGATATAAGCACTTGAATTATATAAGTCTAAATATGTTCTTGATTTTGTGCAGACAATAAGCATCCAACCTCCTGGCATCTACTTTTACGAATCAAGAATCAGGAAAGTTCGCTAATTTGAAGTCAATTTGTGACATTTTCGATCAAATGACAATTACGGCAATAGACTATTGATAAAATCCTACAAGTCCCATTCGTGTATTAAGTTATCGGGAGTAGATACCTTTATGTCTTAGTCGGTAGAGAATTGTATCACGTGTTTCAGCGTCCTTGACGTCAACAGAACAATACGTTCCCACACCTCTTGCCCTACTTAGTAAACCGGGGTACTTCTCCTGTAAAGATATTTATTCGTCGTTACATAACATAGCAATAGATCAGCGCTTTAATTAATATTTTCAAGTATAATCGTGTGATTGAGTGCTAACTTTAATGTCACATAGTAGTTTGTTACCTGAATGTCGCATAGGCCACTGAGAAGATAAGATCCGGTGTCTTCAACTCGCTCCAAGAGTCCCTCCTCCTTTATCAGATTCACTACCTCCTCCAGGAATATCAACTTAGATGGATCGCCCAACCATGTATTGAAGATCCTGTGCCCCTAAAATGACACAGACATAAGCAATTCCAATATTGGGTGTTGGCAATTATCTGTACCGTAAACGTACATAATATGGCACAATTATTCAAGCAATATAAAAACTGTAATTAGCACAATTATATTTGGACGTGATGCTTTCACTGCGAAAAACCTTCAACACAATTACAACCATGCAAAATTAAACTTTTAGAAGACAAAAACAGGTGTCGTTTTATCAAGACAATTGTTAAACTAATCCTAACAAACTTCTGATATAGACTAAAAACAGCTCTACCTATGTCGTATCAGTTATGTTGGGTTTTAAAATGCTCATCAATATTTCTCACACACAGTCTTTTCCACTTTATTCTAAGTTATAAATTGACACGTTTTTTGACCGAGCATTTAAGCTTTCTCGTATATGCAGCTTGATTAGACATCGTCAACAAAATACAATTCAACGTTCAAAATAATATTGTTTGATTTTAATAAACAGCGAAATGTATTGTTTGCAGAGAGTTGATGTTTCCTCCCATCCTCTTAACATCGGTATATGATGTATTTGATAACAGGATTGCTTGTTTGCGCGATTAACAGCTTTTGTTCGTTTAACCATCAAATTATTATGGATGTGTTAATTAGTTTATATAATATATATACATTATCCATAACGTTAGGTTTTATGATATTAGTACATCATCTACTTCCTCGGTCTGTTCCGGAGTCTTGATGCTAGTTTGATGACGCTGGACACTAAACTACCAGTGTCCAAGTGTTCACCCAGGCATGACATGAAAAGGATGTCAGCAGATGCTGAGGTTAGTATGCATTCTAGTTGATATATTGGCCAGATTTATACAGATCGAGAAGAGTCTACCCAGTTGATTTGTTTAATCGGTATTTGTTTGAATTATGTTTGTTTTTTTTTTTTTTTTTTTAAACTCCTACTAAGGAAACTCGTTTTCACTTGATTTGTAATATCCCTGGACAACAAACACAGCATATCACCGCTGCTGAAATGATACCGATTATAGGAGTGTCATATAAGAAGCTTCCACACCATTCAGCAGTACCAACTGGCAGATATTTTTATAGTAGAAATGACATCAAATATTTTAGAGTAGGGAGATTCCCAAACACGACCGGTAAAGGCCAGAGCGTATACTTGGCTATAATTGCACCGAGAGGTGAAGTTATTTATGTTTAAATATACCAGAGAAAAATCGTTGCCAGTGACCTTTAAAACTCCAACGCAGACTTTACTTATCTTTACATAGACCAAAGTTCAACATTCTATTTATTACAGTCAGATTCGTTATTTGTTATATAGTGATAAACTCCCTGCATCTGATGCTGTAGTTTAAAGGTACAGTATTGTACAAGTGTGTGAGTCCTCCTGTGGTTTACAGAAAAAAGACCCTTGTATTCACCCAGGCCTGGATGTGACCTCACCCTAGTCAATAGTTATCAGACATCTTTCATTTTTGGATTATTTGCTATTTATCACCTATACTTACCTTGATCTTTAGTTATCATAGTCTGTTTTACATGATGTCATCAGATATTTAAATTTAATTCTGGCCATCACCAGTGCATCTTTTACCTGTAGAAATGTTTGCAATTTGAAATTGATTGCTAACAAATCCAGAGATGGAATCAATATGTCAAGGTCAAATTGGTAAACTCTTCATGTGGTATTAATGAATGAAATGATGTACTTCTAATTACTGTCATAACCAAACATGGCATATGCTTATACATCTGAATGGGTATCTCAACACATATTCTAGATTCTGATTTTCACATACAGTTGACTGAAAACGATATAATTCTAATTGATTTCATAACCAAATTAAGACATCGATGCTTAATTCCTATTAGTGTACACGTCTGTGGTGTATTCTTAATTCAATTAGTATCGGAAGATAGGTTATTTTGTGATATTAAACATTTTTTAGCGTTTTTGGTACAATAAACATGCAGTTGAAAAATAGCATAAATCAGCGTCCTGGGCTCGTCTCGGCGATATGCAGTGCAAATAAATGTTTGATTGTGAATTTAAATTTAATCAGTCAGGTGAAATAAAGTGGAGTTTTAATTAGATAACCGACACAAACAAAAGAAAATTCCTCATGGCCCGGTCACTGAAAAATGTTTATGCTTACGAAATGGCATTTTTCGCGTTCAAACTATTTTTATAAATCATTCAATTATATATAAAATTAATATCACATGAATAACGCCTTTTAGGCATAATTTTACAACTATATCATAGCATTGTTGATATTCTCTATAGCAGAGTCCACAGCTTATATAATGTAGAGGCCGAAATAGTCGAATAAAAAGCCAAACGGGAATAGCCGAACGCAAAAGCCAGACGGAGTGGCCAATGCTATAATAAGCAAAACGGCCAGTTTTACATCTAATCAGCCTAAACCGGGCGCAAGCCGAACGGTAGCCGATAGCGAGACGCACGGTTGCCGGACGAAAGGTTCTAAATTGGATACTTAACTGTATTAGAGCTTTCTTCTCCAAGAAAGATGAATGGCGGTAAAAATATATGGTTGTAAACTATACAAAAGCGTAGTTCGTAAAAAATAACTTATGTCCAAATCAAAGATGAAATATATAAAAAAGAGTTTCTGGTTGACAACAACTTCGTCGATTTTGATGGTAAGATCTTCCCACAGATTATTGCCATACTTATGGGTAAACAAATGTCCCCTTGCTCTCATTTGAGAACGTGACATTACTTACTTGGATTAACCAAGCTTCACATGACGGGTGTCGTCGATAAAGCATAAGACGCTTACTCTTCTGGAACACCTGGTCTTATTCTCCTTGTACTTTTTCATGAGTCTCCGTGTAAATCGTTCTTTTGTTCATATTTGCCCTGGTTTTATTGAATTTGAGTTTGAATACCATGTTAGTATTTTCTTGATCTTTTTTTCAACCTAATTTGTTTTTGTATATCAAATGACCGACCTCTTAATGGATGTTTTATAAACCAAATTATCTATTTCCTAAAAGTTGCTATGTATTTTGTTGTAGGTTAATCGACGTGATCCAACTTAGATATATTTTTTTAATCTGTAAACTACGTTAACTTGTATGCAGGATTATCATAACTGAGACCTCATGACCTACATCTTGAGGACTGTTGAGTAGTCTATGTGAACTATATATGGCAGACAGTTGGTTATTGGGCCACATGACTTACTTCTTCAGGCCGTAAGTGGTCTTTAAAGAAAAATCCCCCAGTAAGCATTTTCTTACTGAAGCACACAATATCAGGAGAATCCTTTAGATTCCAGTGCTCGTGTGCCCAGAACTTTCCAGTTGATCCACATCCTGTTTGCACTTCATCCATCATCAAGGGTATTTCGTACTGGAAACAATGGAACTTATTGATAACAGAAAGCATGGTACATGCACTGGGTCTCCAGTATACAATACGGACACATACATTCTTTAATATCTAAACCAATAAGAAATTAGCATCCCCTGATCTTTATTTGTTATAAATAATTGTGCAATACATTTGCATTCGTTTTCACTTTGTCTCATTACGACTTGCAACCCCGCCCCCCCTCCCTTCCCCCTTCCCCCCACAATTCTTCTATCAGCACATCAGTGCTATCAGTAATGTTCTGATTTATCACATATCTCCATTGCTTACTATCTCTACTTGTCCTGGATATCAGTACAAATATTCGTATCCTTGACATACTTACTTCCTTTGCGATATCCTGGAGACCTTGAAAGAAGTAGGAAGTCGCATGATTGTCTCCTCCTTCTGACTGGATCGGCTCCACAATAATTCCTACCACGGGACAGCTCCTCTTATCCCAGGCATGTATACGCTCCCGCACCTGGTAAATAACGAAAAAGAACATCTTTTACTTTTAACGGATATGCTACAGTGAGAAATATTCCATGCTACCGATTTTATAACATGCTAAAATAAAAAATGCATGTGTATCGTATTTTACTATTGGTATTACAATATACATTATTGTATTTTGCTGAAGAACATTGATAAGTCTTCAGCATTCACGCAAAAGAAGAGAGATATGTGTTTTCATTAATAAAGAAAAGTATCGTTAAATGCATATATAAAACAAGTATTAAATGCATATATAAAACAAAAGATTTTATGTATATGATGGGGCAAGAAGCTCCAAAAGATTCCTGGAATACAAAGGCTAACCAGTTTATTTAGTTTGACAGCAATATATTTGTTCAATGGCCTCACACCTCTGCATTTACTTGTTACGTCATGGAGATACTCCCAAAACCTGTAAACAAAGCACAATGATGTAGCAGGTCACAGAAAACATCAAATCAAAGGAATATGTTACCTTTAGGTATTCGAGATCGATTTAAATCAGTCAAGAGCATATATTCTGTAACAATTTCTCATTCAAACTGAAGCGGTGGATGAGAAGCACAGAATGTCAACAAGAGACTTAATCAAATCAATTTCGAATACACACAAGTAACATATTCTTGTTCTCGTACACAAGTCAAAAAGGCATGAAAACTAGGGGTTTTCTTATAATCAAAGAAAACTTTCCCCTTTGTGAATTATTCGTTAGAGAAAACATTGAACATGTCATACGTTCAACCATGACGGTTTTTTTTTTTTTAAACTTCGCGTAAATGTGGAATGCGCGTAATTCCCTTGCCTCGTGTACAAGTATAAATAAAAACCTGAAAGAAAGGCAAGATTAGATATGAGGATTTCCTTAAACTTATAGATATATATTGAAGCGGAATTGTTTTTTCGAGGACTATTTCAATGTACAAAATATAACTGAGTGTGGGGAAATGAAAGCGATTAGCTAAGTGTACAAATGGACAAACAAAGCTTGGGATGGTTTTGACATAGGGAAACATGGGATCGCAAAGCTAATTTTAAAGATTTGTATCATCTAGATGAAAAAGACTGTTGAAGGCGTGACATGCTAAGAGGCCAAACGAGTATGCCTATGTTCTAAAGGGGCCTAGCAAGGGAGAAAATGAGATTTTATTAAAACTGTCAGTACCTCTTCCAAACAACGGTTCTCTTCGATACGATTCTCCCGTATGAACTGGTCCAGAGGATATTTTAGGGTAGGGAAACTGGCATAGGGCCAGTCAGGCACAGGGAAATCCAACTTCAATGGCCACTTGGCATGGGTAACACCCAAGGCACCTATGTAAAAGAGCGAGAAGACAGAGAATTACAAACGAGAATACAGATTATTTTTTCATTAATGCGAAAGGTTATTTTCACTCAACTGTGTATTGCAACTCTGAACTGATCTTATATTAACGTACCCATAGTTCTGCCATGTAGTCCGTTCTTGAACGATAGAACCGATAGATTGGGACATCCAGGTTCTTTTCCTTCAAGACATGTCTGGATTTCCTCTTTGGATATAGGCCGTCCATTTCTCCGACGACGCTAAGAGCAGCAAATCAATTAATATTAATAAATGTAAAAACGATACAACGGTTTGATCGATCGATACTTTCAACTTAACACATTAGCTTAAACAATAGTTTGTTCAACGATTCCATACTATTACACATCAATACAATATGAATAAACCTAGGATGCGGAAAACAAACTGCATTCTTTGATTAACTGTTTCCGTCACAGATGATGTAGAGAGTCAAAGCATTTAAAGGGAGTCTAGAATTAAAATCATATCCAGGACTATCTGATAGATAAAAATATGTACCTGGTATGCAATAAACATAGCTTTCTGACTGTGTTCTACAGAACATGCCCCGCACGCCATTGTCTGGACTTGGTTCAGGCCAGGAGGAGCCACCTACGGGAAAATGTTTCATTACTTTGACATCACAGCTGACATTTTATCATCTTTGAAACCTTAAAATGATTCCTTCCCTTGCGTAATTATGATAACTAATAAATCATTTATAATGCCATGAAAAACTGTTTTTTACATGTACTTAAAAATATGTATAAATATATCTGTGGCTGAGAGAGAACTGGTATATTCAATGCCTTTAGACCACTTATTTTGATTCGTCCGAGTTCATTTGACTAAAATGTTTACAAACCAAAAACAAACATTCAAACCAAAATACTGTATGTCTGAGGGAAATCATTTTCGAGATAAAACGAGGAATAGGAGTCTTAAGACGTTTTTATCAATCGTTTAAAACGAAACATGGGTGAAACTATAATCAATATTTAAACTCCCATGTTCTATATAACTCAATACTGGACATAAAATGTTCGCGCGATTAGATAAAATTGATCCTTCCTAGAGTAAGACCCAGACCGCGGCTTGGTGTTCATAGTCCTAGTAATTCATAGTCATGGGAATTCATGAGTGCGTTTGACCTTGAGGTTTCAGACATGTCAAAATATATCACAATATACAAACGTGATGTCTGAATATAGACCCTAGACATAACAACACTAAGGTCTTTGGGCGCAAAGCATTGATTGGTCAAAACTCCGATGACTACGTCTATATCTGGCATTGATTGTGATTATTTCACTTATTAATGTTTGTTAAAATGTTTATCACATCAACATGACATTCAGTCCTAAATTTGAAACATGCACCTGCACTGATTGTTTACATCGAATATTAGATATTTCCATTGCTACGCTATCAATATTTTGTATTATTGTGGCCGGTGGATTAAAAAGCCTCAAAAATATTATTCACAGTAGCACAAATGACCTCAACATCCAGATATTGCTCTGGTATCTGATTATCTTTTAGATTTATTCTAAGATTGATTTTACAAAAGGTGACTCTCAGCAAATCAGTAGGGCATATGATAAGATATTCTGAAAATGTTTGATATTTGGAATACAACAACATCGAGAGGATGGCGTGCCTTGGCTTAGAATATCGTACTCGAGGAACGAGCAGAGAAATGAAATTCACGAAGCATGCCTTAGAAAAAAAATTGTCTAAAGTGGTCTAAAATGAGTTGTTGCCATCATTTTGACCAAGGTCTTTTGGAACGAGGTTGAACGACTACAATACGGAAAATATATTCAAAAGATTACATTACCGTGTTGCGTTATTTAAACGAACTGTCAACTTATGAGAATACAAATTAATAGATAGTTGGTTAATATGCATGAAGTTTCAAAGAGCTAATTTTACTGGAGTATTGCAAAACAGAAATTAGGATGTAACGCATTAAAACTGTGGGTACAATATGTGAAAATGAATGCATTTCTAATTACCGAAAGGAGAGCATTCTTGAGTCGAGCGTTAAAGTCCCGAGGTGGATACACTCCTAAAGCAGGGCGGTTGACGAACGTAGCCTGTAAACAGAGTAAATCTAAAGTTAGTTGTCATGTAAAATCCGCAAGGATAGACAGGCAACCTTATGAAAAACTTTTTCTCACTCGTATATCCAACAATGTCAATTTGTACAGAATATCGTTCTCTTGATATGTAGGAATTTAGTGGTCAGGAGATCTTAACTTTATCATGATCGAATTATTATAAAAATATGGTCGCTTCGGTTACATTTCAAAACTTACACACCCAAAGAAATTGTATTCATTCCTGTTTCAATTATGCCATAAACCGTCCTCAAACATACATTAGGAAGGACTTTCAATTCTTACAAAAATAGTGAACTGGAATATTACTCAAGAACACACATGGATCAGTCGGTATAGACGATCAAACTCTAAAAAGATTCAAACTTAAACCTAAAACCTACCTACAATATCACAGAAAACCTAAAGACACCTTTATTATTTACAGCTGCATTTAATGATAAAATGATTGATTGATTTACCATATAAAAACTTTTTTAAAATCTCTTTCATTGAAATTTCTATATGCATCTTAAAGGGCACCTGTTATTGAACACATTTGCTTAAACATTTATGTATCTAAATAAAGCATTATTTACAATTAACAAATTTTATCAAATCAAACGGTAAGTACGTATCCCAAGACTCCTAAGTTTACGTTCATAATTTATATCGGCCGATTTACAAACCTAGCTTTCTTTTTTTTCACACTGGGACTGGGCTCCTAACATCAATGACAGCTCCAGAAAGAGGAAGCAGTCGTTTAGTGCAGTTTGATTCATTATTAGGCATTTAATGTACCAGTTTGTATATTTTAAAACATTTTTCATTTATTTTGGCTTCTTGATAAATTGCTTTAGCATTAAATAAACTACCAAAATCTTATTTCTCATTTGTCAACCTCCCAATGACTTCGCCTACTATTTTACTTTAGTAAATAGAATCTTTCTAGCTTCTAAGCATAACCAAATTATTTATACTGTACATATTTTCTAAGAGGAGTTAGGTTTGGCGGTTTCTCTTCACTACAGTTTACTTTTATTCCATTTAATCCAGTCTTATTAACAATAAATAGATGTCTCATTTATCAGTGTGTAAACGAAGTTTGTGTGATGAGAAAACTTAAGACATACATGCTCGTAATAAGGCGGGAATAGAAACGTTTTCATATCTATAAATACACAATAGCGTGATTTTTTACGTAGTTACATTTTTGAAAAATGTCAACTGTAACACGTTATAAAACAAACTGCGAAATATATAACGTAGGTCTTACTATATACTGGCATTTTTTCGCCCCAGGTTATTTTACCAATGTACACGAATTTGTTTATTTCGCCCAGTGGGAATTATATAAACGCGTTATATGAGAATAAATATCAAATTCGCTCTCCCTCTTGATGGACAATAGGGACGAAAATTAACTGGGGCGATGTTTATATATATACTAATGCGCTCTGTCTCCACACTAGATATATTTGTCCAAATCTATACCAATACGTAAGGGAACCGGAGAATTGTGTGCTTACTACTATTCAACATAACAGTCCATCGATCAAATACGGCGACTTCATAGCCAAATTTGAAATCATGGACATTCAGTATGCAATATTTCATTCACTAAGAACACGAAATGATAGTATAAATAGTTAAGAACATGGAACAATAGATGTTGTGTACAGAGGTCATGCCACCAAGTATTTAAAGTTCATATATTCGTATTTAAATGTCTTATAAGTATGTTGGTCGGTCTTCATTTGATGGACACAAAAGGAAAAATAAACCACAATGATTGGCTGATTGATATCATTCAAATTAAAAACAATGTATGTTCTTTCGAACACGCAATAATACACACATACACAATGCACCAGTTCCCCCCAATTTAAATATCATTTCTTTGTCTTTTTAATCTCATTTCTTTGTAGGCATCCGGGGTTGCATCACAAATAGCTTCTGACAATAAGCAATACATGTGGATTTTTGATAGACAACCAGATGGTAGATATTCCATTATTCGATATATGATAGACTAAACAGAATTATCTAACCTGTGTCGCGAGTACAGACACGCTACAACATTTCAACTAAAAACACTGAATGTTAAGGAGTGGTTTTAGACGGAAAATGATGCCCGCGATCGATATTTTTTTTTCTTTTCTCAGAAAGTCATCATAGATATAGGAACATTTTTTTGTTTTTAAACTCGGCATCCACGGCTAGGGTCCATACTTATCATAATTATGGAGATTGAAGAAGATCGAGAAGGACGGACATGAAAGGAGAGCCATTTTATAAGGCTGTTATCCAATGATGTTGGACTGACCTATAGGAAACACTCATACATCTGCTTACAAATTTATCCACATTCGATCCTTTTATCCTCAACACATACCCTGTTTTCTTCCTTCGTCAAAGCATTTAGCAGTCTTGGGTGGTTGTAGCCTACAACAAAACAGCATCAGTTTCTTTAAAGATATTTCTACCAATGCCTATACTACTCTTTCATGTAACCAACACATCATTTGTTGCCTGTCATGTCGCTCTGATGTGAAAATGAATTCAAATATCAGCTACTCTGTATATATTTCAAAATTACACTGATTTGAATGACACAGTCGCGTCATATTTCGCATCAATTCTACTTTGGATGGACCTACACAAAGGGCACTAACTGCCTATAGAAAGTAACTAATATCGCAAATTTTGCTTAACGGAAGCGATCTGAGTGTAGGTACACTACGAGTCATGTTTACCTTAGGGATGAAGGCCATCTGAGTGGCAGATCAAATAGTCATGTTTACTATAGGGACGGAGACGATCTGAGTGTAAATCTCATTTTACCTATAGGAACGGAGGCGATTTGAGTGTATAGATCCAGTAAGACATTCCCGTCCACGTCGGCAAGGTAATTTCCCTGACTGCGCTCATAGTCCACAAAGAAGTGCACAGCTTTTGTATTCTGCAATGTATAGAAATGGTAATCGAACAACTAGCCCGTACTTCTACCTAAACTATTCAACATCATGATAAACTTTATGGCTTATGTTTGCGATGCTAAACCATGACATATGATTTATCAATATCCAAATATATTACTACAATAACAGTTCCGCTTATACGTCACATAATTAGTTCAACGTACAATCTAAGCCTAACGTCACAAAGACTTAATCGTAATGTGACATAATCAGGTCAACCTTAACCTAACGTCAAAAGAGTTCCGCTTAATCTTTTTTTCAAATAATCAGGTCAACTTGAGCCTGATGCCAAACCAAAATGTCACAATAGGATATATTTCAAAATTGTATTCATTAGAGCAGACTGAAACCACTTTATACTTCAATAATAGATCACCTTAAAACAACCGTAACACTCACAGATTACTATAACCACCAGTTCTGATGTTACAGCAGAAGGCAAATCTAACGTCACACTTTCATGATCGTGGTTTTATGATACTTCTGGTCTATCATAAAATCGGCTAAGTCATGAATAAAGTATAAGAATTGGTGCCTGGTTTGTGCTGATACAGAAGTGGTCTCTGGAAGGGTGTTAATGGACTGGTATATAAAATACGTATTCCCAGTATAGCTAATCCAGACTTTTTCCTTTTCTGGTCTCTAATAAATATAACACTTATTTTGTTCTTAAGATGCAGGTTGATGAAAATTATGGGATATTTTTATGGTCGCCATACTGATCACAGTGAGATTTTTATATATATATATGAAACTGGGCGTGTTTTGATTGTTGACTCCGTTGTTTTATACCTTGTTCGCATTTGAGAACATGACATTACTTACCTGGATTGACCAAGGTTTACATAGAGGGTGTTGTCGATGAAGCACAAGACACTCACTTTTTCCGGGACATTTTGCTTGTTGTTTTCAAGAGTCTCTGTGTAAATCTTTCTTTTGTTCATAGTTTGCCCTGGTTTTGTGGAATTTTAGTTTGGATTATGATGCCGTGTAGGTATTATCTTGATGTTTTTGTGTCAAACTTCGATATCTTAGCTGAAATTTTGTTAATAATGTCGCACACAGGTATATGACCTTGTAACTCACCTGGATGGTATCTAGCTCCGCAATTAGTTGACGAGACATAGGCCCTGGGATCTCTGTGTTGACAATGGGTCCGTCAGGCTCGAAGGGGTCAGATTTCATTACCATTTTGGCCACGGCTGGGGAACCATACCTCCTCAAACCTACAGCAGTTCGTTGCAATTGGAATTTTAAGCAAATGAACGATTGTTGCCCTGTCATATCTCAATGTGTAGTGTATTTTGCAGCACTTACTTGTGCCTATGTACCAAATTTTCATGATCCGTGGCACAACATCGATTAAGATCAGTCAGAGAACCTTAAAGAGTTTCATGTCGTATCAGCATCTGAATGATCGCTTTATAATTACGGACAACTATCGTACTTAAACATTCGAGTACCGAAGTAATATCACATTTTTGAACGGGAAACAGAAAACGATACGTGTACCAAACCACGCCGAGTGGGAAGAGGTGAAAGCTGTAAGTATCATTTGATTTTAGGTGACCGATTTAAAATATTTAATTAGTATTGTGGATAAACATAACTGACAGTTAAATTCCAATGCCTATTTTTATCATTCTATGTAAACTGCAATGTACAAGAGCGTGACCTACTGATAACGCGAGACCACTTCGTGTCAAGGTAACACTTACTGTGTGACCTGTCCGCTGGTGGTGTTCTGATGTCGTAACCTTTAACCTAAATATACAGACCTGGTATTGTAAGATATTGAAATTGAAGGGGTATGTTCTACGTAGATTGACGCTCAACAGTCAATATCAAATTAAGCAAGTTAACATCAAAATGGGAATTGAATTATCTTTGTAAGTGCTTAAGATCAGGAACTTTGTTCCAACTTTTCATTCAAAATTATTATGTATCATTATCCTTGAGTACAATGAAGATTTATACATTAATTAAGCATGTCTATAGATTCATCAGTGAAATACGGTCTAATATCAAAACAATCTTTAAAAAGTTGCAATTGATGTTACAATAAAAATTTACTGTTATGATGTTATCAGGAACCTTAACATACACATATGAAAATCATTTTCACGTGAGAATTACTTTTTTTAAATCTGATAAACTAGAATTTATTTTCATCGGTGTTGCAATTGTCTATGTCAGCAGCCACTTTTATTTCTGCTAAACATTTCGACCTTAGATAACATTTCTTATCATACCATGCACGGCTAACAATGCATGCTATTTGTGCTGGCTTACAGAGGTGTGTTTCAATTGTGCATCTCGCCGCTTTGTATAAGTTACAAGAAGTACCGTTAACTTGATATCTTCGGATGTGCAATGGTAACAAATAGGTAACAAAATGTAGTTATTTATCCTAGCAACATGTGTTAAGTAACAAAGTCTGTTTTGCTAGTTTAGAATCAAAAATGAACTACTGATGTGATGGTAACTTATTGTAACTCACTTAGCTTCGTATTCTACTGTTCGGAGCCATAGGTAATCAATGTCAATATGTAGCATGTACAACAGGAATAATGTTACTGCAATTATCATGGTAGATCCACATGAAATATCTGATCTGAAAGGATTACTTCAAAAATCAACAGAAAAGTAGGAAATGTATTCATACAATCATTTACGCTTTACACTGTTTTATAGTAGTAGACTGATAACGTTATGATTTCACTTCACTTCATATGGGCGCTACATTAACGGTACTGTAATACATGCTGATACTACAGTTTTTTTTCCGATTAGAAACATATTTTTTTCAAGATCTAAAGGTTTTGATGGGGGGGGGGGGGGGGGGGAATTCCTTTTCATATCATATAGCAAGAGTTTTTAAAATGAATATTACCATCGGTGTTATTCATGAAAAATAATGCAAAAAAAAGTATATATATATATATATATATATATAAAGAGTTGTTTCTTTGTTTTTTGGAATAATTTTATATCGTACTGAAACGAATGAGAAACTAATAGAAGAGAGTGGAAAAATCCACTGTTTTTCATCGCAATATTATGAAAAATATCCATGAAGATAACAATGCTCAATGTTTGTCTCTAATGTTATTATTATTTTTTTTACGTTTCATAAACGCTTTTCAATTTGAATGTCGTCAATCCTTAGCACGTATTCCGTAGTGCACATGTATACACACACACCAAAATAATAAAGACTGGTATGCATTGGAATTATCGCCAGCTTGATTATGGTATAATAAGAAAATAGCTTTTCCAAATACAGTATATTTCTTTTCTAATTTCTGTTTACTACACATTGTATTTTTGCTTTCGAATTGTTAAATGTGACCTGTAAATCAATTTCAGTATATTCTCTTTTAGTAAATTCGTGTTTGAGTTGACTAATCGGGTGTATTTCGTTGTCGACAAATACGATAAATCAGTATAAGGTGAAAAGACTTACCCTGTGTAACGGTACACACGCGTGATATTGTAGACCACAATGCTGCCATGACTGACTCAACCCACTGTGACTGGAAAGGCAACCGCCACTGGTTTAAACGAGATCAGGGAGTGTTTATCAACAACTGTCAAGGTTACAATCCAACTGCGCGTTAACCATGAAAGTACAGGACAAAGGCATACCATCCCCTTGACTTAACTGTAATTAATCTGTAGGTTTATTAACTTTATTGCTGTGCCCATTGATGCTAGACAAGTTGGTGGACAAATAACATGTTGATTATCAAATATCGTAAATAATTTGTAATTTTGTAATGTCTGCGTTTTATAAATGTGTTGTTCAGTATGCGTACAGTAGTTTTATGTGTGCTACATGTTACAAAGGGTGATCGATCCTGCTCCGCCTTACAGTAGGTATAGCTATTTTTATACATCGCCTGTTTTTATCGCTGTTCAGAGTCCAATTCCTATAGTACATGTGAATGGATTTTAACCTAATTTGGCATGGGATTCACTGACAAAAGGAATAAGCATGGTATCAAGTAATGGTGTAGGCTTTGGCGCTCTTGGGGAGCAAACATTTGGAGACTTTACAGGATTGGAAGCCAACATTTTATTTTATATATCAAAACGACAAAACTTCTTCGGAATGCAAATGAGTAGTTATCAAATTTTTTAAATTTCAAATTAGACAATACAGATCGATTTTATAATGCCTTATTGCACTCAATGCTCTGACCAAATGCTGCTATGCTGTTGACTATCATTCACAATTACACAGGTTTCATCAACTGCAATATCGATTGAATACCACGAACACGAGATCAGACTTGAACAGTTGTACGAGAGCCACCATCATGTTCCTTAATATGTGTTGTTATGCTTTTTTTCAAATGTTAACTGTTTTTATGTTAGCGTGAACTCTCATTTTTTTCCCCGGGTTTAAAAAGCTGATACCGTTTAAACTATTACTTATTTTGTTCCTTTGTTCATGATTTCTCAGGTCACGATAAGAAAACAAATCGAAAGATTTTATGACAATTTGATAGTTTTTATCTACAAATCATTTCATCCCTAAATCAACGTGTATTTTTAAACCTTTACACATTTTGTCAACAATTAACAACATATGTTTATCATTAGACAAAACATTGTAATTTATGTTGAAATATCTGAAAATATACACAGGAGACATTGTTATATCATATCTGAAATTAATCATGTGCTGTGGACTAGAAAATACTTGAAAAGGTAGAATCTTTTTATATATGTCTACAGGTACATTGGTTGACACGTATTTCGTGTTGAAAAAAGAAGACAGACTCAGTCGGTCAGGAGGTCGGTTGATATCTACTCAGTATGTAGGTTGACATACATGGGTGTTTGGATTATGCTGAGCTCACCTAGTTCGCAGTGTCTGGGAACTTCACTGACGTAGTTGCTAGACATGATATTCTCAGTCGCTATTTCTTCTGGTGCATGGTGGTGTTTTTTGACTATAGTTAACACTTTCAGTTAGATAGTATGTTGTCTTTAAACATATAGAAATTCATTGAGTATATTTGTTTAATACTTCAAAGAAAATTAAATCAAGGACATAACATATTCTTCCAAGTCAGCCTCTTATCTCAATATTTACATATCAGCAATATGACAATCGCAATTATTTCAATCTCCTTCGCATACAATGCAAACTTTATAGGTCGCTCCAAAAACTTATTGGAGAATGTTCTGTTTTCCTCTTTCCCTTTGTGACATGAACTTCAGCATACTTAACATTATGTGGTTTCACTACCACTACCATGATTGTGAGAGATTGGCAATAGTTGAATTGGACGTGTATATACATTGATATTATTGTCGTTCGAGCAGAAGACGCTCATCCTTCTGGAGCCATTTTCCGGCTCGTAAATGCATTTCAGAGGTATTTTGAACTTCATGCCTTCAGTAAATATGTGATATATTTACCTTTGGTTTTACCTCACTGTTAATTAGACCAGTGGCTGGATGCATCGAGATAAACATCATCCTATAAAGAATGTAGACCTGTCCACTTTCGATCGTATTGTGCTACAAGAAACGGTTTCACTCAGGTATAATTCAGTCAGACTACACTTATTGCAGTCAAAGGAAAGACCAACGTCGTTAAAACCTAAACGAAAAATCACATATAGTTACCAAGATTATCTTCGTACTACGTCAGAATAACATATTACCTTAGATATTCTTGCACATAAAAATAGAGGGAGAAACAATGTACTTTCGTTCCAGATATCTGTAACAAGCTGTAGAAACATTGCGATATACATGTCACACATATTGTATATGCAGTATACTTTTTTTCGGGAAACATAGTTGAAAAAAAGTGATATAATCAGATGATTAACTGAAACACTTTGAGATCTTGGTAGTCGTTGGAATAGTTGCAATAATATTTTGAGTATAATTTCTATATCTGTCCTCATATCCTATTGCTAGACCATCTGAAATACATACGTTTTCCATAATACATTCATATGACGTTGAGTAATTACTCCTCGATACAATTTATAAAACAAATCAAACACTTAGTGACTATAATGCACTGGTTTGATTTAGCAAATTATTATGGACGGTGTGACAAAGATGCACAGTTATACCACAATAAATATGACATTGGATTTAAATAGCTCTAAATTACCGCCTCTTCTTTATTTCCACTTACGTTGAGACCGATTTTGATTTGCCTGTGTTCCTTTTGAACCTTGTGACCTTTAAGATAATGTTGCCATGTTGGTAGTTTTATGTTCATCGTTCAAAAGACACACAACTTACGTCAATAAAGAACTGTGAAGGGACAACATAGTCACGGGATACATTTCAATCATTACCTGACGTAAACTAATATTAAAACTTTTACGAAATTCCTATTGGTGTATGTCTTTTATACCACCTATTCTGTACTCACTTTCTTTAAGTTCTTATCTCCTTGAACACACTTTATTATCTTATCTTATGTAAACAAGACAGGAAAACATTATATAAGTTTCATAGTCTATTTTCAAATGTCTACCCAGAGTTTTCACACGTGTTACCTGGATTTTAGCACATGTGTTTACCTACCTATGCAACTTATCTAGACTATATATCTGGTGAAGGAATATAAGATAATTTGACATTGACTAATATATGAATAGATTGATATGATATATACAAAGTGTCATCATAAATAGGTATTAATATATGACAGCCAGTTAGAAAATGTGTACGTGACATTTTGGTGATTATCCTCTGCCACCTCTTCAAATGAAGACCAGTGAAGCGTATATGCATTGGGATGTAAAATGCAATGAAATCGACAGGTAGAAAATAGTGAACGATAAATATATTAAATAAGAGTGCAAATATAATTTAAGTCCAGCAGCAGTATCTTCCAGTAAATCAGTTATTCGGCTATTGAAATAATTCGCACCTGACTGAAATTAGATAGGACATGTTGTAAGAATACAAATCTCCACATCTAAATGCACAGATTTACAAGAATCTGGGCTCATAACGAATTTTACCTCTTAAGAAACCATGTCAGAAAACACCCCGGTACAGCCATGGACAGCACAGTCCTTTTAATGGTGGGCATTTTTTGGTCTTCTTTTTAATTAAAATTTGGTGCTAGGCAAGCCTGTGGACACGATAAGTTGACATTTTAGAAAGACCAAAGAATCATTTGTCAACACTTTTTAACACTGTAGATACCGCCATCTTCGTAAATTAACATACGAGGACATTAATAACACTGAATATTTTCTTTGACACCCTTCTTGTTAAGGAAAATGACGGCTCTATCAAGGTATGGATATGGAAATTGCACAAACGAAACAATATCTTGGCTTCAAATCTAATTACTTCTGAAATCAGACGTTGTGTATGATTAACAGGATCTCTCCCTAACTTGAGTGTAGGGCAGAGAAAATTCTACCCAAGGAGGAGATTCATGACTGTCTACCTCGAGGCTTTACTAAATGTTAGACTATCGAGATAGAGATATTTCTCTGTCCTCTCCTCAAATTAGGGTATTAGCTCCAACATATTAGGAAGAGAATAAAGAGACTGATATATGCTGACTAAAATGGAAACAAATATCAGACAAATGAAGACTTTTGTTTTATTTTCATCGATTTGTACATTATACATCGTACGAAAAATAATCGTAATGATAAATCATTTTCAATAACACATTTAAAAATGATTTATATGAACAAAAACTATCAGATACACTCTTACAAAAAATTTAAACCTATCTTAAACTGTCAACATCTATCAGTCACGTCTCTTACGTCTAAAATTAACAACTTCCAATTTAGCTCGTGTTTATGTTCTGGCCGCGCAGGCTGTCTTACCCCGTCAAGATAGAGATATCATACCGAATGTGTGGATATTTTGTCCGATGGAGTAGAAAGTACTGTCAAATAACAACAAACAGATCAAACTTATGTTAAAGGGCAAGTAGTCATTTTCTTAATGAGATGCTAATCCCAAAGCATTTAGAAGATCTATCTTTGTAGCAGAAATGGTACCTCCAAAATGAGACGCTCCAAAATATTCAAAACAAGCAAGTTTTCATTCATTTGAAAACGTAGTAACGGTGCAAAATAAACACATGAACATGACATTCTTTAGAATATTCAAAACATAGACTTTGATGATTTTTTTGCACCTCATCCACTTTACTTAGTCGCCGTGTTAGGTTTAATATTAGTAACTAATGTTATCATAGTATCACTGCTAGTATGATGTGAGGGACCGTACGATTAAGAATTATGTCATGTACGAGGATCCGTACAATGACACCGTTAATCGGACCATACTTACCGACATCTATTGTATTACTGCTCTTGCGATAGTCACTATTTACTTAGTGGGGTTTTAAAGCAGAATCGTTGGGCGTCTCTGTGGCCAGAAGGTCGAAACTGCTTGAAACAATCCTAGTTCACATTTAGGTTATTGACCCCGAGTGACCCCGAGGTTTGAAATTCTGTCGGTTTCTAGAAGAGGGCAACATCTTATACAACTTTGATAACACAGATATTGTAACATAGACTTAGGTCAAACATCATACATATCATAGTTATTAACTAGATATATAAGTACATACACGAGGATATAAACATTCATATCAACATAAAACCGATTTTTCCCCAAAAATATGTACGTCTGATAATATTTTGTTTTCTTTATTGGTTTATAAAAAGTGAGGGTACAATTATATAAGTTTGTGAAAAATAAAAGAAAAATGACAAAAGTAGCAATATTTATTATCAAATCACACATGCAAAAATAGATTTCACGAGATTTAAGATTTCACAATACTTTCAATAGTATTGATTATGAGCATTTTGCAACACCGTCGTCTTAAACCTAACTTTAGCTTAAGATTATTTATACTTAAACTAAGTTTCGATGTGATCTTCACTCTTCGGCATAGTTTAACGCCTCACATATATGGATATTAAATATATCTGACAGAACTACCGAAAATAGTTCGAATGGTTTTGATTAGGAAAGATAGAGAAACTCCTTATTCAATCATTTACTATGTACAATTATTCTATGACATTGTGTTGTTTAGTGTGTTGCTACATGTGCGCAATTGTTCATTTATATGAAATACAACATTATCCGTATGTTCATGTAATTCTTCATATTTGGAAGAATTTAAGGTAACGAAAGAATGAAATGAATAAAAAAAACATTGCCTTTTTAAAGAATAATCGAATTAATTTGACCTTTAGTGTTAATCGATAATATCCTTGTTTAAGGGCAAGGTTATATATAGATGGTTGACCTAGTTGTAGGCGGAGCCCCGTAGGCAAAAATAACCAAGCAAAAATAGATATACAGGGATCATGCCACACTGTGAACAGGTGAACACGTGACACATTCGTGACGTTCAGGGACATATATGTTTATACCCAATACACGTAAGCTTTGCAAATCAAGGTCACGTGTGTTAACTGTGTATGACTAATCAATTGTTCAAAATGGATTTTTTAAAGGTCGCACAAGGTGTTTTTTTGCTCAAACCATTTACATATAAAATTAATCTTGACTCATGAACCAGTTAAATGAGTACACACTTGTCAAATTCTCGAATTACAGATAACGGGTAATTCCATTATACATGGCATTCACACAGTAATTACACCGAATGATGTGACTGTAAAGACCATAATCACGCAAGAATAAGTCATTGCTTACCTGATAAAACATGCTTCATCAAGTCCTGTGTAAGTTATGAACAAAAGATTAACAGGAATGTTAACCATACAGGTGTAAGAAGAAAAACAACAACAACGACCGACCTAATGAACAGAAACGTAATCCAAACTCAAATTCAATGAAATTCGGGCAAACTTTGAACAATAGAAAATTTACACGCAGACTCTAGAAAAAAGTACAATGAGAGCAAGATGTTCCAAAGAGTAAGCGTCTTCTGCTTCATCGATTATGAGAACAGGGTATACAATAACAGAACCAACACACTAGCAAGCATCAAACTCATCCAGAGCACAAAGACGTATCACTTTTTCAATAAGGTCACTTTGACGACCATTAAACTCCTCTATAAATTTTATGGCCCTGTATCTCTCGAAACTATGTGATGTGACTTTGTCCGACTATTGACGACATCTTGCGAGAATATTTTGAAAATTGGAACAAGCCCTGGTATATCGAATCAACTGCGACAAATGTAAAAACCTTACGTTGGGGATGGCAGTGAGTTGTCATACAGAAATGGAAAGTTCATGAGAAAGAAATAGAAACCATCTTGCATATCATATAGCTTGGTGGAAAGCTGTCCGCGCTGGTTTCGTTGTAAGAAAAGAACGAGATAAGCGGTTGATATAGAAGAGTCTGTTTTGTCCTTGATTTCCAATTCCGATTGATATATACAATGGACGTGTTCCATAAAAATCTTGTTATCTAAAATTACCTTACTACGTCGAACACGTATAGATATTCACTTTGTGTCAATTGACAATGATTATATGGTTATGTTGAAATATCGAGTATAAACACATACCGAAGTTCCTCTGTGTAGGTATTCATGTATATAGGATCTTAATGAGTTTCATTTCTTAAGAGATTTTATGAAACGAGTGTTCAAAGAGTGTATTCATCTTGTGGGCCTTGGAGCACAAAAATTAAAACCTTGAGACGAGTTTCATAAAATCTTATTATGAAGTCATATAACTCAGAATAGTTATATTTTGATAGGTACACCACAATCGATTTTTAATTGTCGCAGCCAATGACAACGCCCCAGGATTTATTACACCAGTGATATATAAGCAAAAAGATAATAAAAATGAGCTTATTCACAGGACAACCAGTAATCATGTGTTGAAATGAATTCTATGGGAAGAAAATGATGAAAACCGTATCATTTTATCATATGAACATCAATATCACAAACTACATCGCTGAAATTTATTCAGAGTTAACAGATAAACATTTCGGTTAAAACAGATTTCATGTTTTGAACTAATATTAAACAGTCCAATCACACACGAATGTAATATATATGAAACACGAAGTCCTTAATCACACACTGCTGTGATAACTAGTTATAGCAAGTCGGATTGAGATTTTATTGAAGACACTCAATAATACAATGTTTGAAATATTTAGCAATGGCCAAAATAATAATGAGTTTGTATACAAAGGACCTAGCAATCTTAAACACATTTAAGTTTTACTCTAATTATTAAAAGTTTGTGTATATGAAAACCTTCTCTATGTTTAAAGTCTATAGATGTTTCACTCATTGTTTTACCTTTTAACCATAATTTAATCAACTGGATAATTATATATATATAAATATATGCTCACAAAAGTAATTATATTTGATGTCGTTGTCACTTACTTAAAACTACTCCAGACACTTCCAGATGTTACTGGATGGAGGGACACTTTCTTCAGGGTGAAAACGAAAAAGTTATCTACACACATAAAAGTACCATATACATGCCCAATTTCAAAATGTAATTCACGTTAAACTCATGATGAAAAATTAAGTTGAGTTTAATGCTTCACATTTCTTCCTTAAACACGAAGGTATCCTTCACATACCTGCAGAGACGATAAAAATATTTCAATGTTATCATTGATCAGAAACAAGTTAACTTGATCTCAGTTAATTAATCTTCGTTAATTTATATATATACATATTTATATACACTACAGGTCATACCAATCTTTTGTTTTGAGGATCCTGGTAGATATTTTGGGAACTCCGTTCCAGGATGGGTTTGACCCCCTTCACAATGGCCAAAGTCTTCGCGGAGACTACTTGCTACTTAACCAGTCCTTAAAGTTCTTTACTTCTCTATTTCGCAATGTAACATTTCGCAATATAATATTTCACAATGTATCGGAATGTTCCGACGTAATCCATGGCAAGCCGTTTTCTTCCATGCCATTGAATTAACGATAGCGTAATCCGCCACAATAAAGAAATGACCGTATTCTGTGACTAAATATCTGATGTACCGAGTGACCTCAAGTACTCATTCATTTTAAAAGTACATTGTGAATGTTGATAGTAAGTGAATGAACGATAACAGAGGTATGCTATCGTTAAGTGAAAAACAATATTTTCTAGGCTGCATTGTGTATCGAGATAACAATTATGTTGCAGTTATACCAATTCAAAAACAATACTCGGAGAATCCTTAGAAACAGAGGAAGCGTCCACAGCTTTAGTGACGGCACCCGCCATGTAAATCTTGGTCTCTCTCAGTAAGAAGTTGTCATGTTCTCAAATGAGAAAAAGGTAAGAAGAACAGAACCAGTAGACAAACAAACGCACACCAAACACGTCCACCTTCACATGACACAAGGAAATAAAATATTTCTCAGTGGGATCATTATGACGACCGTAAAACTCCCCTGTCATTTTCAGCAACCTGCATTCATATATAAGTAAGTATAAATGATAAACACGATTAATGTTATAAACTTTTGCTCTTCTATTTAATCACCGTCAGAAGCATATATAGATTAACATCACTGATGAAGCTGTTTTTCTTTTACTTCAATAATGTTTTAAATACATATGTATATTGTAATAAACAAGTGAGGTACCTACATAAACTCTTATTCGGTTGTTGCAAGAAACTTGTATCGGTTTGTTAAGTAGATATCAAATAAGATAGTCCAACTACGGGGAATGAAAATATGTCGGGTAGGGCATTGCTATACAACTTCGATCCTTACCACTTTGTGGTGAAGATTAATAGAACAACAGGATCTTCCCCAGCTGGAGGTTAGGACAGATAAATCATTATCCGAGGAGACACTTGATTGTCTAACCGGAAGCTAGGAGGAGACACTTGATTGTCTAACCGGAAGCTAGGAGGAGACACTTGATTGTCTAACCGGAACCTAGGAGGAGACACTTGATTGTCTAACCTGAGGCTTAGAAGCATCTGGTTAGACAATGAAGAATCTCTTCCTCGGGTAGAGATTTCTCTGTCCTACCCTCAAGGTCGTGAATGCTCCCTTTTCTATCCATTTTTCCGTTGAAATAAGTAAATAAATATGCATGTGATATGATAGCCATCGGTATCGAGTCATTTGTATTTAAGGCCCGGATGACAACTGTTAATGACGTCATTGACCCCAATTGACCCCGACATGTCATAAAAATCGATGCATGCGATATGATAGCCATCGGTATCGAGTCATTTGTATTTAAGGCCCGGATGACAACTGTTAATGACGTCATTGACCCCAATTGACCCCGACATGTCATAAAAATCGATGTCATTAACAAAAGCAGGAACCCGAAGTGTCAGTTCCTGTGCATGCAGGCTGTATTGCTGTCTTTGTCAGTTATACAAGATAAATCATTGAAGAGCTTAATTCGTTGACTGTATAATGAAATATTGAGATATCGTTTGTTATGTTGAAGTATATTAGAATTATTCGTGTGAACTTTTAGGTATAAAATGTTACAGTAGTACCTGTTTCTGGCAGTGCGTATGCGTTGTCATATTTGAAACAGTCGCTTTTACACTCGGTATAAATTATACACGTTGACAAGAACATCGGTCGTTACAAATCAAACTTCTCCAATGTCGCATTTTACATCAGCTGGTCACATATTGATTTTCGCTTCTCTGGTTTTGACTGCACAATTTACAAGGCAAGATTGCATGTTCGATTACAGTGTGTACATACATTCCAGAATTCTATTACCATAAACTGTCCACAACGACGTTTAAAATCAATAGATTCGTCACCATCCAGTCTTGTAAATACACCGTTAGGATATCAGCAATTCTAATCAGAGACCCCTTCATAGTCAGTGAAGATTTTTGGTGTAAATATACAAAGCCAACTATAATTAATGGACACAGGATAGGATTGAACATGGGAACCGTTTTACATTTTGATCGAGTGATGTCAGAAAATCAAATAATAGCACCTATTCATTATGGTCATACCCCCAATTCATTATATCGCTATCACCTAATCAATGTGGCACTATCACCAAATCAATGTGGCACTATCACCAAATCAATGTGGCATTATCACCAAATCAATGTGGAACTACCACCAATTCATTACAGCTACATCACGTATTCATTGTAATACTACCACCACTTTATTATAGCGATATCACAAATCCATTAAGGCACTATCACAAATTCATTAAGGCACTATCACCAATTCATTATGGAGGAAATAAATGATGATAACTGCTGTAGGATGAGTGTATCAAGGATTACCGGTAAATATTTATTTAAGAGACACATGTCACGTCATCCGACCAAGGTCCTGAATGTTGATATTCATACTAGAGATAGACTGAAGATCTCGTTAGGTCAAAGTTATGTGACCTGGTTGTGTAAGACATCCTATTTGCATGGTGGACATAATCATGCAAGGGTCATCTCATTTATTTTTTTTTCTGTAGCGTCCAAAAGTAAAGATGACCCTTCAAGATAGTTTTCTCAGATGTTCGGAACACGTGGCAGCTTTTAAACGGTTTACGTAATAAATGTTATCAACACTCAGCGACGAGGTCAAGGTTTGATTTGTCAGTAAGACCATGTCGATTGAAGTGGTATGAAAAATTGTTCAATAGACATACAAGTGATTTTAATAAAGCTAGCTAAATAAGGAATTTAATTCCATCACAGTTGTTTCGTCCTTCTTGGGTTCGTCTGACTCAGTGCTGTCGGGCCTAAATTTCAAAACCGACGAGGTGACTGTTGGAAACCGAAATCGATAGAAAGAAATGTCAAAACCGAGATGGGAAGTTGCCCTAATTCAATAAATTTCGTAATTTTCATTAATCGTATCTTAAAAAGAACGTCAGTGCATGATATATTGAAATTTTGGTTTTCCTCAATGGTCTTTCTTTCACCCTTAGCACCACAAACGAATCCTAGAGGACAAGACAGCTGTCTGGTGCATTTTAATTTATTATTTGGCTTTACTGTATATAATTCTAAATTTGTATCGAAAAGTACCGTTTCACTACTGTGTCTTTTAAGTGACCTACTAGATACCATTCTCGGTCTCTTTGACTGCCAAGCTTTTGCTGACAATGTGAAAGAAGGCTGTAACGCTGGGAGATCAGAATGCCAGATACACATGCCCATCTAAATATCATGACAGGAAGTTGTCGATAGAAGAACAGAACGACATTTCAAGCAACTGAGTAACATTTGTAGCTTTCTATTAAGAAAGGACATAGGTATATACTATGGATACATATTAACTAGGACATTTTCAGTTACCTGGTGCCTACACCTTTATAGGCAGATTGTGTGGGGAATACCGTTAACTAGCTCCAACAAGTACTTCGTGGGATACTCACTTTAAGAACGACATTGTCAATTACTATCAACTGGTTGGGATAGATTTTCTTTTGATTTTGTGCAGTTATGTGGGATTCGTATAATGTTGCCTTCTTCACACTCTGATTCACAGAGGTATACACAGTTCTTATCCAGCTGGTTTGTTATAGCTAGATCATCTGGTGGATTTCGTGTCAATTCTCTCCGTGTGTGGTTTTTAAAGCGAGATCGTCTGGTGGATTTCGTATCAATTCTGTGTGTGTGTGTGTATGTGTGTGTTTTTGTTTTTTTTTTTTTTGAGGGAGAGTGGGGTATAATCGTAGTGAATATAATTGCTAGTGATCTACTAGTAAATCCTATGAATCTCAAAATGGTAGGTTTCATTGCTAGATTGGCACCTGCCACTGAAATGTAGTAACTACACTGAGTTGTGCAGTGACCTACTGGCAAATCCCGTGAAAATGAATTGTCTAGGGTTTCAACATTTTTGTATCCAGTAATATCGAGGTAGAACAAACCCTACTCATATACCATGGAGTCAATCCAGTGACACAACACCAAGTCTTGCTTCAACACATTTTATTTTTCCTTTCATTACCAAAAACAAAATCTTGTATGTTTACAAAAAAAGTTTCACAAATTGACACCAACAAATGTATATTTGAATGTAAACATAACACAATTACGGTTGTTCCAAGTTAAATGGCATGCATTCTCATATAAAGTACTCTAAATTACCATCCCACTCAATTGAAAACACTAGTGGGACGACACGACATAGCTGCAAAATGGACACCTATATCAATTTGTTTTAATAATGACACACACATGGTAGCTGCAGTTTTAGGTTTGATGTAATTCATAGTATAAAGACTTGCACAGAACCATGCAATATAATGATTGGATGATGATAATAAGTCTGTCTTAGATTGTGGAATTGTGGGTAATGCCCTCTATCTGGGAAAGAAGCAGGAAAAAGATACTGGCTTAAATTTGGGAAATAGGAATACCATCCACCACCAAGGATAAACTACAAAGTACATTATTTATTTATTTCAATACTCCTATCCTGGAACAGAAAATGGAAAAGCTGTGTAGCTAGAGATATACAAATTGTATTCCTTCATTATTTTACTAATCAAAATCTTTTGGGAATGTTTGTCAAAATACAATCAGTATTTTCATAATGACAATAAAGCAGCATTTGCATGTGTGTCACATCCAAGTTATCTCCCCTCTATTTCTGATGGCATGGAATCAACCAACAAAAGTGATACAAGATCTATAACAATCTATCGCTTTTTATACATGCTTTTAATTTCATTCCATTTTGAAATTAATATTGAAATATTCAATTAATATTGTTTTTCACTGGAAGCGACCAAAAATCAGAATAAGGCATTTAAATCTTCAGTCATTGTATTATATATATGTGTTTAGAAATAATGAAAAAAAAAACTGCTTACAGGACATCCTTGCTTTTAATACCAGGTAATGGTTACAGGTATTCTCAAGAAAATAACTCTAAAACTGAAACTGGAAATATTACTGTATTCAAAACAACTAGAACTTCAGTAAAAAATATTTCTCAAATCACCTAATTTTGAACTATATTTTCCCCTTTGTGATTACTGCTGTAAATACCCATATTTTCTGAATGCGATAGGATTTGTTAGTGGTTTCCTATTTTAAATTGCACAGAAAAGGAAAAAAAGATTTTTAAAAAAAGATGAAAATTTAGATCATCACACCTGGTATTCCTGAGAGATCAGTATGGTGACTGAAAGCTTCGCCCTGCAGGAGTTTCACATTCTACAGACTGTTGTATACCACAACAAATTGTAGGGATTTTAAATAGAGACATTATGAATTCATCTGTATGGCTTTTTACTTACAAAATAAATTAATATAATACATTGAAATGATAAAAATCATGATAAAATCATAATGAAATCATGAAGTGATGATTGACACAACTTGAGTTCAGGGTCAGAAATGGGGTAAAACTAGTTTTCTTGTTCAACATTTTGTTAAATGTTCACCCTCAAGCAGTATTTCATTTGGTATAGACTAACACACTAGATCATTTCATAACGACGACAATGTTCCTCCTGCCACCGCAGACTTGCAAATGCAATGGTGAATCGCCAACATCACAAAGTTAGGAAGCAACTGTCACTGCACTAGTTGGGGGAGACCTCTTTATTAGAGAGGAACTAGCCTCATCCTGCTCTGCTACTGGCTGTGGTAGCCGGGCAGTGCCCCCTCGGGAACGCCTCCTCTTGCTGGGTTTCTGTGGCTCATTGGCCGGATGTGATTGGTGGTTGGCCTCCTGAGCTTTCTTTGCTGCCCTGTGCTGTCGAGTGTTCTGTGCCACAGCACTGACATGAGGATACAATTTACAAATGTTTCCAATAGCTTTTGTGCGGCCCTCTCTGAACACCATTTTCATGTCTGTCTTTAGGTACTCTGGGTTTTTGATGAATCTAAATCTGACAATGGCTTTGTCACCAGTTCTTAGATGTTCACTGGTCATGCTAATTATGGTTGCAGTCTGTCGCACACTACCAACATGGACTGAAACAGAAGAGATATATGGTATCATATTCTGGAACTAAGAACCAAGAAAAAAAACAGCTCAGAAACTAGAAATGTTGGTTCAACATGAATGTCCCTGTACCCCAATCACATATTGACATGTATCACAGGAGGGATTTTAATCAGAAATTACAAACCTATGCCAACAGTAAAGTTGATAAAAAATTCACATTTTTCATTGCATATCTTAAGTAATTACACCAGGTCTCATGATAACCTCCATATCTCTATATTATAAAGGTTTTTCTTGAAATACTCTTAAAAAAGACTAACAATATGTACAATAAGACAATAAAATGAAACACATGGTAACAATTTAAAATAAACTCTATAATTAAAACTACAACCTTTCTTAATCTGCAAGCTAGTAAGCAAAACTGCACACTATAGTAGGCACATAATATTCATAAGTACTCTGTTGGAAAATCTTCAATTGAGGAACCATAATTCAACAAGAATTTTATTCCAATTTAAAAAAAACATCAAAAAAAACAATAGTATCAAAATTTACAAAATAAATTACCCATAGCTTGGTAGCGGACTGATATTGTGGTAGGATGGTGTAACACCAATATCTCCGACTCAAATTCCCAGCAAGCCTTTGGTTCTAGTCTTGGTGAGATCAGTACCATTCCTTTACGTATAGAGGATCTTTTGATCTGAAATCACAAGTAACTTTTGTGACAAAAAGTTTCAATATCAAACAGAAAAAAAATACAACTGGTTGCCTTCAAAACTTTTTTCCCTTTAGAAATGCAATTATTTTGTAACAATATCATATCCCTCATAAATTTCCTTTCTCAAGTCTGCAAAACATTCACCAACAAGTCCTTTACAATATAATTTAAGAGTGAAAATTCTGTTTTTTTCTCCAAACTCTTTACCTTTTTAAGAGCAAACGATGCTGTTTGTCCGCCTCGAACTTCTCGCACAGACATCCTCTTTCTGTGGATACTTTTGATGAGAATTGGCTGGAAATGTCCAAGAGCATCGGGACCCAGTAATAATGAATCATTAAGTCTTATCTGTCCCTGTAGTAGTGTTCCTGACACCACTGTTCCTACTCCCTGAAAAAACATGCTGGGTTTTTTTATTTTGATTACAGAAAATTTAAATATTACTCTACTTATATTCATAACAAGATATCTATCAAGAAATGTTAATCTATAAATATTTTATTGATATCAGAAAACATTTCAAAACAAATGTGATTGTAATAATATAAATCAGGTGTGTATTTAACATACCACAGACAACTACTTACTGGAACTGAGAATGTATCATCTATCTGAAATTCAGCTGGTTCTGTTGGATGACACTTCACTCTTGTTGTCAGCAGGTTCATAAACATCTTTAGTAAATCTAGATTTTCTCCGGACACATTGGAAACTTGAAATATAGGACACATCCTGCAAAAGAGGAAGTACATTAAGATGAAACTTTTGAAGACAATATATACATGTTTGCAGTTATTTTACAACAACTTAGAAACACCAGCGTAGGTATACAAGATATATACGGTTTCAGTGTGTGTAACACTTGACAACAAGAGCAGAAAGATTAAAAAAGAACAGCTTTGTCTGAACCTTAGTGATGTCTGAACTATGCAGTGTTTGAACCTATTCTTTCTAACTACCATATTTTTATCGAATAAATATTAAACATTAATTCTGTTTTTAAGAATTAAGCCAGGGTGCCGGAATAATGTATTACACATCACCTTGAATACCTTTTGGTTAAATAACTATTGAGAAGCTTATCGTGAACCTTAATGAAAATAACACTATGGCTTGGGGGTTGTCCAGATACCAGAAAACAAATCAAGTGATGTTGAATGATATGATCAGTTACTGAAAACAGCCTCTAAAAAAGCTGCACAAAAAAAATCAGGATTGTGAACAAGAGAGTGTATAAAAAAATTTCCATTAGCAGTCCAGTAGTTTAAAAGGAGACCCAATGGTAAAGCATAAAATATAGCAACACCTGTAAAAAGTGATTCTTACAAATTTAAGTAAATCAAAGCAGGCTGAAGATTACATTTTGAACTAATTAGTCTGGTATTTAGAAAGGAGCTATAGGAGAAATATTTGTCATTCTAAATCCTACATTTCGTTCTCAATTAACATATTGTTGAAAAAGGAAAACCAAGACTTTGGTTGTATTAGTATATGCAAGCATTGACACGTTGGAATGTAGCAGTAAATATTTATCATCTCTCTGAAACTTTATTTAGAGCTTCAAACAAGATGATGTTTCTTGTTATGGATCTTACTACATTAAATCCATTTCGTTAGGCACTTAATCAGCTTGGAGTACTTTCTAACCACAGTTTACTAACCTTTCTGATGTGAAGTTTGTTGCTGAGCATACTACATCATCCTGATTCTGGACAAGGATTGGGATCTTTCTACAGCCAGGAGATTTGAGAATTCTTTGCAACATCTTGAGAGTTTCCTGAAGGACATTTGCTGGGCACATGTCTATCTTTGTAACAACAACAAACACTGGCACACTTAGTGCCAGAGCTAGACCCAGGTGTTCTTTTGTCATTCCTATCACCCCAGCATTGGCTCCAATCTGTAAGATAAAAAAGAAAGCATATCTAATGATCTTACCATCTGTAAAACGGAATATAACTGTCAGAATATAACTGTCATACCGCTAAGCTTGAAAACATAATTCAAAAAATTAAAAATTCAGAATCACACCAGCAATCCTAAAACCTACAACCAATCACAAGACACCAGCCCTAAAATCTACTACCAATCACAAGACACCAGCCCTAAAATCTACAACCAATCACAAGACACCAGCCCTAAAATCTACAACCAATCACAAGACACCAGCCCTAAAATCTACAACCAATCACAAGACACCAGCCCTGAAATCTACAACCAATCACAAGACACCAGCCCTAAAATCTACAACCAATCACAAGACACCAGCCCTAAAATCTACAACCAATCACAAGACACCAGCCCTAAAATCTACAACCAATCACAAGACACCAGCCCTAAAATCTACAACCAATCACAAGACACCAGCCCTAAAATCTAAAACCAATCACAAGACACCAGCCCTAAAATCTACAACCAATCACAAGACACCAGCCCTAAAATCTACAACCAATCACAAGACATCAGCCCTAAAATCTACACTATACATTTATCTCATATCCATTAAATCTATACTTAGCCAAAACTATCTCTATACAAAAAACCCTTTATTTTCACATGTCAAGTTTTAAATTTCAGAAACCACACTCCTCAAATGTAATGTCTGAGAGATTGAAACAGTTTGTCTTTTGCCTTTATGATTCAATCAAATTTTAAAAGCATCTACAACATTCAAAATCAAAAGCAGGATATCTATGAAATGCTTCAATCAAAAACTGAAAGAAAAAAAATCAATTTTGATATCTGATGAGCCAAGTGGACACTTACCATCAACATGGCAAAGTCAGGTGCATGCCCTGTCATTCCAAACACTGTTGTCTTCAGGTATTTCTCATGTCCAGCCAGGTCAATAAATGTTACCACCTATGACAGAAACATTTATGTAATACCCACATCAACCTATTTGGAATTCTTTTTACAATGAATGCGTGTTGGGATTTTAAAAGAGGTCTTGATAAAAGTTTCAACATATATAAGAGTTGTGATAGATCACCTACTCCATGTTCAGCATTTGAATAAAATCAGAAATCACATGTTCAAACTTGAAATGTCACAGAATGCTCTAAACCACGGCATTGTCAATCATGATAGAATGGCATTGAAATAAAGTGAAGTGAAATGATGTAAAGGTTTTGCAGAAATATTTACATATGATGTATACCTTTGATGCCTGTTCACATATCTTGACCCAGTCAAGATGGCCGTGATCAGGTTTGTTAACAACCTTCCCAACGGAATCAAAACCCAGGATATCATTGCCTACACTGCTGGTCCTCCCTGATTCCATCTCATGTTTGTGTCTAAAAAGTCTCTGTCTAGCCATTCCTCGGCCATTGTCTAGCTCTCCGTGTGTGAGCACTCCCAACAATGTGCTTTTTCCAGCATCCACATTCCCCACAACTGCTACTCTGTCAACATGAAGGCAAATGTTATCAATCAAAACTCTACATCTTTATGGTCACTGTTGATATGTTGAACCAAGTCAGTAGTTATATAATCATGTCAGAAAACTATTGTTGGTTATGTTATGACAACGCCCAATATAATTTCTTTAAATTCCTGTCAGTGTTAAAGGAGCAGTTGACCTTGAGGTACCAGCCCTCGTGAAGACCATCTAATACTGCTGCAACATCTGCGGGACCAGTATCTTTTTTCAACCTAAACAGCAAGGACTTTCCTTAGTTGACTTTGTAAGCAGGGTAAGCAGAAGCAGGTTGAAATGTCACTGTGTGTGTGTGTGGAGGCCTTAAACAGGCCCTGTCCTTAGGCGACACCATCAGCACCAATCGCCATGATTGGGCTTGGTGACATTGGCGATGACACTTCTGATGGAAGAACAACCTTTTGATCACGAATGAGTTGATTTGTTTTTTTGATGTACAATGATGGCCGGCAGCGAGTAAGGCAACGTTGGAAGGAATACTTCACAGACTGCTGTGTAACCCAGCATAACAGATTTGGTGGGGGTAGTGTAATGATCTGGAGTGGCATATCCAGTGGAAATCGAAACAGATAAGTCATTGTCAATGCCAATTAAATGCAATTTAGAACCAGAAGAAATTTAAGCACCCATCTCAGTTCCATCTTTACAGAGTCAAGGGGCTAGGTCTATTTTGCAGCATGATAATGCAACATACCACACCAGTCACATGACAAGGACATTCTTACAGCAACACAACATCCAAGTTTAAAATCGGTACAAAATATCCTGATCTGAACACCATAGAGCATATCTGGGATGTTCTTGGAAGACGAGTTTGGTGTCTGCCAAATCTGCCTTTCAACTTCTAGGAACTGGCACAGGCATTGAATTTGGAGTGGAACGCCATCTCAGTTCACACATCATCAAGATTCAGGCTCCATGCACAGGCATTTTAATGTTGTGATCCAGCCAATGCTTGTAACACAAGTTAGGGTACTGACACTATTCTTAGACACATGAACACCACATGTCTTGTACATTACACAAAATCAGTGAACCAGAACATTGGCATTCAACCAACCATAAACAAATATCCCCAACGGAATCATTTGACTCCTCATTTACCATATTTCACCGAAACTTGACATAGCTGCCACTAATATAAATTCTGAGAACTTATTTTTATTTGTTAAGTATATATTAGGTAAATTAACTCAGCAACTGCTTCAAATTGATAACTTTACATCAGCATTTATTTTATTTCAAAGGATATATGGAAGAAATGTAGTCATAATCTCTTCCCAACCTCCACATGTAAATCTACATCTCCCCCCATACCCAAATGTAAATCTACATCTCCCCCATACCCAAATGTAAATTTACATCTCCCCCACCCAAACATGTAAATCTACATCTCCCCCCATACCCAAATGTAAATTTACATCTCCCCCACCCAAATATGTAAATCTACATCTCCCCCATACCTAAATGTAAATTTACATCTCCCTCACCCAAACATGTAAATCTACATATCTCTCACCCTTATCCCCACGTGTAAATTTATATCTCTCCCACCCCCATATGTAAATCTACATTAGTTGCCAGTGACTATATTTAAACAAAACATATGCCTATGTTTAAGATACCATGAAAAATTTTTGAAGGAAATTTGGAAAGTATTTGATCCCATCAGCCATCATAGTTTCAGTAGCCATCACCACAATGTGTGAAAATAACAATCTAGCCAATGTGTAACAGCAGTGAATACTTTTAAGTTTCAATGAAATTAGACAAAAAGACTGGAAGGAAGGAGTTGTCTGCAAAAAGATTTTTAAAGATTTTTTTCAAAAAGAAAAGAGGCAAAACTCCAGAAGAAAGAGTCCAAATAAAGATTTTAACACCACATAATAAGTCAGTTCATTGTTAAATCCTATTTTAATTGGATAGTTCACTCATAAGAGTTCAAAAAATCATAAGTAACCTTTTTGGACTTTAATCAATCAATGAAAAAGGAATAACCAATATAGTGTACCCACCTGACCTCCATGAAGTCCTCTGGTTCCAGGGTTTTCCTAAGAAGGAACTCCACCACACTTCCCCCTGCCTCTTTTCTCTCTCGTAACTTCACCATCTCGAGATTCTGAGGCTGGGCAATACTTGTAAGTGTGGCTATCGAGGCCTGCATGTCTTCCTCTGACAGTCCTGGTGCTCCCCCCTCTATTGTACAATTATTTGATAACTAAATGTTCATTCAAACTAATGGAGTAAATATGACAAATAAAAACAGCTCAAGATCTCATTCTAAAAATTGGCATCGAGCAACTGGATAAAATAACTTGACAAACAAAAATTTTTTTTTTGCAATCAACAATGAATTCTGTTAATATACATGTAACAGTCACCTCTATTAGAGTTTACAGGACAATAAGGTTTGAAGGTTTAAATTGTAAATTTATAAGTGAGAACATATCTAGTATAATTCCTGTGATACAATTATTACTTAGGTGAGGTTAATGAAAACATGAAAATTTGTTTGGTCTTTATTTAAATCATGTCATCCCATTGTAATGTTCTGTGTTGCCACTTGGGATGCATTAATACAAACATGTATTAACAGTAAATGGAGTTGCTTTTCTATGAATTATATTAATATCTATACATGAAGGATTGTCCCATGCTATCTTCTGTTTGTCCAGACTTCTGTTATGCAGGTCTAAATACAGAGATTTATATATGGGTTGACAAGAAAAGTAAACAAGACAGGCCCACAACTAAGAGGAAAAATAACATACCTCCAGTTCCAATTTCATATATGGTTTCCCCCTGTCCCTCTATAATCCTCTCCTGGATTGTCTCCATCAATATATCAAACTCCTCACTGCTGGGACTGACTAGCACTGTCTAAATTACACAACCAAACAGAAAGATTACATCAAAACTGATTTTGTAGATTCATAATTAGGCTCTATAAATATACAATCAATGTGAAGTTTTTCTTACATTGATTTAATCAACAAGCATTTAGCAACATTACCAGGAAAGCTAACAAAATGTTTTGTGCAAATACCTTCAATGACAATGTGGCCATCTCTGCTGCCATTTCCACATCTTGTTCGTCTGGAGAGAACAGATTTTCAGCCCGATTGACGCCGTTTTCCATCTCTACAGCTGCTGCCATAATGACTTTTTTTCAATGATTATTATACTGACAGTTTGTTTTAAAAATTATATACTGTTTTCTTGACTCTAAACACTATATAATTGTCACTAACCACAAATGTGTTTGTAACATAATGATTTAATTTTCCTTATTACATTTTGAAAACTCTGCAGATCCTTAGTCCTCACATCCTGATAAGCCTGTAAAACAGAGAAAAAGAAAATGTTTCTACATAAAGTAAAGTCAAATGTTCTTCGACACAATTTGTACAAAAAGTTATTTGGGGCACAATAAATAGCCTCTTTCTCTTTAGAAACCAAGGAAAAAACAAAATCTAAATAACAATTTGCAACGCAGATTCAAAATCACTTGACACTAAAAATAACAAGCACAACCTACTTCTTTTAGATGATATGATACATTATTCCTTTCAATCCATTATCCACAAATAATTTTGAAATACTACATGTAGGCCCATCAAGAAGAACTGTCCGACGCTTTCATCAAAACTGAGTTGCCAGCAATATCTGAACATCTGATTCACATACATGTACTATATAATATTAGACATTTTTCTACTGATGCAATCCAATGAAATGAAGATTTTAAATATACACCAGACTCCAGCAATTAAATATATATATATATATATGTATACCGGTAAGACAAACTTGACCTACATCTACATAGTCTGTATATAGATCACACAGCAATTGCAATGGATTTCATCATCTACATATTTCACCTGGTCATTGTTCTATTGGCCCATTATGTGTATCACTTATTTTATAATTAATCATAACCAGCCTCCTTATTGGATGCAAGCTTTTTATATATAATTGATGTTAATTGTAATGTAAAACAAATTCACTATGATTACCAATTACTCCCAGACCAACAGGTAATATTTCACATTATTTGATTCAAATAGGTTAAATCCACACATATTTTATAGAGGATTTCATCACAATTACATCATTTATCAAAATATGCTAAATTATTCACAAATGTGATATCTCATCTCAAACATCTCGACTTTTACTGTATATGTTAATATCATTGTATAATTTAGATTTGTTCTTAGAATGTGAATATTAAATGGGACAGGAAACTTCTACATCTAAACTTTATCTAGCTGAGGACAGTATCTGTGGAGAACAAAAGATCATAGCATTCAAAATGCTGATGTATAATTTGGACAGGAATAAATGGCAGTTTCTGTAGAACAGGAGAGAATATCAAGTGGAAGATTTGCTCCACTCGTTTGTAGTTTGATGGGGTAACGGATTGTTTTTTTGATTGTATTCTATAATGCAGCAATAACTTTGTAAGATGATCGCCGTGTCTACTATGTCCGACTAGGAGTATTACTATACTTTTCATCACCACAGCAACATCAGAGTAGACTATCGTTAACGCTATTTCAAAGAGTATTGCAATATTGCGTTTGTCTGATAGGGCGCGTATACACAATTTACGAGTCAAAAATGATCTATCATAACTAAAGAATTGAATTTATCAATCTATGATAGAAATAGTGATACAAAGTGAATGCAACACAGCCAATTCATGTGATATTTAAACCATGGTTTTGAAAACAGACCATACTGTGACAATCTGGCACAAGAAAGTTTGGCAAGAGAGCGTAGTGTCAGTTAAGAAATGCTAAAGCTCTGTTCATTAATTTGACAGATTAAACAACAAAATATAAATCACCTATTTACAATGGATCGTGCAAATACTTCTAGCGAATTATCCACACCCGGGACAAATCTTTAGAAACTTTCCTTCTTAGCTTGCACAACATGTCATCACGCGTTGTGTAAAATTAAAAACGACAAACTTCCGTCTAGGTAACGTCAATTCCGGAAAGCATCATTTTCCATGTGCTTACTTACTTTGCGATACTAAGCGATGTTAATACCCTATACCAGACTCGTTGTTTTCATCCCATTTCATGTCTTTCACACCACTTCCATTTTTTTATATTAACCTTGTAGTTGTTGTACGGGAATTCCTGATTTTTCCAATATTGGTCCAATCTATTCTTAAAGGATTTTTTATGGTTCTGTTATAATCTGTTCTGGTAGGTTATACCAAATATGTACACTTTGTAGTGTGAAGTAGTTTATCCTAAGTTTTAAATTACTCTGCTGTGTGTAGAATTTTAATGAGTTCCGTCTATTCCCTTGATGTTGTGATTTATTTTTCCATTTGCTTGCCTTGGGGATCATAGTACTCGTGGATAATCTTGTACATCTCGATCATGTCTCCCCTTATTCTTCTGGAAGCTAATGTTGGTAGTTTGAGTTCTGTAAGCTAATGTGGATATGTCATTCGTCTCTGCCAAAAGACAGTATTTTAAGAGTAAGAAATAGATCACTAAAATCCCTCATGTAGAGGTTTCTTTTTCTTTTTGCTCTTCTTTTTTCAATTTGGAATTTCATATTCGTTAAAAATTCAGTAAGAATAAGTATTCTGGGTTTATCGGCGCGTAAACTGTCAAGTTGAAAGCTTGCCCTTGGATACAACCACAACATCGCAGACGGGATCTCTTTCTCATCTTTCTATGAAACGGAAACCGCCTCACGTTCAGGGCGTCGACCGATACAACTGGATTGCTGAGATTAATAATAATAATAATTCTTTATTTTCATGTTTAGTACTACACACACACACACACACACAACATACACACATATACACTCACATACATATATCATCTACCCAACTGATATACACATGTAGCTTAAGATAAATCATGTAAATCAAAGTCAACAATTAAATATATACTAATTAAATGATTAAAAGATTAAAACGTAATTCACCTAGAACTTGATACAGCTGTAACAATACATAATACATAAAATTTAATCATAAAATTTTGAAACCAGATAAATATATACATACACAAGTTAAGTACACGTTTATTCATTACATGACCTGTTTGAAAAATATTAACAGACAACATCCTGATAAATTTAGTATGAATAATGACTACAGGGAGAACTTTATATTTGAAACAAAAGATATTTTGTATTCTCTCGTTAACAATAAAAGGCTGTAGGAACATTTCAGTTTATTTGGAAGTTCATAACTAGTAACTAAAGTACTTTTTTGAGATATTTGGTTAATGGCCTCCGTAGATACGTTGGCCAACGCTGCTCATAATCTATCGAAAAAAATATCTTACACTCTACACTAGTTCCCCAATTATAAATGTAATGGCCACATTTGGTTTTCTGCGTATTGTTGCATCTTCGAAATTCCATTTACGATCACTCTCACAAATAAAAGGCGCAAGTGAAGTAATTTGATTGGTCTAGAGCAGTTCCTGGAGAAAACAAGTGACCAATCACTGGCTTATACTCCCCATACCGTTATGCGTCCTCGAGAATTGTGTTATGAACATTAAAGGATGAAAACTAGTCATATTTAGAAGGTGTTGCGCATAGAACCTTCACTTTTGCCTTTATACACGTACCATACGAACTGTTATACTATAATGGTGCAATATGTTTCTAAAATGGTCCGAAATATTCATGTGTGGAACTGACTTGAAGGTCAGAAATCATTATGGCCATATAGAGACACCATCTTATACAACGCGACGAGTGAAGCATTTTTCAGCGAGTTTCCCCCGACCGATTTAAAAGAATCATGGTGACATCGAAAAATTTGATACCCAGATCCATTAATTTGCGAATATGTGATCCCTGTGAATTTGAATTAAGGACACTAGAGGTACCTCTGCAGACAGCCTCGAAGTTCGGCCTTTCCTTGCAAACTGAGCAGCAAACATGACACGAGACAGGGTATGATACTTTGATATTAAGAAAAATATGTAAAAATGCTCAGTTTTCATTTGATTTCACGAGCTTAAAACTGCAAAGCGACCAAAACTCGAAAATATTCCAAAATTACATAAATCTTTTATTGACCATCTTCTAGTATTAAACTAGTTTAAGTTTTGATAGAGATTTTTTAGGATACTTTTCATGATTAAGAAAAAGGGTCTCTGTGCTTTATTTTTGTGCCAGTTTTCCAAGATCGAGCAACCTACTGAAAATTTTATTTTCTGGTCCTAAATATCTGGGAAAATTCTCACTATGTCGGATTTCACGAATGTGAAATATGTTATTTGTAGTGATAGTTCATGCCAAATTTAATTGAAATCTGCCAAAAGACGTCCATGGCATTTAAATTAAAATAAACGATACAATTTGGTAGATATCCATTAAATATTCAAACTGGTTTATTATATTCCTCTGTTTTCATGTTTTTATCGTCTTACATTCCAAATACAGAGATGATATACTCGATTCTCAGTTTCATGACATACGAATGACTCCGGGTCCGGTATTTGGGTTGGATTTTTAGTTTATGTACAGGAAGTGGAAATATAGCACTGGAGAAAAAAAATGAAATAAAAAAACCCCACATACACCATAATTTCTAATTTTCACATAGGCATACTTCCATATAGTTAGGATAACGTTATTTCAAATAAAGGTATCGTTTCTTTATTTAAGATTACTTTATGAGTTAATATAAACACTAATGAATAAGTTACACGATTCCTGTGACGTAAAGCGCATCTCGATGGTCTCTTCCTGGATAGGAATATTTCGTGAACCGGTTGAAGCTTTGATTACTTTCATTACAATTTGCCTTACGCTCAACACAGTTCTTACATCCATTGTCTACCTTTGAGTGTAACTTTCGCTTTGCACATTGTACTTAAGAGTTAAGAATACTGTTTTAATTTACGAAACAGCAACAAGCACCTGTAGGCCGTTTGCAACAGCCTCAGATTTCCATTGAATTGAGAACAGTTTTTACTAAGCTATAACTAACAACATCGACCGTTTTCAACTATGCTAGACTTTTCCATGTTTGAACTGTCTCAGTTTATAAAATATGGATAACTCAAAGCAACCAAAATCAGACATTTATCACGAGCGACAGGTGAAGGAACTATGTGCACTTCATGCACTCAACAACCTTTACCAGGACAAAAAGGCATTCAGCAAGAAGGATTTGGATGAAGTCTGCATTAGGTGACCACAGTTTATTGAAAAATAACATGCATTTGGGTTATATATTTAATTGTTATTATTTCAATGCATTAGTGTATATCGGTTATTCCAGTCTTTCAATTATTTTTGGTATAATTTGTATATGAGTCAAGGACACGTAAATAATTTTATGTGTACACATTTAATGTAAACAATTTGTATACGCACGATCATAAGATAACATGGCAGATTTCTGAGCAATGGTATCTAAAGTGATAACAAATATTATTAACAATTCCTCCAGTGTTTAATTGGTATGTGGTCGAAACATATTTTGAAAATGTACAATATAATTAGATTTTAAATCACAGCATCTCATGGTTTTGCATTTTAAATTGCTACACAAGTGATTTAATGATTGGCCCTTCATTTTACCATGTTGAAGTCTGTGTGTTTTTGCTAAATACCATATACAAAATCAGACATCTATTTTTGCGCCTCTGATAATCAATAAAATAAACCCACCAGCAAAACTCTGAAGAGTTCTTAGTTCATTTTGCATTTATTTGTGATATCTTTCATTTATTACAATTATTTATTGACGAATTAGGTCCAATGCAAGAGGTAATGCTATTGTTTTATACATGTCAATTTTTTTCACTGAATGTATAATGGTGTATATCATGTATGACATTATTTGCCAATCTGTTCATCTGTTGGACACTAATTCCTTTTTAATGTGCATCAGTTAACTTATCATCAATATTTTAAAATGTGTTTTCTGAACTGCAATTTGATTTGATTGTATTGTTTAGTTAAGAGTTCTGCCCCTTGTTTTTTATGAATACATACAATTTAGTGAGTTTTCAACAAATTTCTTTCACACAAGGTACACTAAATGACATTGAACAGTATTTTGACATTCTAATTGCCAAGAGTTACTGTCCTTTGCTTCACTCTCAGAGGTATAGGGATAAGCTTGACAGCTAATGGGGGCAGAGGATGTATTTTGATTGAATAATAATTGGAGAAGTTATTTTTCTTCTTTTAATCTGTATAATTTTAATCTTGTCTGGAAATCTTTTCATTGGATTTTAACTAATTTCTTTGAGACTTAGTAGCCTGTATAATTATGTGACATGAAATTTTGTATTTTCTTGATCAGCATTTTGGCTCAACATTTAATGGAAGAGTTACTGCCCTTTTTTCCCATTTTTGTATAATATTAATCTTGTCCAGAGATTTACAACACTTTGTTATACCTTCTCTCAAAGTCTTTAGCAAATTTCTGTAGGCTTTATCACCATAACATGATATTGTCCTTTTGATCATCAATACACATGATGTACCATAGTATCAAAGGTGTTGATGTGAAATTGAATTGAACAAGTAGATCTATAAATTTCCTATTTTCAAGTTATATTGCATTTTGTAATTAGAAAAATATTAGTGTTTTTATTATTCAAAATAGTGAAGTTTTTATTTTCTTCCAGTTTTAGCTTGCCAGCAGTAATATTATTGACTCAATGTATAACGATAATTGTTGCAATATGCATTAGCGATATATAATACTATGGTTTAATATTTTATTTTTTATTTATAGGCAGTAGGTATGAACATGTGATATAAAATCAACTTTCTGGTAACAATCTTGACTTTTTATTTACAGACTCTCTCCTGATCATTTCATCAACCCACACAGAAGTGTCCTTGGCTTTGGCAATTATGATGTCAACGTAATCATGGCAGCCGTTCAGAAAAAAAATTGTGAAACCCTTTGGTTTGATAAGAGAAAGTGAGTAAAATTACTCTGGAGTACTAGAATATTAAAATGAGATAAATTATTAAACTAATATCTTAAAGTTGACAAGTAGTTCACTTGAAAGAATCAATCTTACTTAAAAGTAAGCAAGTTTAGCTCTTCATCTTAAAGTTTGTAAATTTTTCCCCAGTGGACTTCACTGGAAAACAGAATTTGCAAATATTAAAAGGTCATGCACGAAAACAGTAAAAACATATGTGGCAGGTGTATTCTGACAATGGCTGTGCAAGTCCAAGAATAAAAAAATTTACCCAATCAGAATAAAAGTTCATACGACACCGCCGGTAGAAGATTTAAGTGTGACATTTTAATGACAATACTGTCACCTTCATCAGACAAATGACCAGGGCAGTACAGAACTAACACAACTTTTTTAGCTATACTATAAACCTATGTACACTCGGGTAGAAAACAGTTTGACAAGGTAGCCAAAAAATTTAAGTAAAAAACTTTACAAAATGGTAACAATGTACCGTAATAGATTTGTGTTATACTTAAATCTTCATCTTGAGTTTTGATAATAAAATTTTTTTATGGTGTTTTCTTTTCTAAAATATCATACGAAGGTTACCCTTATACCCTTATTGTGTTTTGATTCATTTGGGGGCTGATCAGAAAAAATGGCTGACAAAAGACCTTGATGGATTGAGAGTTAAAGATTATTATGGATATTTTGTCCAATTTCACATACACTGTAATTAAGAGCAAAAGCAAAGGAAAGAAGAACAGAAGGGAAAAATCTAACATTTAAAGAACATATAAAGACCAAGCAATGATGGATGTCAAGAGTCCAGTTGGATCTCTTGTTAGTGTCCAGTGCTGATTTTAATATGAACAAGTCTACATGTTAATTATAAAAGTAACCATAAACGATTTCCTTTTTCCAGGGATATTAAATGTTTGATCCCAGAGAATATTTTTGGATTCATCCTGAATACACCAACAGATTATAAATGGGGTATGTTGAGACTTCCATTCAAGCGAAAGCATTGGATAGCTTTTCGCAAGATAGGAGATGTTTATTACAATCTGGACTCCAAGCTAGATACCCCGCAAGTGATAGGGGATGAAAAGATTTTGCTTGGATTTTTGCGTCATGAGCTTGAAGATGAAGAAAAAGAACTACTGTTAGTGGTGCATCAGGATGTTGAACGTAAGGGATCCTGGAGAAAGACAACCTCAGAGGAGAAGAAGTCGAGGAAGTCAAGTGCTAGTAAGAGCAAGAAATCAAGTGAGTCAGGGACTCCTACTCACTCTGGGAGCCAGAACACACCCAAACATCTTGCCTCTCATAAAGAAGATGTCGTCCAGCCATTTCAATGTAATTCTGCCAACACTAGTGGCAATCCTACCTCATCAAACACCAATACTACACCACATCTGCAGAGCCTACATGACCTCTGATGAAATATCAAGGTCTATCAACACCTTGCTGTATTAGAAACTCCTGCCTTCACTGGTCATACTCATCTGAATATGCTTTAATATCTAGTATTATCTACAGAATCTCCATCACTTATGACCTTCATAGCTCAAGGTCATCATTTTGTTCATGTGTATCAGAGCACAGATTAATCGTTGTATATTGCTTGTTGTATCATTCATTTGGTTTTCCAAAATTGATAAAGATATTTGAAATATGCACTTTTTTATGTTTACTTCCCACATAATTTGTGTGATGTACAGCTGTTTGAAATTAAGTTTAAGTTTCATTCATCTTGCCAGCTAATTGTATTTATTTGATGATTAACTTGGAATGAAGGTGTTTTAACATCATGTGTTGTCAAAGGGATATTCCAGTAAAACATCTTCTTGATCCAAAAATTCCAAACTCACTTTTATTCTTTGTTTGGTTTCCTGCCTATTAATACTGAGCAAATTATTAATTATATCTTATGAGTGGTACCCCTAAACAAAACCTAGTCCTGGGGTGGGACAGATGTTTTATTGGAATAGTGCTTAATTCAAAATTTGATGTTACTTATTTTGGATCAAATATTACATCTATTCTCATGATTTTTTATCTCACATTTATTTTCATGTCATTCCTTGTTTGTCATTAAAAATGATCTATATTATGCATATATTTTTCATGAAGTTCCAACCAGAACATGGATTGTTAAAGAGTCTTTGAGCCGTTCTTTAGAATTTTAGGATTTTCTATGTTTTTACTTCATGATATTCTATTTTGTTGATGTATTTTATACAGCTGTGATTGGATGTATGAGAAAGTGTGATAACATTCGTAATTTTAGCTCGATTTTTCTCTTGACAAAATATGTGGGGTGTGGCATTTTGATGTTGTTGTGTGAACATTTATCCACAACTTTTGGCAAGAGGAAACTCAGGTGTCATCTATACAGCTGTTACTGGAAGGAACAAGAAAGTGTGGTGTTGTGCTAACTCATCATATACAGTGTATGTTTTTGATACAGTTACAGTTGGATGTTTGAGGATGTGTAGTATATTGTTAGTACATGGAATACAATATACAGTGTGCAATACATTGTATGTCACATAACTTGTACCATATACAGTTGTGATCAGACTGAAACAGAACATGGCATCTAATAATTCACAATACATGTTTTTTATACAATGGTAATTGGATGAATTTGGAAACACAGTATGTCCTGTGCCACCAGCGATAATGTTGCCTCGTATTCTCTATATATTGTGTTTTATTTTCTCATATTTTTAAAATGAGAAAGCGATGTTGTGTAGACGATATGGTGTGTTATGTGAAAATATTGTTAATAATTATTGTATATATACAAGTTGTATATACGGAATAACCAGAATTTATACAACTGGTCATACAGGTAAGTTTTGTTTAATCATATGATGTAGTTGTAAATATTTTCTGGAACACTACTTAAAAAATAACTCGAAAAAATCCTCATAGAAAAGGTAAGGAAATGTCGGAATACTTAATGAAGTTTATTTATTTGAACCTTGAGGTCATATGCTATCTTTCTTTGTATTGGAGTAGCCTCCCTTAAATTGCAATTTAAAGTGATGCAATAATTCAGAACCACCAGGATATGTACATCAATAAATGCATACTTATAATGAGTCCATGTCACAGTAAGGTAGCATACATCCTTAAGTCTACATGTCACAGTAATGTAGCATACATCCTTAAGTCTCAATGTCACAGTAAGGTAACATACATATGGATATCCTTTAGTCTGCATGTCAAAGTAAGGTAGCATATCGATATCTTTATGCTTACATGTCACAGTAAGGGAGCATATTGACATACATTTATGCTTATTTGTCACAGTAAGGGAGCATATTGACATACGTTTATGCTTACATGTCACAGTAAGGGAGCATATTGACATAAATTTATGCTTCCATGTCACAGTAAGGTACCATAGCATATCAATTTTATGCTTGCATGTCATAGTAAGGAATTTACATTTATATATATGTTCTATTTTGGAAACAAGTACTGTAATGTATATAAATACATGTATATGTATGTAAATCAAAGCACATGAATGGTAAAGGTATGTTTGTTATTCAATTGGACAAAGATAATGTACATGTGTGAGCTGGTAAAGATTCAAATATGTATATTTTAGGTCTGTCCAATTGTGAAAGGGAGCTGTTTATACCAAGTGCAAAAGTGAGTGACATTCTCTTGACTGAAGGGATTGTGTATCATATTTTCTTGGTTATAAGCTGCAGATTTTTCCCTCGGTGGTTGGGCGTGCGGCTTATATACCAGGACATCTTATGTGGATTTGGTAGTAAATGTGTTTAAATCTCAAAATAGAGGGAGAACATCACCATGTGTATGGAATCAATCCATCATATATACTGTACATTTCTCTTAAAAAACAGATTCTAAGACAAGTGAGTCACACCCTACAGAACTAGGTATTACCGCTGGATTATGACAGTAGTTAAATGAACTTCTTTATGTTGATAGATTTTACTAATTATCTTATGTACATTGATAGATATTACTAATTATCTTATGTACGTTGATAGATATTACTAATTATCTTATGTACATTGATAGATATTACTAATTATCTATGTACTTTGATAGATATTATTAATTATCTATGTACTTTGATAGATATTACTAATTATCTATGTACTTTGATAGATATTATTAATTATCTTATGTACGTTGATAGATATTACTAATTATCTTATGTACATTGATAGATATTACTAATTATCTATGTACGTTGATAGATATTACTAATTATCTACCGCAGGTACGTACATTGATAGATATTACTAATTATCTTATGTACATTGATAGATATTACTAATTATCTTATGTACATTGATAGATATAACTAATTATCTATGTACGTTGATAGATATTACTAGTTATCTATTTACGTTGATAGATATTACTAATTATCTTTGTACTTTGATAGATATAACTGTAACAGTTATACCTGTCAGTTGAAACGCTTTTTATTTATTACATAAATGTATTGTATTATCATTTTCAATGTTTATTTTGAGGAATTAATTTTTATAACAGAATTCTGTAAATGACAAAAAAAAAAAATCATGGGAAATGGACATGAGAATACAGCTATCAGGTACAATTCTACACTTGTTAAATATAAGCACCCTACCCTGACTTAGATGACAGGAAATGTAATTTCCAAATGGCAATACAAATTTTTAAAGTGTTATTATCTAAAATGTGATGAAATTTAAACTGAATTAGAACATGCTTTTTATTCATACCAAATGACCAGTCTGCTACTTCGATAGCAAGATCTCTATGATATGATAATTCAGTTGCTGCCAAATAGTTAATTATTTATGTGAATACATCTCTACTTATGAAACTATTGTGAATCTGGTTCCTAATGATGTAGGATACATATGTGTATTGTTACTGCCAGAATCTAGTATAAAAACATTTACAGCACAATGTTTGTATGTGTGTTGTCGTCACGTCATTGTGATGTTTTAGTCTTTGTACATGATACCCAGTATAAATGAAATAATACCAGGAAATTCTTAGACATAAAGGTCATGTTCTTGATAGAATCAGTCATTGGTTTAAGGGAAAATCAAAATGAATGAGGTATTTTACTAGAACTCTTCAAGTTTTTACTTTAATCAAAGTTCCATGAAAAACCATATTTGCTTTCCTAGATTTAAAAGATGATTCTTAGTACATAAAAACTCTTTGATGGACTGTTGTAATGTTAGAAAAAAAAAGAAAAAAAAGACAGAAGAAAGTAATTTGATATGTTTATTGTCACATTTCTTTCTTTCACCATTTCTAGATGATCTCTTGTAATCTAACAATTTCATGTTCAAACAAATATTTATATCAGTTGTTATAAACAGAACAGGATGACAAGTAACTACATTGGGAACTTTAGGATTAATTTAACCAGAGCTTTTGTGATATCATTTACTGGACACAATCAACATGCAGCTGATTATTAACAGACTTAGCACACAAAGTGCCTCTGAGCTCATGCGATGGCACATCATCTGTCTGGCATCAGCTGAAAAACTATAATGCTCACAATCATAATATTTAGCTTAAAGATATGAATTTGGGTGAAGGGTGATTATCTTTAGTCAATTAAATACTTATGCTTATGTTCAAAGGAAGACAGGTTTGTCTAAAATGAAACATAATGGCTAGTGCCAGCACTACACTAAGTGAGGAGTGTCTAAATCCTGACTCTTGGTCAATGAAACATAATGGCTAGTGCCAGCACTACACTAAGTGAGGAGTGTCTAAATCCTGACTCTTGGTCAATGAAACATAATGGCTAGTGCCAGCACTACACTAGGTGAGGTGTGTCTAAATCCTGACTCTTGGTCAATGAAACATAATGGCTAGTGCCAGCACTACACTAGGTGAGGTGTGTCTAAATCCTGACTCTTGGTCAATGAAACATAATGGCTAGTGCCAGCAGTACACCAGGAGGATGTGTGTCTAAATCCTGACTCTTGGTCAATGAAACATAATGGCTAGTGCCAGCACTACACTAAGTGAGGAGTGTCTAAATCCTGACTCTTGGTCAATGAAACATAATGGCTAGTGCCAGCACTACACTAGGTGAGGTGTGTCTAAATCCTGACTCTTGGTCAATGAAACATAATGGCTAGTGCCAGCACTAAACTAGGAGGATGTGTGTCTAGAGTGAAGTACTATTCTGTATGTAACATTTTACAAATTACCTAGACATTCACACTAAAAGACAAAGAATGCAGTAGCTTAAACGTAAGTGGTCAGTATTATGATCTGGTATCTGTTTTTGGACCATTGCTGGGGAGTATAAAATATGATCAAAATTCACCAACATATGTTTCATATTGGCTAAATATGTTGTGCTTTTCTTGTAATGAACCATCACATTCAGAATACTAATGGTTTGGCTTTTGCTTTATGAAGTGATGGAATCTAAAAATATCAAAATTCATTACACTTAGTATTAAAACTTTTGTAGTCTTTTTGAAGTGTATGAAAATTTTCTAGTGATTTCAGAGAAACACAGCTCTGTTTTTTTAAAAGTGAGATTGAGGTGAAGGGCTACTTATAAAACTTTCTCAGATAATGACCTTGACCCTCACATTCCATCATATGACCTTCAAAAGTTACTGATCTTGGATTTCTACAAATAACTATCAGTATAGAGGTCGGTCATGGATTGCTGGGATTGAAAATGTGCATGTTTTTCTTTAAGATTGTGACCATTTTAGATACAAACTGTGCTAACAGGTAAGCGATACAGGTCTCTTGATCCTCTTGTATTGTGTAATCAGATAAGGCATGAATGCTGACGACTGTAATTTAATCATTGTTCCCTTCCCAATACTGTATTTTACAGGATGAGAAGGCCATGTTGCTAGAACACCGAAATTTGTTGATGAGACAACACCTAGAAATAGAATGAGTCAAAAAAGCGAGAAAAAAAGAAAAAAACTCTGTAACCAAGCAACCAAAGGATTGGTACAAGGATATGTTATAGGCCCTAGCGGACAAGAAACGTGTTGTAACTTTGATATGTCGTTTAGTATACTTCATAAATATCAGTAAATCATGACTTCCTAGCATAGATTTTGACTAAACATTTTAAAGATCATTGTACAACATAAATATTGGTATATTAATGGTTACCTCCCTTGATGATCATATATTGTATACTAATGGGAAAGTAGGTTTGTGCAATATACAATATTTCTGGTACTAAATGTATGGACATGGGTTAAGTGTCACCAGTGATCTAAGAGATATGGTAACCTTTATGCTTTAATGAAGTGTATGGTGGCATAGACTTTGTATGGCTGTTGATCTTTGTGCTCAGCTAGGAAAATTATAAATATTATATTATGAAATAATAAAAGGCCCTAATGATAACTGACAATAAAATGGTGGTCAGGTGCTCTTTAAGACTGTTAATTTATATCTATACGTTAGCCAACAAGGAATTAATTGTGGTATGAGTGTGGCGTTATGCTTCTTGTTCAAGTGTCTAGGGGTGAAGCTACAAAGAAATTAGGATAATTTTGCAAATGATTTGCCTCATCTTGTGAATGATGTTTGAGAAGCTGTGTTTTTTATAGACAAGTACAGGCCTTTATATGTTTTGTTTGATTTAATTATCATCTTTATGTACAAAGCAAAGCACATGTACAGATGCTTGCAGAACAACTGTGATGAAAAATGTAAATGCAATTTTATTCTGTTAAATGTTACACAGTTAACTCCTATATCTGTCACTAATCTGAAGGCAAAAAGAAGCTAGAAGAAGTTAAAGATCCACATCATAAAGGTAAATAAGTTCACTTGAAGAAAGCTTACAGAGATCTGATGGTTATCAATGAACCAATTCTTTTTTCTGTCCTCTCCAAAAAAGATAATGCAGTTTTGAATCCAATGGTTCCTGGAAACGGATCAGACTCACAAGAGCCTGCTAAGGTGAAATGACCAAGGAGATTTTAGTTTTTTCATTTTATATAATCAGAAATTGATTTCAGTATCTAAAATAAATTAACAATACAAATCTTCCGAATATTTTGGCACCAGATGACCCAGAATCAAAATGCCTTCGATGAAGAAAAAACAGTCCAGAGTTTGTCATCCATTTCCCCTATTAGGGTTTTTTTTTTATTATTGTGTTTAAACATTTTTCTTTAGATTGAATGAATATCATAGGATGGCAGATCTTTTCCTCTACCTCATCCTTCTGTCAAGCAGTTTTAATGGGCTTACCACACTGTGAACTGAGCCAAAGTCCTTTTGAGGCAGGCCTGGTCTCCTTGTAGTCACTTGTGGTTACCTTGCTGAACAACATTCATGAAGTATGTTGCTTGCCATCCTATCCAAACACTCTAACCAACTCAGCTTTTGTGACCCCCTGGGGTGGGGTGAGATTCAAAGTGTGTTTAAGATATGTAAAAAAAAGAAAGAGAGAAAAAAAAGCAAAATTCAACCGAACAAGATTTGCTCTTCAATGATTTAGCTATACAGACTGCACACTTCTCAACTATATTGAGGCCTCCAAAAGGATGAGCATTTTTTTAACTGAGTCATTTTAACACCTTTATTGGGCCCCTATAGCAATAAGCCATGCATTTTACTTGCTTTAAATGGTTTTATTACATTTGGTTCAGTATTCTTAAAAGAAGCTAAGCATGTTAATTGTACATTGATGGGTTATTTATGGAAACATTGTTTGTTGATGGGTGACAGGATGTATGGTTGATCACATGATAGCTGTAGCTCTGCTGACTTATAATATAAAGCAGAATTGTGATGTATGTACAAGCAATACTTCAAAGTATGTAACATATTAAAAACTCAGCTAGTGACATTTTTCCTGTTTCAGCTACATTGTAGATAAGGCATGACTATTTTCGCTGGAAACACATGGTAAACCTATGAGATGTTGTATTGAAAATATAATGTATACTGTTAATTTATATGATGTAATAATATTAATGACTGTATATTATTTCACTATTATAATTAAAGGACATTTGTAAATCTATTTTTGTTGTAAAGTCTTAGTTCACCTTCACAAATATTAATGAATATAAGGACTTACAGTTCTGTATCATCCGTGACATCAGCATTACCGTTTATCTGTTCACTGTCAAGAAGGATTGGTCACTCTATGTATCCAAGATATCCATAAAACTACCTAGAACTGCTTACAAAACCACAAGTGTCAAATATTCTTCAATCTTAAACCTGACTTCGGAATAACCAAAAGGACTAGCCTGTCATATTTTACCATTGGTCCTCGAGGATAGACCATCAATATGTGTAAAATTACTTAGACACACCAAGGTCATAGAAGTCAAATATATTGAAGACTTTTTCTAAATAACTCAAAGGTCTAGAGAAATGCTAAATTAGCTCACGACTTGATAGGATGAGAGGCTTTAGTTTTAAATACTTGACTTTTACCAGTTTTGAGGTCACAAGAGGTCATTGTCATGCTCAGATCATTCTTCATGTAGAAATTTTCCACTACATGAAGTCCAGTTTAACAACTATATCCAAACCTACTGATTCGATAGCTGTTTCTCACGTTATCTGCAGTTACTGTTCTCTCATATACAAACATTGTTAATATGAATGCAGGAAACTTGAATACTTTTCTTAACTTAAAGTTTTGTTGGTCAAAGCAAAATTTGGTCTTAATCTTGGTGAAAAAGACTTGGAAACTTGAATTTGAAAACTCGAAAAATTCTGATAATTTGATCCTGGAAGTAAAAATCCTACTTTCTCTCTTATCCCAAAGTTATAAATTTTAGCTTCATTTAATGGGGAAAAAAAATCTATCAGAATATTGTCATACAAATAAAGCACATTCATATTAAGAGTTCATCAATGATGATTAACAGTACTGTAAATAATACAGAGAGCACTTTATTGAATACCCAAATCTCAAGACAAAGTGCCACAGAAATATGGGTCTCAAAGAGGATTTAATATTGATAAAGCTTCATATATCTTCTGAATAAATTGTTGAAATTGTGTATTGTTATTCTCATCTTTTGGGTAACTTAAAATTGACGAAATGTCGCTAAATATATGTCAATTCAAATAGCCTCATTTTACTTTTAAGGCTATATGTTATACCAAATCTTATAGAAAACTTTCAAACTCCTTGGTGCAGAATATGCTGTAATCTTCAAACAATCTTGTCAGTAACACAAGTGCCTCTAAGTTTCTTTTATGTTTTTCAACACATATACTGTCAAAATGGTTATGATGTTTGGGATGAACAGGAGGATTTCCAATGCAGTCTTCTCAGTGTTAGCTGTTATCTGTTTGATACAGATTCATTGTTGATCAGCATTTTCACTTCTAATGCACCCAGGGTAATTTCCATCATGAAGAGTGTAACGATTACCGGTACCTTATTTAGTACAATCTTGTTTGTGTTATTTATGTACATTAAATGAGCAGAATTATTCTTAAAATTCATCAATAAAATAAAGGATTATTTGTGCATTATTCATTTTCAAAATTTATTAAATGTTTGACTGGAGATCTTGATAAATTGCCTACCATTTTCTGTTATATCAACAAACTTTTGTCAACATTATGGTTACTACATTGTAAGAAAGGGTAAAGCTAACACTCAGGTGTGGCTAATATGTGGATCAAATCCAAAAAAAATGCATGAAAATTGGCTTTTGCTTATATACTTGTATAACCCAGAAAATATGGTACCATGTTTTGTACGAGAGGTTGTTTGTGAACACATGGGAAGTATTGTGACATTTGGCAATGAAATTTAGCATGTGGCATCAAAATTCTATCAATTTTTATTTACAGTAATGGTGACTTATGTTTGAACAACAGAAGGTCAAAAGGTGAACTTGTTCGAGAGGGGATATTTTCAATACATGTGTGAAGTATCGTGACAATTGGATACTGGAACTAACAATGACCTTGCTTTTGATTGCAGAAAATTGAAATGAGAACAAGCAGAAGAGATGATGCTTGTGAACACATGTGAAGTATCTAGATAATCAAATAAGAAAACTGTAGAGCAGTGGTAATGTCATTTGGGACAAGTATGAATGATAGGAGGGTATAAGAAAATAACCTATTTTTATTTCTTTCTTTGACCATGGATGTTCTTTCAATGACAATCAGTTCAGCAGATTTTTTTAAATGATAAATCTAACATATTACTAGTTTGCAAATACCTCATTAGGAAACAAGGTAACATAGAGTGCTTCTCAGATACCTAAAAAGTCGGCTACATCTGAGCTATGAAGTTGTAACAAGAGGTCCAAGGGGCCTTTACGGTCACCTGAGGAATATATGTCAATAATCTGGGGATTTTAAAATGTTGCAAAAATGTAACAACACTTGTGCAGGACCAAGTGTAAAAACATCTGTACCAAGTTTGAAAATGACCCACCCAATGGTTCTTGAGAGGAAGTCCATAATGTCTTAGCCAAACAGAGGCCAGGGTGGCCATCTTGGATTTTGAATCGCCCCAAAAAATTAAGACACTTGCCAGGACCTTGTGTAGAACATTCGTATCAAGTTTCCCCTTTTCCCCCCTCCTGGGGCCCCTATTGGGGCCACGCTCTTTTTCTTCGCAAACTTGAAGCGGCTTCTCATAAGATGCTTTGTGCCAAGTCTGGTCAAAATCCATCCACTGGTTCTTGAGAAGTAGTCATTTAATGAAGGTTTTTACATATGGCCCCTTTTACACCCTTTATGGGCCCCAAAGGGGATATAATCACTTTTTTTAACATAATTTCATATGTCCTTCACTAAGGGATGCTGTCTACCAAATTTGGTTGAAATTGGTCAAAGTTGAATTTTCGACCCTTTTGAGCGCCCCTTAGTGGGGCCGTTTTAGACCCGATTTTTTTTCATTCGCAAACTTTGTAGACCTTGCTATAAGGACCCTAAATTTCAAATATGAATTTAATCTGACTGTTGGTTCATGAGAAGAAGATTTTTAAAGATTTACCTAATTTTACCCCCTTTTCCCCCATCCTGCGGCCCCTATTCGGGCCACACCCTTTTTCTTTGCAAACTTGTTCACCAAGTTTGGTCAAAATCTATTCTGTGGTTCTTGAGAAGAAGTTGACTATGTGAAAAGTTAACGACGCATGACGACAGACAAATCATGATGACAATAGGTCACCATGAGCCTTCGGTTCACGCGACCTAATAAAAACAAAAATCTTTTTCTATTCATTTTGAACAATCTTTATTTTTTTCACTGTTACTCATGTTGAAGACATCCGCATGTAGATCATAAAATAGGTGTATGTGATATATATTCTCCATACACACATGATGATGTACATGTACACTACCATGTGCATATTTTATCTACACATAGAGAAGAATACTATAAATAGTATTGCACAACCCAAAAACAGCAATCAAACTAAGCTGGCATGATCATTTGTGACAAACACTGCTTTATGACACAACCATATTAATGGGATACAGAACATTACCGTATTACATACAATAAAATGGGATTACACAGGGTTAGGTACTAATCCTTGGAGTCTGTCCACATTTGTGTAGAATGGATCAAACTGCCCATTACAAACACACAAATACATCCACAGGGTACAAAATAATCATTCACGTTAGGATTTTGGCAAAGTCTTATTTTTTCAAACATACCAGGATACACAAAATGCCCTTTTTCACTTCATCATTATCATCGTACATGTTTTGATCCTTACATAATACATAATATTTTGAAATGTACAATATACACTTATAATCAATTATTAACTTGTTCCACTACAGTAGGGGTTGTGAACATACAGACTTCTAACCTGCAAGACTGGTCTGTACATATTGATATCACTATTAAAATGTTTTTCTCTCACACTTCAGGTGTATCCCTGTTTCTGCAGTATAAGGATCTATCTTTTCTTAGGCTGGGGAAAATTTTTTATGGGTATGTTGACATCAGAAGAGTGAATTTTATAGGACATTTAACATGAGATTATTTAGTTTTCTAAATATTTTTTAACATTTTAAGATTACAAAACTGAAACTTTTCCTGCATAAAAACCATTGGAAAATGATCTTCCTGATCTGTTGTCATTACACTGATATTCTTGACAAGACAAAGCCATTTTAAATTGATTACTACGCACAGTTCTTTTATTTTCTGCAGTTATCTGGTGAGACTTGCTCAGAAAACTTTTTATTAACTTTTTATCAAGGTAAAAAAGTCTAGTTTAAAAACAATCTCATTGTTATGTTGATTCATCTCATCTGAAATATCTGTAAATTTGAAGATGCACAATTATGATAACTTCATACTAAAGGTGCTATTATCACAGCATTGATGAAGATAAAAGTTACCTTAGCTATATATGTATCATCACTGTCGTTAAGGACACAAAAATAATGATTAAGAATATTTCAAGAGTAAAAATTTTATAAAATATCTAAATGATGTTTATTCTTTGATGACGCACATGAAAAAACACACATTTGTCTTCATCACACACTATCAAATGACAGTGTTAGAGATTAAAAACAGTTCAAGTTAGATAACTATTTCTGGTTTCTTGTATGAAAGACAGCCTAAAAGTATTTGGTCCCAAGAAAGTTGGTTCTAAATTTGTTTGAACGATCTTGTATATACAATGTGTATTTTCAGAGAATTTTTTCTTTCTTTCGACCTGTTTTTAGAATGAGACAGGGTAAGGTATTATCCACAGGTATAGATAAGCCCCTGTACGTTAAAAATCTGATCACAAAATTTTGTAGATATTTGAACACTTAAGTGATGACTACAGGGATAAACTGGGATGTATATTAGTGACAGCAGGTAAAGAAACAGGTATAAATATGGTACCACATGATACACAGAGTAATATACAAGAATAAATTAACATGTAAATCCATCATTTCATTATACCCTGTATGAGACGAAATAATCCTTCAATGATCAGTGATATATATTCAGCATTACAGTTGGATGTGGAATCATTTGGAAATGAAATAGAAACAAAATAGTTTTTTCTACCAGGCATCAGCTATCTGAACTGCTATCCTCACGACAAACTAAACTGTGTATGTTCAATATCATATTTAATATGAACATAGATATGATGAACAAATTAAGCAATAATCTCACAAACAATAATGTATATGATGTGCACATTTACTAACAAATATGCAACAATAAGCACCAGATTATCTATACATACATATTATATACAATATTTCTGTACGAATGGTGTACAGTGATTGGCAGGTGCTTGTTTCACTGTTTAGTAAGAAATATCCCCTGTATGTCATTAACCATTGACTAGAAGATGTAACCTTAGGTACATTTATTATAAACTATGGATAGAACACTGGGAAGTGAATGGAACACAACTGAAAAGAATCTCCATCAATAAGCACGTGAATTTCACCTCCAGATAGGTCAAATTGAATTTAGCGTTTAAGTATTGAATTCTGAACATTTAACTGTAAACTCCTTATATAATACTTCAAAAAAAAAAAAAATGTTTTTTCAATCCAGAGTGACATGATATTTAAATATCCAAATGAATATTTCCTTCAAATGGAAACCATTTATATCTATATGGTTTTAAGTACATGTACATTCAGTGTAAAGTTTACACATATAACTCATATAAAAACAATTCAATAACTATATTTCAATTTTTTCAAGTTTACTCAAAGTACAAATTATATCTAAAATGTTTTATATAATTAGTATATTCTTTAATGTGAAAATTTTGTCTAAAGACATACAATGATCCCATTTCAAAAATAAAAATAAGTAATACATTTTCAAGTCTGAAACATAGCTATTGAAGTATCAAATGAAGTAATAAAAAGACGAGGTCTATTAGCCGATTGAAATGTTAACACCGGAAAATCTGTATTTATGATATACAAAAATAAAATGAAATGTTCATCATGAGATTTGTAAAGTATTAGGACACTTCAGATTACATGCACTGGCCAGGACAAAAAAAGGCAGGGGTCAAAGCAGGAGTGATTTGCTAATAAAAATAATATTATAAAAGGAAAAAAAAACAAAAAACATAAAACAATGCTGTTAAAACGTGTTTCTAAATAATCTTCAAGAATTCTTAAAGTCCATGTTGGTCGTTCACCTCATAAAAAATAAAGTGTTCTTTTACCTGAATAACCTGACAAAACTGGAATAACTACAGATAACTCTATACAGGAGTTACAGTAAAATAATGACAATAATTTGTGAGGAAATTCGAACAACCGACTCTGATTAACCGGTAATGCAGCACTTCTGTTGAATTGTCTCTAGCAGTTTGACGTTTACAGTATGCTGTATTCCTCCTCACAGGCTGCCATGTTCAGTTTGAGGTATATAGCACACTGTATCTGTCATAATATGCTTCCGTGTTCAGTTTCAGGTCTACAATATGCTATATCCCTCCTAAAATCTCAGACTGCTAGGTTCACTCTAAGGTATATAGTCCTATGTTATCAAGGTAGGGGAGGGTGGGGAAGGGTTGGTGACTGAGGTGTGCCTACAACTTAATGCTAGTGTAATACAGAGAAGTCTGATGTCTTTGATGCTATGCTATCAAGCCATAATGACTAAGGAAATGTGCCTGAAGTGGCCAGTAAAGCCTTGTACAACTGAGATCTACAGTCCAGTATACTCTGGTTGGGCTGCAGATGCTGGAAGCTGGCCTGTTGAAGCTGCCTGAACACTTGCAGCAGATTGTGACTTCTTCATTCCCTTTTTCTTTACATCCTTCTCTGGTGGTTTGTCACTGTAAAATAGTATAATGCCACAAAAAAATATTATTTTACGTCTTTTAAACATTTATTGTTTCCAAAAGTTCTTCATCACAAAATCTGTATTTAGTTTTCAAAAAGTGCAATCCATGACGTCATATCTAAGCATGAATATGGATGGTCAGTTGACACTCTTTATTGACCATTCATTTATCACTGACATAGCCACAATTTGCTTCCCTAAACATGACAAAATTTGAAGCCAACAGGCAAAAAATAGGTACTTCCTCCAGACGTAAGATGACTGGGGACTGACATGGGTTACACTAGATAGCTGAATTATATGATGCACTCACCTGAAGAAAGGTAAAGCCAGTAGTAGTCTTTCCTTGTTAATTGTAGCTGCAAGGGTGGGTTCTTTCTCTAGGAGGTGGTTGATGACTTTTCTTAGATATGTCTGGAAAACCTTCCGTCTATTCTCCACTACCTTGGTTTCCTTGAATATACAACAAAAGTTTGCAGTAATTTCTATTTCAGATCACATATGTTATGAATATCACAAAGTTTATACAGTCTCCGACAGAATAATACCAATGGTTATTATTAAGAGGCCCAAGGGGCCTGAATCACTCTGCAGGCCAATTTTGCTATTCAGCTATTTGATAAAGAATTTCAATCATGGTCAAGAAGTTACAATATAATATCCCTATTGGGTCCCAGCCTTGTGGTCAAACAGAAGTCAGATTCGCTATTAACAAGGGCCTAAACAGTTACCTGAGTTACAATACTTCTTGTAACATGTCATAGAAATGATTTTGTTGTTTTGTTTATACAAGATTGATTACCCTTCACCTAAGAATGCTTAAGACCAAATTTGGACAATATTGAATTATTCCTACAGGAGGGGTAGGATTTCAAAGAATTTACTCTATTTCCCTTATTAGACCCCACCCCTCCTTCCCCAAGGGGTGGTGAGCCACCATTTCTACAAATCTGATTATCCTTCCCCCAACAATGCCTCAGGTTAAATTTGGACAAAATCCAGCAGGAGTAGGATTTTAAACAACTTGCTCTATGTCCCTTATTGGAAGTTTAAATTACGGATCAATATAATTTTTCAAAAAACAAATGAGCAGAGAATTTATCAATTGATCATATTGTCTAAACTTTCCAGATAGTAATATGAAGTTTACTCTTGTTTTATCTCTGTTATCTGAAATTCAACTATAACACCATTACACAAGAATCTTTTATACTTTTATATGTGGGGGTTGTTCCTTAACACAGACAAACCAGTTTATCCATATTTTACAATATATGGAATGTTGCAGACTTAATTCAGGACAGCACATGTTAATTAAGGCCATCAAAGCCATTTGCCAAGGCTTGTCATGAAGCAAATGACAATAAGTAGGTTCGTCCTTAATTCAAAAATATGCAACATTTTTCAAACTATTTTAAAATCATTGATTTCCATAGGGTTGTTATTTCTAATGATTTCGTGTCTTAATCAACAAATTCATGTGTTCATGAACTGTAATAAACTTTTCTAATTAGTATAAGTAGATTTAAGCAGCTCTATCTATCCCTGAAATCAAGAAAAGAATCATGAAAACTGAATCCCTTGCAAATATATGAGTTTACAGTAATGAAATTCATAAATGAAAACATCTTTGAAGAATGAACATACTAACCTTTCTACCGATGGTTTTCTTCGGTGGGAATTCATATCTACCTATGGCAGGATACTGCTTTTTTAACTTGATGTGAAACTGGTGAAACTCGCTAAATCTTTTGTATGTATTCCATTCTTCATCTTGAATTCTTACATAAATCTGAAAGAGATTCAGACAGCAGTATCGTAACAATTGTAAATCTGTGATGTCTCTTCTACAATATCACTATGTTTTTTGGAATAGCACATGGACTTGGAAACTGAGCTAAACTTTATCTTTTAATTTTCAGAATCCTTGAAAAGTTAATCTAGAACACATCTTGTAAATGATAGGTGTATAAAGGACTTTCGTTTTTTGAGCAACAAATTTAAACAAAAAACTTTGAAGTGAAATGTTGATGACCATGCTGCCATCACACTGCTGAAGCCACCTGTAACCAGGTTCTTACTAGTCTCGTTTTCACACCTTATCATAGCAGACAAGACAATAAGGTTGCTATAATATCAAGGCTTTAACATAAGAAAGATTACCATAATCCTAAGCTGACAAAAGACATCAATGTAGTTTTCTGTAAATTGTGGTAAAACTGTCATTAGCGCTCTCGAATTGATCTCTCATTCTAAAACTTAAATGTTTGTTATCCCTTTATTAAAATGATTTTAGAACACTTTGTCCCTTCTGTCTACTTTTTGAATACCATAACCATAGGTTTCTGGAATTTGAAAAGTTATTGAAAGATTTGAATATATCAATGATGGTTGTGATTTTGAACGAAGGTCAATGTACTTTGTTGGAAGAACATTGACACCTCCGCCATTTCTCTACATCTCACTGCTTGTCATTTACCCTGGGAACTACAAAATTTGATATCTGATATCTAGTCATATAAAATGATGATATTTAGTCATGTATCTCTCACACAAATATAAGGTGACGGAAGAATGTAAGCTGTAGATGTTGTACCTGGTAGACATGATGCTGATCGGATGAGGTTCCCTGGAGGAAAGCTGAAGGGATCCAGATGTTAACTAATGTGTTCAGGTGAAGGGATAAGCTAAAACAGATCAATGTTACTTTTATCAAAGCTTCTTTAACTTTATACAATGAAATTATACAAAATGGTTCCACACCATTCCTTTCAAGGTAACAGTGTTAATTAATTTTCTTTGATATAATATCTAAATTCTTTGATATAAGATCTGTAATTTTCTAGAAAAAGGAATTTTTTGAAAACGCTTTTGCAATAACTTTTAAAGTAATTATTTCTTTGGACAAATTATGACCATGTGCTTCATTCTCTTACCTATCCATGTCCATATTCAGCGACTCATCTGCCAACTGCAGGTCATGTGGCAGCTGAATTATGTAAGACAATTGAGGATGATTTATGACGGTTAGCATGTAAATCATTCCCATACAAAGAACATTTAATAGATCCGATAAATACTATTAAAATCTCCTTTATTGAGAATAGGTATATTGATAAAGAGAGACACTCTTTACTATAAGTTGCTGAGACTTATCACAAGGGATAAAAGAAGATCCATCTCGGGATCTAAACAAAATGTAATCACAAAGGATAAAAAAGTTATCTCCCATGGGGAATAAAAGGTCTATTACAAGGGCTCTTAAAAATATTATCACAAGGGATAAAAAAAGACCCATTACAAGGCATCTAAGAAAAATTATCCAGTATCACAAGGAATTAGAAAAATATATCATATTATATATATCATAAGGGATGAAAAAAGCTCCATCACAAGGGATCAAAAAGGCTCATCACAAGGGGTTATGTAAATCTCTGGAGGTTTTAGAGAGCTTGTGAGACTAATCACTCCAGGAGAAGATAGACACAATGTCTAGAGTGAACTGTTACCTGAGGTAACAGGTAACTGGTCCCAGATATACAATGAAATATACTGAAAGTTTACAAACTGACCGGCCCCCTGAGGTCCACTAACTCTCGCTGGACACGGCGTAACATGGCATCTTTGTTGTTAAGTGTTCGGTGTAACATTTCATTGAACTCCATCAACTCCCCATGCATCTCTGCCACCTGGTACAAACAACATAATGTGGTGAGAACAAAATTCAGTGGTAAGATAGTGATAAAAAGCAAGGTTTTAGAGGTATGACAATGTGTACTGATAAGGTCAACTGATCCTGACAATGTAAGCTAAAAAAGATAATGTCAACTGGTAAATACATTATCCGGTATACATAAGCTAATAAATACAGCATTGACTAGTAGCCATGCTTGAGATGATGGCCAAATTATTAAGGCAATGAAAATTCACATGAAAGCAGCAACCCCATACTGATTTTTTTTATTGATCAAAATCACTTCTGAACATTCACTAATTTGTTTTGTTCAGATTATCATACTGTCAAAGTCCTGGGTCATTTTAGACCCGGTCTCATTACAATAGCTAGTGAGTGCCCCTTTGAATAATATACAGGAAGACTGTCTTATATATCTATACATTTCTTTTAGTGTCTTTGCCAATCGACATAAGCCCTACTGCACCGAGCAGTCTGATTTCTTAGCTTGCTGAGAATCACAAATTGTCTCATTTACATCATTTCATGCAATTTTTGTTCCTCAGTATTGAGCAACAGGATCTGAACATGAATGGAACCTGACTATGATCTATAGGTCACCTTCAGTCCGTCACTTAGCAGTTTTATTAATGTTATACATGAAAACAGATACATTTCAAGGACTGATTTGAGTATTATAAAGGCTGACCTGTATCAATTTCTTCTCATATTCTGATGCCTCGTGACTGTAGTCTACACTAGGTTTGGCTGGTGGTATGTTAGGCTGAGGGTCTTCTAAGTGGATACCTAAGTTGTCTGTAAATCAGAGAGAATATAACATAACAGATCAAAAGTACATTACAATGATTCTTAGTAAAAATGTCCTATGTACTTACTTCTCACCACAGCAAGATATTAAACAAGACAAGAGGTCCACAGGCCTTAACAGTCATCTGACTATAAAGACCTATATATGAAAGAGCCACATAGGCCTAAAATATATTGCTCAACTACTCTACAGCTTACAAAAAAACATTGTTGGTGCATAAAAACATTTTCTGCAAACTTGAAAATCATATTCTTAATACATGCTACTAAATGCCATTACTCTGAACCTATTGGTTCACCAAGAAATTTTAAGATCTCAACTTGCTTAACCCAAGGGATCCTAAATATAGATCAAGGTAAATTATTTTACCAAATTGGTAGCCCTTCATCAACTTATACTAAAGATCCAGTATCAACAGTCTGGATGTTTTTGTTATTGAGAAGATTTAACATATTTGATCCTGTAACCATTAAAAAAGAGGAAATGTCAATCACATGAACAAAAATATTAACCCTTCATCCCAGCTTGCCACACGCCAAATATCAGCCCCTTAATTCTTTTGGTTATTTAAAGTTTTCTAAAGATTTTGATATATTTGACACATGTAACCTTGAAAGTTGGTCAATGTCATCCATTTTAACAAACTTTGAAATCTCCTCAATCCAAGCATGCTACAGGCCCAATATCACCACCCTGGACCTGTTGGTTATTGAGAAGAAGTAATTTAAAGATATATTTGATCCCTGTGACCTTGGAAGTGGGTCAAGGTCATTCATTTTATAAATCTTAGCAGCCCTTCATCCTACAGGCCCAATATCAGAACCCTGGACCTTTTGGTTATTGAGAAAAAGTTATTTGAATGGAAAGTTTACCCATGGCAGACAGTGGACAGCATATGGTGATGGACAAAATACAATGGCTATAGGTCAACTTGACCCTTCGGTTCAGATGTTATATATATACATCAATTTACACAACCACATGTCTTCAGTTCCCTGATTATACATATACAATATTAAGTAATGGTAAATAGGAGGTAATAGACACTCATATTGTTCATAACCAACCATCAATCTGTGAGCCCTCTGCCCTCAACATCTGCACAGCGTTAACATAGCGTCTCAGTTGATGTTTCAGTAATTCATTCTCCCTGTAACAGTGAACAGATGTCAGTATAACCAGAAGAGTTGACACAATATCACTATATATTTAGAGGTACTGATTTAATTAACATTAATGGAAAATATAACTTAAGTAAATGGCACAAAAAAAATTTGAAATCAGAAAAACTAGAAGCAAATTATAAATCAGACTGCATCATAATGCTATTTTATCCCTACAGAACTTGTCAGTGATTTCAAATACCTAAATTGTTGAAACCTTGAAGACTCACTTTCAGTACTTTTAACATGTTTTCTTCTAATTCTGATTTTTTAGAATTCTCTTCATAATTCTACAATATAACAAAAAAATCTGAATTACAGATTTATCTGATTACAACAAATTACAAGTTGAAATTGTTTGTGAAAGCCATAGCTTACTTTTGCAGTGCCTGATATTTTGCTGTCTCCTTCTCCTGTTTAGCTGAAAAACTGATCTTCATATCCTCAATAACTGCCCGTAGTGTGGACGAGGTTTCCATCTCAAGTTGCAGGGTATCCTGTAGACTCCTACAACACAAATTTGCCAAAATAATTAAAGAAAGTACAAGTGTAAAATTACCTTTATTTAGTCAAAAATATGATTTTGTTCTAGTTATAGATATATCTATTACTGTAGTTATGGAGACCATGATATGGAAATTACAGACAAGCAGTAGAACATGATAAGTTAAGAAGATTCAAATCAAGTGTGGATCTCCAACAACTAGATTAAAATTTGGGTATTTGTAACAGAGATCTTTATTCAGTGTCTTTGCTAGGATTTGATTCCAGGATCTCTGACTTACTGGCCAATATGTTACAGCTAGTATTTATCAGGGTTCTATACTCCCCTTCTTATTCTCAAGTTTCCAAGGGTTACAGTGATATTTGTGAAAGTAAAACTAGTATTAATCCAATTCCCTAGTGAGTACCTATGTAACTTAAGTCATTATTTATTTCAGTGCCTCTAGGCCTCTCTAGAATTCAACTCCAAGACTTCTAACTTACTAGTCTGATGTTACATTGATCAAGCTAAAACTACAATACTAAGGAGACTTCCCACAGTAAGTGACCTGAAATCTAACAAGTAGTGGTTATCTACATTTTCCCATAATCACACTGAAAACCTGTCTGAGTTACAGATATTGGAGAAACAGGACTTCACCTATTCTGTTCCTCCACTTCGTCCTTCCTCATCATCATGGACACCACTGCCTGCTTCAGTTCATCTGAAATTAGACACCATATGAGATAAAACTGTCATGTTAGCATTAAGCAAATCCTGAGACTCTTCTACTGGAGATTGGGCTTGTTTGTTTATGCAGACAACTTTTTTGTTAGCACTCTAAATATGATATTTCAGGTATAAGTCAGGACCTACTGGCTAGTATTATTGAAGGGTTTGAAAGGCTTAGTCAGCACTCATCAGAAAGCAAAACTAGATCAGAACAAATGAACATACCTGGTCCAACTGATAAACGAATGCAGTCTAATGTGCTGTGGGGACATCATGGGACATATATAATATAAACATTGAAAGATTAGTCTTACTTTGAGAAGCTTACCTGTTGACATGGCATCTTTCTTTGCCACCACATTCACATTACCACCATCACCTTGGGTACGGTAGCTGAAACATATATCATCAAGCACTTGTGAAAATGGTAGCTAGTGTCAGTAAAACATTGTAACTGTAATGGACTTTATAACTGACAGATTTATGAGTGATCCTGAGTTGCTATTGCTGTGTGGTTGAGATTTCAATACCCTGGTATGAGTCCATCCTTTTATGTTACAGCTACAGAAAACAACTACATGTATTACAAAATGTCGGAGCATGTTGACAGGTGTGTGGAACAATCAAGTCTGCTTACCTGTGTGCTGTTCCCTGTTGAGCCAGATCAAGTGCACGGGCTGCTGAAGCTATGTCCAGTCCTCCATACTTCTGACCATCAGAAGAGTCCACTATCGAAAAAGAACATTAATTTGTCATCATGTGTTTCAGTCTTTTCATCTCTTTTAAAGGAGCACTTATCAACATCTTATACCTTTTGAAACAGTTTTTATTTATTCATACTGTTTTTGTGTATATGGACTAAATCTGTTGAAGGGGTCATGAGATATCATCTACATCAGTTTTAAGCTACAGACACACTTCGGCAAACAAATTATCAATATTGTTTACCACCTGTAGTATGTGCTGTTGTTGTTATCCTTTTTTTGTGGGGGAGGGGGGTGTTAAAAGATGAAATAAATAAACAAAATATTTCAATTGTACCTGATGAACTTAGGTTATGTTCCAAGGTTACAGGTGACGCAGAAAGGGTTACAGGATTTCCCGCAGGATTCAAAGGTATCAGGTTGCCATGGTCACTGCAATTAAATACCCAGTGAAATTGTTCATATAACATATATACATGTGTGTATAATATTGGGAATTGTTTCAGATTTGGTTAGAAGTTAAACTAGACTCACATTATATCTATCATACTATCTACATGTCTGACAATGTTACTTCCAGTTTGAGAGTAAAGGAAGTGCCGCATTAAACATAGTTTCAAGTCAATCACAGTTAAAATTTTAGATATGAAAACAATTCAGGTAAGTAATAAAAACAATAAACAATGCCATATATTATAACTTACATCACCTACATATGCAAATGAAAGTATTCATATCCATAATGCATTTGTTCTATCAGTAAACAATTTGTGGTAATTCTTATGAAGCAATATCAACAAAGTCGGCTGTATATGTACCAACTAGTTAGTTATCACTTAAACTTTGGATTTTGCTAATTCAGAGACTTTCAGTCCTAAAATCTAATTTAATAAAGTATTACTATTTCCAAATTAACCACTTCCAATGTGAAAGTTATTTTTTATTATATAACTGATCACAAATACCTTAACTCAAAGTCAGCTGAACTGAAGGAGCTGTGACTATTCTGTCGATCATTAGATGTCCCCGATGTAACACTTGGTTCTCGGCTGTACAATAGGTACCTCTGTGAGGAAGTACCATTAGTTGGTGCCTTCAGCAAGGGCATCGTTTGCTTTTGAGGTTCACTGTCATTGTTTGTGTCAAATGATCTCCTTCCCACTGTTGCCCCATTGTCAAACTCTGACTGATCTACTTCAGATAGGTGTGAAGCACTATATGTTCCAGAATCATCCTCATCAAAACTCACAATGTTGGCCATTTTCTTTTTCTTCTTTTTGTCTTTTTTCTTCAGTAATTCTGTTAAGCATAATCCGACATTTCATAAACTATGATATTTACATATACATATATCTGTAAATTGTACATATACTCAAACTACTGCTTGGTATATACATATATCTGTAAATAGTAAATATACTCAAACTACTGCTTGGATGGAAATGGAGCTAAATGTATATTAAAACCAACTCCTCAGCTGATGCAGTTTGCTGTGATCTGCATTACTTATGATAGTACTCCCTGAAGTTTGATCGTAGTTGAACTCATAGTATATGAAAAATGGAGATAAACTTATAACCTAACCAATAGGTCACTTAGGAGGATGGACTGACAATAAATACACTTCATCAACTATTTATGTTTCCATCAAAACCAGCAGAAAAATAATACATGAATTAAAATATGCATTGATCAGATTGATGAGCTAATGATTTGTATTTGTTTCATATTGATGATTTTACTAAAATTTATTATAAAATAAAATGAAAACATTGTAAAAATGATAGTACCTGTTCCCTTTAATATACTACTCTATTGATAGGAATTTAACAAACCTGAGAAACAAACAGTCTTAGAAATAAATAACAATAGGGAGATAGAGCAAATCCTTTCCATTCCTATATCTAACAATCCCGGTAAAGAAGATCGTAAACAGCATTATAAGGAGTATTAAAACAGTGTAACTGACCTGAGGAAGTGGTCGGGCTTTCCTCGCCAGCAATGACAGGACGTGGCTCATCATCTACCCTGGGAGGTGACTTTGCCAAAGCAGTAGGGACTGTGATAACATTGGTAGTGGGCTTTCTGATATTGTTCAAATCAGCATTATCTATGTTGATGGCAAACAGGATTGATCCCAGACCTGTAAGGTTTCAAAAATGTACTATCATGTCAAACACCAAGGACTTCATTCTACAAGTAATCTATATGAAAGGACCACCAAAATGCAGATTCCCAACAGATAGTCCTTTCTTTGCCAATATGGTCTCGCAATACATCTAAACATTAACTGATCATAATTTAAATGGTGGTTACTCAAGTCAAAAATATATTCAATCGCAACAGGTTTTTCATAAATATTGCACAGATTTTCATCTATGACCATTCATACTATCTTAAATTTAACCTTAATTTGCAAGGAAGGAATTGATTATGCATTGTAACACTATACCTGCAGCCATCATTGGCATCATGCTGCTCCTTTCCTGGTCACGCAGAAATGCCCAACTTTCATAGAACTGACTGCAATGACACAAATATCAAATTTGTTGTATAAGTACTGAAAGCAGACAAAGCCAAAGTTCTGACAAAGATATAGTGCTACAACATGAAACTTTACATCAAAGTACTGTCAAAGTTGCTCAACTTTCCTGTGGTTCTGTTTTATGCTCATTCAAGGGTAGAATAGTTTGTGAAAAACTGATACCTTCACAATTAAATTCTTAAAGGAAACAAGAGTCTGTTTTATCACTTCCAATTTGCTTGTCAAAACATATAACCTTTACAGTATCTTGTACATCTTGTACAAACTTTTAATTAATATCCCCTGGTATATCTTCTTTCTCTGTCATATACCTTCTTCATATAGTATTAAAAAGATGATTATTTGTCAAAGATGTTCATTGGAAATCACTTATCTTATTTGTAATCAATTAATAAGAGTAGCTGATTTTCGTATTTCAAATGCAAGCTGATCATTGTACCAGGTAGATGCTATCTGTGTCTCAATGACTGCTCAGTTTTGTGATAGCTTATAAATGTTAATAAAATTATCAGTAAATCAGTAAAAAGACATACTCTAACAGATACAAAAATAAGTTCCAACCTGAGTAGTTCCTCACTCTCAAGGAGCATGTGAGTGTATCTTTCTAGAGAGTGTTCATTTAGGGAAGCCCTTAGCCATGCCCTACCACGCCCTGAGTCTGTGTTAATGCTCTGAAGCTTCATGAATCTATCCAGCTCGTGTTTGGTCAGGTGTTCCTTCACATACTGCCAGAACACTACAACATACAATACACAATATTCATACTATATTTCATCAATGGCAGAGTACCCTATTGGTACCATTTCCTATGTTATAATGTTCTATATAAGGATATAACATTAATGTGTTTCAAAAATGCTCCACAAAAAGGCCCTATTCAAAGTGCAGATTCGTGGGTTTTCTTTTTTATTTCTTAAATTCTTGTCAAAAGTGTACCATAAAAATTAAGGCCACATTCTTAAAAGTATTAAGCAGACTCCCACATCTTCACTTATATTTTCTATACTTTTCTACTTTTCAAACTTTCCATCCATGTACTGCCATATCTTAGTGCCTGAATCATCACCCACCTGCCTCTGACTCCTTATTGGTGATGTCATTGAACATGTCAGTGACTTTGCTGAGACCAGTAATCTCTGTCACCTGTCTGTAATATAATACATAAAATACTAACATCATAAAGGGTTTGTGCTATTGTATATATATATAAAAAAAAAGATTTCTCTTTAATATGTAACAAATGAAAATAAAACTAATTGTATCCTGGATATTCATTGTCCCAATTTCCAAAACCTTTTCAAATCAAAATCTGCAGTCTTCCTAACAATTCAATATCTCCTATATGCAAGTTTATCTATCACAGGTATACAGCACACAAATTATAAAGAGATAAGGCCTGATACTAGATCTATAGCAAAATATGGCAAGAAATCTCTACACCAGTGTTGTGTTCAATAACTTCCCTGCTTTCAACTTGAACAAGTATGGATATACTGGTATGTTAAAAGTGTGCAAATCTCAACATTATTAAGCATGAAAATGTCAAAATTCCAATTAAATATTAATTCGAAAACTTTTACAATGAAAGGAGAAGTATGACAAGGCTGAATTTGACAATAATTACAAACATCTAATTAGTTACAAGAGATAATTAGACCGTAGTGTATTTATACCCATGGCCTAGTGGCCACTTGACCACTTACTTGAGGGCTAAGATAGCCTTGTTACTCTGTCGCATTCCATGCTGGAGACCAGTCTCCCAGGCAGCACACAGACAGGAAACTCTGTACAAGGAACAGAAAAAGTCAACATTGCAAAAAAACAAGAGATCTCCAAGGGATCTTGGTGCCCACCATTGTTTGATTTTTATTTGCTCTTTGAAAGTTGGATCTTTTCCCTTCTCTTCCCTTTTCTCTTCTGTTTTTGCTCTGAATGATAAGACATTTGAACATTCCTTTGCAGAAACAGCGATGACAATCTTTACCTGTCAAATCCAAAATGGCCACCTGGAAGCCATTTCTGATCAGTCCCAAAATCAAACGAGCAAAAGGAGAGACCAAAGGGAACATATGTATGAAATTTGAGAGATATTCATTAAGCACTTTTTAAGAATTAGCAGTAACAATCTTTACTAGGCAAAATCCAAGATGGATGCCTGTCGGCTTTTTTGTTTTTCTGATCAGTCCTAAACTCAATCTGGCAAAACTAGCGATCAAGGAAAGCAATCACATGAAATTTGAAAAAGATCTTTGCTGTAATTCTCAAGAAATAGCGATGACGAACTTTCAAAGTCAAAATCTACCACTATGTCTGTCAGCCATTTTGTTTTTCTGATCAGTCCCAAAATTACATGGACACAACAAGAGACCAAGGGGAACCTACATATGCAATTTGAGAGAAATCCATCCAGGACTTCTCAAGAAATAGCAATAACAAAAATAGTTTTCTGACGGAGCACGGACACAGAGCGATTTGAATAACCCATCATCATCAAATCATGATTTGACTTCTGCAGCATTTTATTGTTATTTTCAAAGGAAGACTGTGCTACATTATACATTATATATGTTGTTATAAGTGTATATTTTACCTCATGTAAAATGTGGTTTGAATGAAAACTATGTTATGACATTTATTCTACAATAAGAATGTCAACAGTAAGAAAGTTGATTTCTTTATTGATTTACCTGCTGTCTGCATCAGCAGCCAATTCTGTTCTCCCACCAAATCGTACTTGGCACTGTAATAAATGATAACAGTAAACTCCAACACTGTACTGAAAGGGTGTTATGGTCCTTTATCTTATACAATGTAACTGACCTCCAATTAGTTGCTCCAAATTTAATGTTTTCTTTACTTTAAAATTGGATAACATTTGCATTTCGACTTCTGCTAATCCTGTATTTCCAGTCTATGTAATAAGGATGGTTAATAAACAGTGAATTTTAAGGGTTGAGGGATTTCAGTATCACATTCATAGCCTTTATAGTGAATGATAACTATAAACAAGAACAATGATCATTTCTTTAACAGTGAAAGCCATAAAAGACAAAGAAAAAGAGGTTTAAATCTCCTACTATTAGTATACGTTGTATTATTACTATACAAACATCAAGTCTAGCTTACAACTTGCTGGCAGCATTCTGCAATAAACCTGTATTATGTGAAATATGTCTTGTATACACAAAGGCCTTTAAGTTAGTAAGATAACAGGATTACAATACATGTATTATTGGCAATAGAAAGTATGAAAAGGAACTTATATGTCTAACACTGTATATCAGTATATCACACCTGTCTGTTTGACAGCATTTAGGAGTCTGATCAGTACTTAAGTTGAAAGATTTTAGAGATACAAAACAGTTCAAAATTTTACATATTTACTATTTGTTTGATTTCGTCTGTAAGTTTCATCTAACAATTTGATACCCCATTTGACAATATCAAGGAATCTGTTGTTAATATTTGATAGAATACCTGTTTGACAGCATCTAGGAGTCTGGTCAGTATACTTTGTCGCTCATTCACATGAGGATCATCCCCTGTACAGAAAGTCAAAATAACATATATGAAGTTTTCATCTAAAGTTCGTATTATAGACAATTACATTTTTTTTGGAATAAAACATGCTGATATGCAGAAAATGTTTTATAATCATTGCCTAAAGTTTATATTACAGTATACCCCTTATCCTTTCATATTTAAGCATATATAATGCACATACAAGGTGACGCCAAACAAAATAATCCTATGAATGTTATTTTTGATCAATGACTTTTTTAAATGTCACACCTTCAAATAGGATTCTTTGTGTATTTTAAAGTTCTATTATTGGTACCCCTGGTCTATCAATGACAAGCACATTATATTTGCTAGCTGGTTTCCACTAATCCACCTCACGTCACCGACCATCGGGTTGTGTCAGTAATTTGCACCTGTAGCTACATGTGGCGTCTGGACTTCCGAGGACATCCAGAGCAATGTGGCTAATCTGTGGTTCTGCCCTGCACCCAGGGGTATCCTTAGTTTTGTTACTCTACACACTCATGCTTGCATGACTTCCTCACCTGTCACACCTGGACATGTACATGTCTCAAAGACAACACCATATAAGGACAGACACTGACAATACCTAACAGGTAACACACCAAATAAGGACATACATGTAAAGACATGGACAGTAACGAATACAAATTAGACAGGACGTTTACAGACACTTATGTACTTAGTGACACTTACTACTATTTAAACTGTGACATAAAGGCAAATGAAAAGCAACAAAATGGGACTAATCCTATACCAATGACTGGGTTACGATAGTAGAACTAGTTATAGCTGGTATTTGTCTTTAGTTCAGTGGTTCCAGGTTTGAGAATGTATTTGAAGTTTTAAGGTCCTCATTTTTTGATATCAGTATTAAACCTTAAGTTTGGAAATCCCTGGTTTGAGATTTTACATTGAGTTAAGAGGCCCCTGTTTTGATAATCCATCTTGATTTTGGAGATCCCGTCTGGTTTGAGTATATTGAGTTTAGAGGTACCTGGTTTGTGTACCTATCTTGAATAAGGAGGTTTCTGGTTTGAGTATACGTAACACTCTGGAGTTTGGAAGTCACTGTTATGAATATGTATCTTGAGTTGTGAGGTTCCAAGTTTGAGTATCCGTCTGCAATTTGGAGGTCCCTAAATCTCTTGAGTTTGGAAGTCATTGGTATGAATATGTATCTTGAGTTGGGAGATCCCAAGTTTGAGTACATGTCTTTAATTTGGAAGTCCCTGGATCAAATATGTATCTCAAGATTGGAGGTCCTTTGTTTTATTATCTATCTGTCTTGAGTTTGGAGTTCCCTGGTTTGTGTATCTATCTTGAGTTTGGAGGTCCCTGGTGTGAGTACCTCTTTTGAAGCTTGGAGGTCTCTGGTTTGAGAACCTCTTTTGAGTTTGAAGGTCCCATGTTTGACAATCTATCTGGAGTTTGAGGTCCCAGGTTTGAGTACCTATCTTGGGTTCAGAGGTCCTTGGTTTGATAATAATCAATCTTGTTTAACAATTATACGTTGAGTTTTGGAAGTCTCCCATTTCAGAATCTGAATTTGTTTGGAAGTCCCTAGTTGTGACATTCCGTAGCTTTGAGTCCTTTTAATCTTTATGACTGAATATACTTTGTACAAGTAATATATTGTATAGTAATGTAAATCACCATATGGATCTAGATTGAAAGTCTCCCTTTCTTCTGCCATGAAACGATGCAGTGAGGTTTCGGTAACCAATTAGACTACCATGATTATGAACACCGACAATCAGCTGAATGTTTTCATTTGTAGATTTGTGATCAACTTTAGCTAGTAGATTCGCCTTTCTAAAGTGACAAGTCGTGATATACGTACCATTCATTCTTGTAGGTCCATGCAATTATGGGCATTCATCTATAATCTGACATTCAAATATGAATTTAAACAACTAAAACACTCAGCATCTCGTTATTTGTTTTGACTTTTACACTGCGGTGCTTCCCCTTTGGTCATGGTCTGTCATGTGACTTAGGAGAACCGGAACTTCCGGTAGGCCTCTTTTTAGACGGTAAGTGAAACATGGTAGAACGTGAAAAATCCGCCGATGTAAATCTGTGTTCATCCTACTAATAAAAGAGAACATGTTAACTTGACTGAGCACCTTGCTTGGACATATATTACTAAGTAATTTCGTTGTCTTTTCTGCACGATGAATTACCATTCTTTTTGTAATTTCAGCCTTCAAGATGGGGCGACGACCAGCTCGTTGGTAAGTTTGTTTTACTGTAAAATGATGTCTTTCAGGAATAGACAAAATGCATTTGACAGTTTCGGTTGATCATTATTAAGCTAACATTATAATCTCAATTATAAGTTACTATTTTGATCTTTCATCCATTTCATTGTTTCAAAAGTATTGCAATGTTTACATTTTGGTTACTGCTTTACAAATTAAAAAAGTTCGATACCAGCAATCTAATTCTTCATCCCATTAATATATACTTATAATTACATATCGATGGTGTACGCACGTCACTTTATCGCGTCGCGATATTAATTTTACATATCGACATGTTTTTCCAGTTACAGATATTGTAAAAACAAGCCATACCCCAAGTCAAGGTTTTGTCGTGGTGTCCCAGGTAAGCAACGTGGATGTACTATATACATTGAAGAATACTGTTTTGGGAGGTTCATATATAGGTAGCTTATGCACAAGCACTTTCATCCACTATTTATGTGACTTTCAATAATATATTTCAAACGTTACTGTTTAAGCAATTTCGTTTGTTTACTAACCAATCCACACGCCAACAGGGGAATAATGTAATAGACAATCTAGCTGTTTAAATCATGTGAAATGAAAAACTTGCTGTTTGATGTCCTTGAAATGATGTTCAGAGCTCCTCCATAGCAACAAATTTGTGTAATTCTCGCTTCTTACTTCAAAGTTAAAATTGTGATTAAAATACTTTACTAAACTATTATGCACCAAAATGAACACTGGTTTCATCTCTCTACAAACCAAAGTTCCTCAGTATTTGCTAGAATTCTCAACCTGCTGCTCTATTCAGTTTCTTTAAATGCAGAAGTTCCATCATTCATAGAAAATGGATTTTTGAAAGAACTAACAGATTGGTTGACCAAAAGTAGGGTGGCCAATGATCAATTTACAATTTATTGTTATGAGTCCCTTTTAACTATAGAGTATTTCCAGAAATTTTATGAGCACTATCAAAATTTTACGAGAATGGGACTTGGGATTCGCATGTAGCTTGATCACTGCCTGTGAAGTCTTGTATATAGTTAACAAAGTAGTCAACAGTAGATCTGAATGACATCTCACAGAGATCAGTTAAAAGCTCAACAACTTTGGCTCTGGCCTTTGACAACATCAAACTTTCATTTTAGTATATATTAAAAAAGGAGCATGACATGAACATGTGCCCTTACTCTTTGGAAGAATCCTTTGTCGACCCACGAACCCTGTACATTTATAAGTCTAGTTGAAAGGAATGTCATTAATATTCAGTCAGACAAAAAAAACTTGCCTCTCTATGGTAATGAACTGTCAAGACTGAAATTATTGCATAATACTATACTCTATAACCACCTTAAATACCCCAATAGGCACTTGCATCAAACTTTTTACCTGTGTATAACTACATACCACATATCCATCTCCCACATTTACTGTACCAGTGTCTATTTGATCTGGCACCTTGACTTTGTATGCACACTATATATTGCAGTTTTTTCAGTGTACCACAACTATAATATATTGCAAGATACAAGAGTGACACAGTTAATTTTGTGATTTAGTTCTAGAATGTCAACACTTATTCTCCAACATGAGATACATAGGTGATGAACTAGTATTAAAAGATGTTTCTAACCCATTATCTGGATGTGTTGACCTGCAGATCCCAAGATCCGTATTTTTGATCTTGGCAAGAAGAAAGCCAGGGTAGACGAGTTCTCACTATGTGTGCATCTGGTATCTGATGAGTATGAACAGTTGTCATCTGAAGCACTGGAAGCAAGCCGTATCTGTGCCAACAAATACCTTGTGAAGAACTGCGGCAAGGATTCTTTCCATTTAAGAATGCGAGTGCACCCCTTCCACGTTTGCAGGATCAACAAGATGTTGTCGTGTGCTGGAGCTGATAGGTAAATTTTGTTGCAGCTTTTTTCTCTCATTCAGAAATGAAAAGTGAAATGCATCTGTTAGTTACTTAAGAAAATTAATCTTGTTAACTTATCTTGATATCATGTGTCCCAAAGTGACATTTTATTTGACAATTAAAGTATATTTATTCTATATAGGATATTGACAAATTTATTGAGATCAATAATAAGCTATCTTACATCTCAAAGCATTTGTGAATGCTGATGCTAACAAGTTTAAGAAAGTATTAAACATACTGATATTCAACTTATGACAGAAAATTCAAGAGAAAAATCTAAATGCTCTTTGCCTAATACTTAAAATATCAAATGTGCTCTATATTTCTGTTTCATAAAGGTGTTAGTATAAATGTATCCCTAATCAAACTTATGCTGGTTAAACATGAAATTTCCAGGCTTCAGACAGGGATGCGTGGTGCCTTTGGTAAACCTCAAGGAACAGTTGCACGTGTGCACATTGGTCAGCCAATTATGTCATGCCGTGCCAGAGAAAGCAACCAGGCTGCTGTCATTGAGGCCCTCAGGAGAGCAAAATTCAAGTTCCCAGGCAGACAGAAGGTATCAACAATTTTTGGAAACTTAACCAATTTAAGTGTTGTCATTTTGCAGTCAAGCAGTGCCAGCTCCAAATCAACAAATATTGTTTATTTGGCCGTTCTTCTACTGCAATAGTAACACTTTGGTCGCTATATCAGCTCATTGTATCTCTTGATCTGATACGTTACCTCAGTTACAATTAAATTATCAAAGTCGGGCTGAAACAATGATGAAATGGAGTATCCAAATTGTTTAAAAACAATATACACAAAAAATTGGAGTGAGGGGTTACAAATATTTCTATTCAAGTTGAAAACCTTTTATATTTGACCATTTGGGGGAAATGAGTAATTTAAACCTGGGATAAACTTTCCTTTTATGTAATAAAGTATACAGAAATCAACACCTATTTAGCAGTACCAGCTCCAAATAAATCATCTTATTGTTAATTTTATCGTTCTGTTGCTGCAATATAAATAATTTGGTTGCTAAATCAGCCCACTTATATTTGTGCGCTTGTTAATTTAACTTTGTGACATCTCTATTTTTTCAGTGATATTAATTTTTTTCAAGTGAAAAAATGACACAAAACATCTTCAAGTATATAGATATGATGTATAAAATTTTTAATTGCTATACAATACATCCACAGGCACTGGCCTCATCTATCAATATTCTCGTCATATAATCAAGGATATTCAACTTCCTTGACCAAGTAAAACCACAAAGTTTCAGGAAACGAGTGATTGCCTCTGATCCATTCAAGATTTCTTGATGGGAATGGTCTGAATTTACAGATAATAGATTTTATGCCAATTTTTACATATGATTCAGCATATTTTGTGCCATTAAACTGAGATCAGATTTCTGCAAATACTGTTCAATTTCAGTTAAGAAGGCAGTTATCTGGCAGGGAATTTGGACACTGACACCCTATAGATTAACTTTAAAAATACCTTCACATGACATGTACTTTATCGAACTTTAATACAGTGTGAAAGTAATCATAATCCTTAAGCTTATCCTGTTCAGATTTAATACTTTTGATACACTTTATTATTGAAGCCACCATTTCGGCTTGAGAAACTGGAAATCAACACCAAATTTTCAAAATGGGGACTATCAACACAATGTTTATGAAAGTGTAAAGGTCATGTCCATTTTCCAAAATTGAAATGTCAGTAACACCAAAACTGTGTAACTGATTTACTCAAAAGGTTTAGTTACAATCACATTTCTAGGCCATTGGAGTTCCAAACCTTCATTAATACAGAAGTATATTGGTAGACCAGGCTAGTACCTGTGATTCATCAGTCTTTTAAAAATCTTCATCAATTTAAGGGTATGAATATTGCCCAGAGCTATTGAATATCAACACATGAATGGGCAACAGAAAATGTCAGGGATATTGATTGAATGTTGTAAAGCAGTACCAGCTCCAAATTGACATGTATTGTTAGTTTGATCGTTCTACTACTGCAATAGTAACACTTTAGTTGCCATATCAGTCCACTTCTATTGGTGGGTTTGTTAAATGACTTCAGTCACATCTAATTTATTATTGCATTAAATCAGTATGTAATGTCTCTTGATGGAATAGTTTCAGAACAGGCATGTACATTAATGCAACTGTGATAATGTAGTAATCAGCTCCTTATAACATCTAGTTATCGTTTTGATTGAAATAACCGCCTGTGTAATAAGCATTGTTTTCTGTTTATTCTTGTTATTGATTTACAAATGATGTTGCAAATCTAAAGAGGTGATAAGAAGTTATATATTCTTGTATCTCACCCGGACTTCTTGGCAGTCTTCTTATAAAGCAGTACCAGCTCCAAATTGACAAATATTGTTAGCTTGGCCGTTCTACTACTGCAATAGTAACACTTTAGTCGCTATATCAGCTCGCTGTACATTCAAGTGATTTGATACGTAACTTCAGTTACAATTAGGATAATGGTTTAATTACAGTCACAATGCTAGGCCATTGAAGTTCCAAACCCTCATTAGTATAAAAGCGTAGTGACAAACAAGGCTAGTACCTGTGATTTACCAGTCTTTTATAAATTTAAGGGTATGAATATAGTCCGGAGCTGTTGAATATTAACACATGATTAAGCAGTTGATGATTGTAAGGATATGGATTGAAAGTTGTAAAGCAGTACCAGCTCCAAATTGACATGTATTGTTAGTTTGATCGTTCTACTACTGCAAGAGTAACACTTTAGTTGCCATATCAGTCCACTTCTATTGGTGGGTTTGTTAAATGACTTCAGTCACATCTAATTTATTATTGCATTAAATCAGTATGTAATGTCTCTTGATGGTAAAGTTTTTAGCTCCTTATAACACCTAGTTATTGTTTTGATTGATATAACTGCCTGTGTAATAAGCATTGTTTTCTGTTTATTCTTGTTATTGATTTACAAATGATGTTGCAAATCTAAAGAGATGATCAGAAATTATATATTCTTGTATCTTTATAAAGCAGTACCAGCTCCAAATTGACAAGTATTGTTAGTTTGATCGTTCTACTACTGCAATAGTAACACTTTGGTCGCTATATCAGCTCATTGTATCTATCCAAGTGATTTGATACGTAACCTCAGTTACAATTAGGAAAATTTACGAGTATCTGATGTGTAAATAATGCTCTAGATATTAATGAATTTGAAATTGAATTAACCTCTGTTTACATGTATTACCAAAACAGAAACAGATTAACATTTTAGCCAGATCATATCTTCAATATGGTAATCACACTGTAGCCATTTAGTAACATGATTGTGCAACTGCTTTCCATGAACAGAACCCACTCTTTACAAGATTCTAATACTTTCTAGAAATGTATAAAATTGAATTCGTCAGATTTGTTAGACCACCATCATCAAATACTGTGGTCTGTCTGTCCATTCATCGACGGTCAGATGACTGTTAAGAGCCATTGCCCTGTTGGAATTCTGTGCTAATAGTTTATGGCTAATCCACCTGTTCTCTCTTTTTGCAGATCTTTGTCTCCAAGAAATGGGGCTTCACAAAGTGGGAGAAAGATGTATATGAGGAGATGAGACAAGATGGACGTCTCATTCCCGACGGTGTCAACTGTCAGTACAAACCAAACAAGGGTCCCCTGAGTGCATGGAAGTCCCTTACTACTGCTCGGCTGTCGTGAAATCTTTTCACATAAATTATAAAGACAAACCAATCCTGTGATTAAAATCTGGACACCAGGATATTTTCTGTTTTTGCCTTTTCTTTTTATGAAATTTTGATATTTTGCAATGAATATCCATCAAGATAGTTGTAACACAACAAGCTGAATGACGATGGATGGTCTCAAAAGTTTTATTGGCAATTCAAATGTAGATCTGATGCTGAGATAGTTCAATTTGTCAAAAGAATATACTAATAGGATTAGTAGATATCGGTATGTCCACTGTAAATACAGTTTTCACACCCAGTCTACCAGATATTACACATTGACCAAATTAATCCTACAACCAGTCAGCCACAGATTACCAACTTCTGTATCCGAGATACACAGAAATATGGTGTGCATTCATAATTCACAACCGGTCTACTAGATATTAGGTATTGATGAAATTAATCCTACAACCAGTCGGTCAAACATTACTATAACCTAGGAAACTGCAAAGTTGTGTGTGAATTTCGAATGAGCTCAAATCTCGTTACACAAGTAGTCTTATCTGCAATAGTTTCAGTCTATTATGACGAGCATGTAGACATAATGAATATGATCGTCATTAGTCAGTTTGATAGTACAGACTTTTTTGTTTTTTTATCCTTATGGTATTTTTACACAACCATGGCAGGTATAAAACTTCCTTCAGATATGACATTTATACAAAGGTCATCCACCTTGTGCTTCATTCAGTGTCGGTTCATGAGATCACTGATGATGCCAGTACCTAGTGCCTTTTTTATTTCAAAAACAATTAATTGAGCACGGCCATTTTCACTCTCCAAAATGTATAAATTCATCTAAAGTTTTCTCTGAAAAAAATAAATACTATTTTCATCTCTGAGAAAAAAAACATTGAAATATCCAATAACATTTTTTCTAGTTTTCAAATCCGAGACTGCAGTGACATGTGCATACCTAGGGAACATTCATAAATGGAAGACATTTGCTATTTAGGAAGTTACTATATGTTTATGGAAATAAGTATTGGTCAGAAATGAAAACCTAGAAGATATATATATATATACAATGTTCTGCCTCTGTGTTTCAAGTCATTTGTAAAATGTGATGAAATTGCATCTTATTTATTCCAAAATATACTAAAAACTAAAAACACTTGTAAAATATTGTTACCATCATCAAAATATTTCATTTTAAGAGATTTTTGAAAATGATTCAATTCTACCTAATGTCAATAATACTGATAAATATCGTCTTTGTCATGATAGACTTTGTGTTGTTCCAATAGCAAGATCTCTTATACATGATTGTATTGTGTGTTTCTCTCCAAAAATTATGTCTGAATGGAACAAACCATCTAGTTTATTTCCTACAATATCATCCATTAGTGCAATAAAAAAGATGCTTATTTCAATCATTGCTGATGTTCAACACGGTGCACTTTTATTTTTAAAGTTAATTCAGACATGAAGATAACTTTAAATTTATGTAAATTGAGAAATTAGTTAATTTCCACCATAGAAATAGCCTTATCTACTTGTGGTCATCTGGTACTTTCTTCATCAACCAAAGGAACTTGAGTGATCGTATTCCTATAAATATTAAAATATTTCTTGATACTGAAATAGGCTAGATGCAGTTATGAATAAATCTGTTCTCGAGTTAATTCGGAGATTTATTAACAATATCTGGAATGTCTCATTCATACAATGTTGTGTCAAGTTTTTGTCGGTTATCTATATGGGTTCAGCACAACAGGTTGAGTGTGTATGGAGGAGTTGTCTGTGCTTCACTCCAATAAAGGTGAATTTGGACCAATTCCTTTTGTAATCGTTCAGTGATATCTGATTGTATGGCTGTTTCCATTTGACGTCGGTCGCAGATTTATTCCAGCTCATTGACAGTAACAACTGAGAATGTTAGGAAAAGGCTGAATCATCAGCCATGTAGAAACTGGTTGAGGCCGCAGAATGAACCAGATGCTGGACATAGCAACATCTGAATGCTGGAAGGTGGCATCTAAGAAGTAGTGACCCACAAAGTGGAGGATGTCGTGGCTCAAGGTTAAAACATCAGGGGATGTCTGATACCAGGGGGTAGTTAGGTGAAGGGAGCTGACAATTATACACCAAGGGGCAGAAGTAACCGCATGTCAGGGGGTAGTTAGGTGAAGGGAGCTGACAATTATACACCAAGGGGCAGAAGTAACCAGGATACCAGGGGGTAGTTAGGTGAAGGGAGCTGACAATTACACACCAAGGGGCAGAAGTAACCAGGCATGTACAGAGGATGCCAGATACCAGGGGGTAGTTAGGTGAAGGGAGCTGACAATTTTGCACCAAGGGGCAGAAGTAACCAGGCATGTACAGAGGATGCCAGATACCAGGGGGTAGGTGAAAAGAGCTGACAATTTTGCACCAAGGGGCAGAAGTAACCAAGCATGTACAGAGGATGCCAGATACCAGGGGGTAGTTAGGTGAAGGGAGCTGACAATTACACACCAAGGGGCAGAAGTAACCAGGCATGTACAGAGGATGCCAGATACCAGGGGGTAGTTAGGTGAAGGGAGCTGACAATTACACACCAAGGGGCAGAAGTAACCAGGCATGTACAGAGCATGTACAGAGGATGCCAGATACCAGGGGGTAGTTAGGTGAAGGGAGCTGACAATTTTGCACCAAGGGGCAGAAGTAACCAGGCATGTACAGAGGATGCCAGATACCAGGGGGTAGTTAGGTGAAGGGAGCTGACAATTTTGCACCAAGGGGCAGAAGTAACCAGGCATGTACAGAGGATGCCAGATACCAGGGGGTAGTTAGGTGAAGGGAGCTGACAATTTTGCACCAAGGGGCAGAAGTAACCAGGCATGTACAGAGGATGCCAGATACCAGGGGGTAGTTAGGTGAAGGGATCTGACAATTATACACCAAGGGGCAGAAGTAACCAGGCATGTACAGAGGATGCCAGATACCAGGGGGTAGTTAGGTGAAGGGAGCTGACAATTATGCACCAAGGGGCAGAAGTAACCAGGCATGTACAGAGGATGCCAGATACCAGGGGGTAGTTAGGTGAAGGGAGCTGACAATTATGCACCAAGGGGCAGAAGTAACCAGGCATGTACAGAGGATGCCAGATACCAGGGGGTAGTTAGGTGAAGGGAGCTGACAATTATGCACCAAGGGGCAGAAGTAACCAGGCATGTACAGAGAATGCCAGGAATACAAGCATAATAAGATGTGCTTTAAGTTAACATTACCACCACAACTGGTAGTGCCTAAGTATTGTGACTTACAATATATCTCAAGTAACTCATTATTATTCCAATACCTTTCATCTTTCATTTGTTATCTAATATATCTAATGATATGAATAACTGAATTGGAGAAAGAATGGATTATGAAAGCTAACAGGATCCGTGTGTTATTCTTATGTCAAATGGTTACAAATAATGGATAAATAAACTTTATTTTGATAAATAAAAACTTTATTTTATGGAACTTCAGTGTGGACAATTCTTAACAGTATGAGTAATGAAGTAACACAAAATGAAACAAAGATAAAGCAATTCCATATATATGTATATCCAAACTGCATGCAAGCAATATTCTATGGTTTCTGTGGTGAAAATGTATCAGTAATGTTGATGGTTCTGATCACGGTTTATCCTCATTTATGGAAATAACCCCACCAGGATTCATATTCATCTTTGAGGGATCAAATGGCTGTCCTTTAAATGGTGACCCCTCAGCATCCCAGGCTTCTCGAAGTAAGTTGTGGACTTTCTAGAATGATAGAATTACAACATTATTCCATAGAAAGAAAGAACACAACATTATTCCATAGAAAGATAGAACACAACATTATTCCATAGAAAGATAGAACACAAATTTATTCAATAGAAAAGATCAGCACAATAGTAGTTCTTTTGATTTGGAACTCTTTTGAAATCAAGGTGATTTCAGTCATGACCTTCAAGCAACTGAAAACAACCAAGCTTAATAATCTCAAAATTTCCTTATCTTCTTCTCATGTATCCAAATTATTGCAAGAAAAGTTTCTATATATGGAAGTATAAACCAATGATCTCTCATTAACAAAGTATTTTGAGTTCAGTTCAGAACATACTCGTCTAACTGCTTCGAGGTATGTTTTTATGATTGTAATACTTGTAGAATTTGAAGAAAAAAATGAAAGATATGGTTTTTCATCTTTCAGAAATGTTTTCCAGCCATTTGCCCCCATATGTTGCAGTGTATTGATGAGATTAAGTCTTATTTAAACTCTAGTATGAAGATTCAAAGAAGGAAAATATCTCCTTTGTAATAACAAAAACTCCTATTGTGTCCGAGCAGTACCAACTGATCAGTGATTTGTATATAGCTATGTTATGTCGCAAGAAGTTTGACGAGCCAACATTTAAATAATGTATCCCCCTATTTGTGACTTTATGGTTCATGGCCACATTTTTATAAGAAACTAGCTATTACTTCAATCATGGAGTTACTTTTACACTTTGTTGGAAAAATGTACAAACTGAATTCAACAACATAACAAAATTTGTTATTGAAGCTAACTAGAGGCAAGTTCTACCCTGTAAAATTTCTATAGTCTGGCTGTTCTATCAAATTCAGTTACCAATACAAATAAACAACAACCAATCACTGCCATGTTTCTAAAGATGATGCATGGGCGTACCGTTTCTGGTTTGACATAAATGTTAGAGCTTTAGTCGTCATGAAAACAACTTCAGCTTTCTCTGAACAAATGCATTACAAGCTACTGAAGTGAGTTAAGTCATGGTACGGTTAAGGTAACCATAATGATCAAACTTGTCCTTATTACCTAGATTGCATGTCAAAGATTTTTTTTTTTAAATTAGAAAATGATATATTCTGGTCTTTTCAATGATTTTCACTTAAAACCGTTACCTTTTCTTCACTAGTAGGGAGTCCTAGTCTTTTTTGTCGCTCATTATACATCATCTCACCAATCTTAGCTTGGGCCTCGTCATCTAGGTCGGTCATCGGGCGACTGGCATCAATCTTCCTTACATTAATCTTGGATTCTGATGAAAGTAAAGCCTCCCACCACCTCTCCTCTTTCTTCTCCAAATTTACCTGAAAAATATTCAAATATGCAATAGTAAGATTTTCCATCAATTAATCTTATGCCACCAACTACAAGTGGATATATACAATGTAGTACAAACATTTCTGTGGAATATACATATTTAATGGTATGTTAGTGCACCATGATGTTGAATATGTAGTATAGAAATGTTAGCAACCAATGAAGGTAAAACATCTGAAACTTAATCTCATTTATTTACATTTCCCCAGAAGTTGTATTAACAATTACTGTAGTATGTTACTGCACCAACCACTATCAATGTTATTGGAAAATTACATGCATCTTGCAATGCAGGTTCATCTTGAAGGGGTGTAGTACAAAATGTAAAGTTAATTTTCAAAAATCACTTCATATGTTAAATTGGAACAGCATAAAATTTCATACATTTCAGAAAGATTAATGTACTTAATATTTAAGTGCTATGATCTCAATTACAGATTGAAGTTTTTACATCCGTACAATACCTTTGGGACAAATATGTACATCGTAACCTGGCAGTACACAGAGCTAAGGGTTGAATACCTACAGACACTTCAAAAATCAGGTACTTGAGTAATCAGACAGTACTAAATAGTAAAATATCTTACATGTACATGGTCACCAGGCACCAGACTCCACATGGACTCCTCCTTCATGACCTCCCAAGACAGGTCATCATCCACAATATCTAACCATTGCCCAGTGTCCTGTTTATGGGAGACTTTCAGTCGCTTTCTCTCTATCACAACTTTAACATCTTTGCCTTTGGTTAAATACTTTGGTACCTAATTTACATAAAAAAGCATAAAAAACATTAGTACAATATCTTAACTATACATGTTTTCATAAATTTTAGAAATTCTTCACATGAAACCACTTCAATCACTTGTAATCTCTTCTAACCTGCCTCATGAACAAGGATATATTGCCTTCACCTATCAGTTCCATTTCAAAATTACTTCAATGACAATTGCTAAATACATGCATACCTTTACACTATATTCCTTGTAAAGTACATGAACATTAGAATATACATGAAGAAAATCTATCATTTATAGCAGAGTCTGGTAAACGACTCCTTTATATACACATACTTTGATCTGTGCATCAACATCATTAATAGTTTGCGACCAAGAGTAGTTGTCCCTCATAGCTCCATTGTGACTGGCAGGGTTGGCCTGAAATGTCTGTTGTTGTCTATAAAATAACATTAAGAAAAGTATGACCCATGTGATAGTTTCATGTTCTGAAGTAATGTTATCCTGTACCAGTAACAGAAGTCAGAGATAGGGCTTATAACATGATAACGAAAAAGTGCTTGTTTGTAATTCTACTGAAAAACAATAGAAACGTTAGGGCTTATTGCCAGTTTGGGCTTATTGAGGATAAATACACAAAGTTTTCCAGTTGATGGTTCAGAAGGCACTTGATTTATTTGTATGCTTTAATTTTTAAGAGAGAGAGTTATCAGAAAAAAATTTCCTTATGGTTTTTGTGTTTAAATCTGTCGAAGTTCAATAGGCTTAATCACTGTTCCTCACCAATAATTTCATTATTCACTTCAGACAACTTTTTGAAATGCATGTACTACTACTGCTGTGATGATTTAAAAGTAGTATTCATTTAAATATTCTATGAGATTTGGGACCCACCATTGTTTGGTCTTTGTATTTTTTTTTTTTTTTTTTTTATTCTTTCCACTGTATTTGGTCTTCATTGTACGGAATTTGAAAATTTGGAAGAAATAGTGATAATAATCTTTAAATGCCAAATCAAGATGGCTACTTCTCAATCAGTCCCAAAATCAAGACGGCACAACTAAGGACCAATTGGAAATTACATACAAAATTTGAGCCATACACCAAATTTGGAGAACATTGGACTACAGATTATCACATGGAAAGTAACAAAATGGTAAATTTTCGTCATTCGAAGTCCTATCACTTTTGCATGTATACATAGATTTTACTGGTAATTGATCCTACGCCACGTCTCATTAATAGAAAGCCACATACCAAATTTAGTGAGAATCCGGCAACAAATACACAAGTTATGGTGCGGAAAGGAAAAAGAGACTGACAGACAGGCTGATTTCTATAGTGCACCCGCAATCAAAATGTGGGACCCAAACAAGAATACTAAAGACCAAAGACAAAGGGCAGTTTGAATAGCATACCATGGTGGTTTAAATATAAACTGAAGACTTTTTTATTTATGTACTACCTAGTAAGCTCTGGATCTTCATCTTTATTTTCACTGCTTGAGTCTGATGGTTTGTTTTCAACTCGACTGTGATCCTCTGTTGCCATTGGTTCTGGAGCTTCCTGGGTACCTGAAGTTTTAGCAGGCTCCTTTGGAATGACAGGCTCACTTTCGACCTCACCAGCAGGTTGGTCAGATGTTGATACTTCCACAGTCTTAACAGCTGCTGGAGCTATTGTATCAGTAGGCTCCAATGCCACTAGCAAGCAGAGAAAAAACTACTTAAGATACTTCATTTAAAATACTATTCTTGTACCAATGTAATCAGATTATGTGTAATTACTGCATTAAAAGCAACAGATGTTGTCATTAGCGATATTACACATAACAAAAAAGAAAACTTTTCTTTAATAGTAACTCAAATTTTGATGATTTTTCATTTTACCATTATAGTGTAAAAACAGGATCCTGGATCTTTCTAAATGCTTTATCTCATCAAATGTATTCTATTCTGAACAGTATTTTATTCCAAACGCTTAACAAAATTACATATACACATGCTACATGTGCGATGGGAAAACAAGCTTAGATGTTAAATTGCCTAAAACATTCCATACCTAGATAACAATGTTAACTAAAGGCTAATAACTGTATATATTCTGTGATATGGCCAAAGGTCAACACATCACTTCTTACATCAAGTCTGTGAGTGGACAGAACAACAAAACATCTTTAGTTTACAACCATAATTTTACTGAACATCAATATGTATTGGTGGGCTTAATACCATACATTAGCTACTTACTGGATGAAAATGGTACTACCCTTTGATCAGACAACTTCCTATCAGGATATCAATATTTCCTTGTGTGTCACAGATATGGAAAATCTGAAATTACCTAACCAACCAAGGGGAATAACTCCTAAGAAAATGACTGAAAAATAATCTGCCGCCAACAACTACATCAAAATAAAAAATGTACTCTATTGCATTTGGTCAACATCTTGAAACAGTAACAAATCAGGGAAATCTTTCTGAATGATTACTTTAAAAGAGAATATCTCTTTCCAAACTCATCATAATGAAAATAAATTGCAAATGCACAACTTATAATGTGCACCAAGTTCAGTCACTGAGAGTAACACCTCTGTTTATGTTTATATCAAATTGAGTTCCATGCACCCAAGTATATTCCAGTCAAAATTTCTTGAAATCTACTCAGATAACAGACATATGAGGAAAGACAGGTGAACCACTTCAGTATATCCTTTTGTTACCTTTCTTTTTCCTTGTTTTTTCCTTTTCTTCCTCATCCTTTCTTGCCAAGTCTTCATACTGTTTATATGACTGTCAAAATAATCCATGTGCAACCATTAACAATGTTTGTTATGCTTTCAACTGCATGTATACAAAAAATATCTCTTGGAGAAAGGCTAGTAAAACAAAGTTTAAAAGGTTTAAGTTAGAAAGTTCATAATGTAAAAATGTAAACCAGTTATATAAGCAATAACAATATATCAATAACCTGTTTTTTCCTTGTTAATACAATAAGTTTTTTGAAACTAGTGGTAACAAGGATTCTTTTAGGACAGACAGACAATTTATAAAGGATGATTTTAATAGCACCATCTCATTATAGTGGGCTAAAAATTATGAACAGCAATGGCATCTTCTTCACTCAGAACCTACATTGAGTAAAATCTTCACTGCCACTCCTGCAGGAAATCCAAGACGGTCCGTCTTCTGCTTCATTAAGCGATAAAAGTCAGTTCTGAAAAAGAAGGCTTTTATTATTATCCTCCATAAATCAAATTAAATGATAGTTAAACCTATTTGAATTTACTGAAGACTTTGAAAGGCCTCCATGACATATTATACATGCCTTGCTGAACAGGTCACCCATATTTATCTTGAACATGGGTCCAGGTAACATTCAACATAGGACAATTTGTGACTTACAGATGTATTTTAAACAACATAAAACACCAAAATTTATTATGTTTCATACACAGTCCCACCTCTTTAGGTTATTATAAACCAAATATATACCAGTAAATTTCTGATAATAAATGTTATGCTCATGCAGTTTCATATCACACATTAAGTAAATATGTTAACTCCATGGGGTTAGGTGTTTGTGCCAAGTCTCTGTGCCTTCATACACATCACAAGGTCCACACCTTTTATTTTTACCTACTTTGCAAAAGCTTTATATTCATCTATTCTATTCACATATTAATCGCAATTCGAAGTTTGGTTGCTTGGCCAGGGAGATCTTGTTGAAATATACATTGTGATGCAAACTGTAATGAAGACTATTGTAACATGCAAAAGCACTTCTCTTTAACAAAACCGATTTAGAATATAATGCAACGCAATGACTTGTGGTCATGAAGTCTGATAATAATCTGTCACAATAAAATAGGCATATCCATGTCATCCTACTGACTTTCTGTAAAGAAATCCGAACATGGCGTCCAAAAACCCAGCAATCTGTCCCTCATGTTGTAAAATTCCTAGCAGGGCAGTGTCATACTGCTCCCTCATTCCCGCCATATTGTTTTTGCTTCACAATATCGAGGTTAGTAAAATGTTTCCACCTTGAATTCCTTCATTTAGAGCGTTTAGAAGATTTAGCATAGTCTTTCGTTCGGAATTCCTTTGCATTGTTCATATGTGTTGTAGAATAATACCATCATGGCGGTAGTTAGCGCTGGGTTTGCGGTACTGTGTGTCGGTATTCTTGTTTATGGAGTTCTGGACATTTTGACAAATTTTGAAGAAAACAAATGTGAAATGACGTTCATGTTTGAAATGCCAGAATATGTGGTTGGTATATATTCCTTGTCCAGATCTTAAGCACCGATGAACAAGTGGGAAGTCATTACGCGGTTCACTGATAGTGCGTTTTTTTACATACAGACAATATATTCTCGATAAATAGACTTTGTGCCAGCATGCACAGCTAGCTATCAGTTTCATATCTAGTATCGGGGACGTTTAATACTAATGTGATAATAATAATGTATTATACTTCCATGCTAGTATCTAGCTATCATTAATAGGTCCGTTCACTGCAGACAGCAATGTACTCATACGCTGGTTCGCAGACAACAAATTACTAGTAAATCCAGAAAAAATTCAGGCCATTGCTATTTGGGGGAAAAGCACACAAAAAGAAATATGTAGGTTTTAGTAGCTCATAAGAGCTAATGTTTCACTGTTTAATGCATCTATTTTAAATAAAACTTTTGAACTTTGCCCGTCCTTCTGTCTCCATTGGTATGTTTCAATTTTCATGGGCTTTCAAATGTATTTCATTTAAGGCAAACATTACAAGTTACAGTAATTCACAATGTTGACTTGCACACAGAGTTAAATATGGTCTCAGTCACTCAGCAGACAGAACATACTTCAGTTGATAGACCCATTGATAATCTTTATGCTAGAGACCTGAATTAGATTTATGAAATAACGCTCCATATAAATGTGTTCTGTGTTCCCCAAAAATTATTGGGGTACCATATAGTCGCTGCCTGGTCAGTATGTACATCTTTCCATCTTTCCTTCCATCTTTCTTACGATCCTTTCTTGTCTGGAGCATGATTTGCCAACAGTCAATCAAGGATCATGAAACTTGGTGTATGCATTGGCCATACTATGGTGATGTGCAGTGTACAAAGTCCAGGGCCCGTATCTCCTTAATTACTTAGTTCTTGCCCTTTGTTAAAATCTCATGTCCAGAGAAAAAGTGTTAGTTGCTTGCATTTAAAATAGAATAATGACACTTGGTGTATACATTGATCATACTAAGATGATGTGCATTGAACCAAATTCAGGAACCTTGACCACTTGATTGCAGAGTTATTGCTTTTTATTTAAAATTTCTTGTCTGGAGCATAACTTTGCTTTTATTTAAGCTAGGATAATGAAACTTGGTGTGTACATTAATCATACAAAGGCAATGTGCAGTGCACCAATCAATTAATTACAGAGTTATTGTTCAAATTCTGTGTATGGAGCATGACTTGGCCTACTGTTAAACTGTTAGATAATGAAACTTGATGTATGCACTGGTCATACAAAGAGGATGTGCAGTGTATCAAAGTTCAGGTCTGGAATCCCTTAATTACAAAGTTAGTCCTCTTTGTTTAAATTTTATGTCCAATGAAGTCCTTTTAGGAGAGTGTTCATCTGTTTCATTTATACTCTTGTTCCTTGTACTGTTACATTGTACCTGACAAGTCCCATGGATAGTAATAATTTGAGTCTTTGATAAAAAAAGCAAATCAATATGACTGGTGTAACCTATGGTCTTTGTTAATCAGCTGATGCACCATACTTCCATGGTTCAGTTGGTAGCACTGTTATCAAGTTGGAAACACTTGCTCAATTCCTGTCTGATTACTTGGCAGGAAATGTGTTTGTCACTGTTCTGTTACAAATTTACAAAAATGAATATCATGTATATCCGGTAGATTAAAAGATTGTGCCTCAGTTTAATGTTCACTGTAGTGACACAATTATAGGATGATAATTAATTAATTTCCTTAACAACTGGTTATAAAAACTCTCAGAAAGCCAGTCATTCTCTAATTTACAAGTACTTCAGATATCTTTGTCTATTACAGCTGAGGATGACTTGTACATAAATTTAGAGTTTGGAATTTCGTCTTTTTCATTGAAATTTACATAACACACTGTATTATATACATGTACATTATATTCATAGAAACTGGTATTGAAACAGTTTTCATTTGTTTTTTTTTTATTTCCCCCCCCCCCGCCCTGCCCCCCTTCTCCCAAATGATTGTTTTTGTTGCATCTATAAATGTTTATGAACTATGTCAGCTCCCTTAGAAAGTTAGTATCAGATATTATGGAGAAAGCTTCCAATCTATTAAAGGACTGAAGTATATATATGTTTTATATCAACTTTAGAACATTCCCTTTGGAGATGAGGTGAAGAAAACCTATCCCAGATATGGGCTGTATGTGTATGGGGAAGGGTAAGTACACCATCATAACTGTTACAGATATGTCAAGCTTTAAAGCTAGGGACAAACTTAAAACACATCAAACCATTGATAAGATATTGTGACTGAGCCCTTAGGATATTCAAAATTTTATGAAAAGTTGACTTACTAATCAATATTAAAGTGATTAAACTAATGATGTGAATCTACTGATTGATAATAAGACATCAGACACAGAAAAGGTGTTCAGAGAAAAAATAACTTCATAACATAGTGGTAACCCTATTGTAAAATGGCAACTGGACATTGTGAACATTCAGGTCTATTGACAGGTTTTTATAGTAGACTTAACGTAATCAAATTAGCAATACAGTGATGTGCAAATTACACAAAAAAAAAACAAAACTAGTTTAGTCTTGACTCATTTTGATCATTAATGCTCATGCATGATAGCTATTTTTGAAGTCCTGAATTATTTGTATTTCAATATTCAAGATCATTTCAAATTATGATGTCATGTTTAGTAATTTGATTTTCATTTTGTTTATAGGGATTATGCCAGATATGTAAGGTATGTTATGTTTTTTTTAATCAAATAAAGGTAATGTTTGTATCATCAATTCGGTGCTTCTTATCTTGGACAATTTATGCATCAAACCATTGTATTCTTACAGTTTTTTTTCTTCCCAAATGTTGTTGAAAGATGATTATGACAACTCTATCAGATAATGATCCTCATTTCTCCATATTGACTTTTTCTGTACATGTTGAGCTCTTGTTCCTGTGATGATCTTTTCACCACAAGGAAATCTCTTACTCCTCATAACACATTAGAGATTTGGCTTATTACCCAAAAAAAGATGCAGCGTTTGTTGGTAATCCAGTTAAAACAGCAATAGCCATAGTTCAACTTATAGTCTTTTCAGTAATATGATGATCCTTCTGCTATCCACACTGATGATCTGTCCACCACAGAAAGACTCCATTACATCTGATGGTTATTCAGTGATGTTTTGCTTTCATCTCTGATTGATCAAACCTGATATAAGTTGTATTAATGTTGAAACAACTTAGAAATCTGATGTAAACATCATGTTTGTATTCAAATTAATTCAGTGAAACTTGGTCTGGTTTTAAACAGTTGTCTGTGACTTCCTACTCAACAATGTTTTAATGATTTTGATAAGTTTGTTAATGTCAAAAATCAAGTCAAACAAATGATTATGCATTATCAGAATCTAAAACTGATTTGATTAACAAGTATATAGTACATATTAGTATCAGTAATTTATTGGAATTTTATTCCTTATTCTATAGTGACATGAATCTTCAGGGAGTACCTGTCCTCTTCATTCCTGGCAATGCTGGTAGTCACAAACAAGGTAAGAGGGATTAATTTCAGGGTAATTCTAAATCAGACAACTTTCCATCTACCTTTTAAAGCTGATCATATTTTGTCAAAATTACCAGTAATTTTAAGAATTTGTTATATTTTCTAATGAAATGATATAAACTACTCGGTAGATATTGGATGAGACGTGAATTTACCACTGTAAACCATATAATTTCTGTGAACTTTGGATAATCTTACTACTTTATTTTTAACTTACAAAGCTCATCAGTGTATTTAATGTCACATTTTACTACAGACAGAATTGTCCTGACATTGAAATGAAATTGGTTTAGAAGCTTGTAGGAAGATTTTTTTCAAATACAAAAGCATGTTATTCAAAATCATCTTTTCCTTAGAGGCCAATTTGTAAATGAGATGTTGTAGCATATTATATTGTTTTCACATTTTAATGTGTTCTGGTTCTTCCTGCCTGCAGCCCGATCCCTAGCATCAGTGGCATTAAGACGTGTTGAGGAAAAAAAACCTAACTTCCATTTCAATTACTTCACAGTGGATTTAAATGAGGTGAATCTTCTAAACTATTTCCATCCTTTTTTTCAAAGACTACTTTTCAGCATGTTATAAAGGTAGGGTCTCATTTGCCAAGGATGGTCATTATCAGGGTCTTACCTGTATCATTTAAGGTACATCAAACGAATCTCAAGGTTGCATAACTTTACATTATAATGACTTTGAACTTGGGTGTTTTTGCTATGACATATTCCAGCTGTGCAGAGAGCAAAAGTGGTTGTAACCGCTGGAGTATTGAGGATGTAGTAATACTGTTGGTATTTGTTTGCTTATGTTATTTTCTTACGTCATTGTTTTATTTTTTATTTGTTGGGTAGTGACTTAACATACTGTCTTGTCTATAGCTGTGATGGCATATCTTGCTGTTTTGTTTGTAGGAGATGATGGGTCTGTATGGTGGGACATTACAGGACCAGACCGGTAAGTTCATTACAGTATTTTCTGGATTATAAGCCGCACATTTTTCCTTGTGAGTTGGGCGTGCCACTTATATACTGGTGTGCCATATATGTGGACAAAAAATCGGCAGAATGAAAACAACAATAAAGAAGGAAGCGTAACCATACACCAGTAAGAGACGATACAGAGTTTGTTTTTTTACAAGTACCTGCCCGTCACATGTTTGTGACTGTAATAGATGGTCTAGAGGCGTCATTTGCAATCATATACGGGATTATTTGAAGATTGAAATCAAAATAACATTATCATGGGTTTAATTAATCATACCTTTTGATATGAATCACAATAATATCGTCTTGACTTTCTCGGTTATTTCAAAGCCATAGAGGAAGTTTACAATAGTCTTTTGCATCCTGGGATCGATAGGTCATGGAGTTATATGTAAAATTCTAGAATAACTGCCAAGCTTGTTTATGAAATGAATGACTTTGTGTAGCTTACAAGAAGAAATAATTTATTGGACTATAAGAGTTTGGTTAGCATGCAAGGGTCTTCGTTAATATTTAACAGTTCAGACACTGATGGAGAGATTGTTTGATAAAGCATATGTAACATCTGGCCCATATGTCTGTGCATAGACAATTTGTAAAGGCACCCAAGCCAAACAAGTTTGATGTTTACTATTTTATATTTTTTGAAATGTAACAGTGAGATAAAGGATTATCTGTATATAACTCATTTGAAAACTTTATTAAATGTTTCACTGATGATCTTGATAAATTGCCCTCCGTTTTCTGTAATATCAATGAAGAAAATATTCCTTGTTTCATAAATGTTCAGTTGTTTACTCTGAAACTGCTTTGTGCAGTTGATATCATTAGTTTTAGATGCACAAGGAAGTGAAAACCTTTTAAAAACCACTTAACATAGCTAGAAGCGTCAGTATCAACAGGAAATCGATAAGGCTTTCAATGTGATGGATGATTACAACATGAAATCATTGATGTACCAGGTACTGTACCAAATTTTTGGTGCCAGACATGCAGTGAATGAATTGATTTTAGCCATTACACTTTTTATTGCCTGGTGAAATACTTTTAACAGATCTTGATGTGATTTCTGGACATATAACTATCAGTTTTAGTCATTCATGAGAAACATACATTTGTAAGCTGGAGTAGTTAAACAATATTTACATATTTATTTCAGAATTTGTTCACTTGTGCATGACAAAGATCTTGACACTGTATGGAGAAGCTCCCAGTCCCCCCTCATCAGTAATACTAGTCGGACACTCTATGGTAAGGCTAAATATATATTCCTCTTATAGAGAAGCTTTCAGTTGTTTCATCTGTAATACAAATGGGACAGTCCATGGTAAGACTGTATATATATATATATATGATGGATGGTTTTTGGTCCGTTATAAAGGGCCTTCGGCGTCCATCAGCTGAAGGGATTATCAAGACACCTAAATTTACACCACCGCTCTCCATTTAGATTTATAACTTTGTCTTATGTTCTGTGTATGTGATGTAATGTATGTAATAACTGTGTCTTGAAAAGGAGGCAGACTGCCCTATATGGGTAAGCTTTCATTATCCTTATTTATGTTATTGATGGGCTAATACAGGGAAGTTTCTACTCAGGATCTGTTCCTAATATAGAGACATTCAATTGTCCTAGCTCGGTATACATTGATTCAGAATCAGAAGATTGATGCAGTTGATTGATTTATACCTACGTACACTAAATAATGATGTTTAATTTTGTGTTGTAGGGCGGAAATATTGCACGAGCATTATTCACACTTCCAGATTTTGACCCCAGTCTAGTGTCTGTTATCATCACACAGGCAACCCCTCACCAAGGTCCTGGTATGTACAATGGATAACTTTCCTTTATGCTATAATATGGTACATTGTCATAAGTCCACTCTCTTAGCTGAGTATTTTCAAGAAGTTGAGTACTAAGGCTTCCCTTGAGCATATTTGTTCCAAGTGATACATATTTTTATACCCTACCATTTTATTGGGGGGTGGGGGCAATGTAGTGTTACCTTATCAGTCCCAGTGCGTCCACTTCTGAATCAATGTGATATCTCTCAACATATCTAAGAATCATAAAAAGTTCCTACACCAGATCATATCCTGGTTTGCCAAGGAGTGAAGGAAATCATGTCTTATATTTCCTGGTTATAGTGAATACTGAACCTACTTGATTGTATTAGTGATTACACAAAATCATCTCTGAAGTCAATATGTATACTCATTTGAAAATTAATAAGATACACAATGAAAGTGTTTTGATGAAAATATAAATCACAACTGCCTAACATTCCATTAAAAGGCTACATGATCAATTTATAAGTAACTTCAGCTATTAACTGATAGTGATTTTCCAGATGAACACTAAAAATAACAATTTTTACCAACAGTTATTCCCTTTGACATGAAACTCTCCACATTCATGACAACAGTGAACAATTACTGGGTAGATCACAGTAACAGCAGCTTAAGTCATGTGACCATTGTGTCAACTGGCGGGGGTCACCGGGATGTCCTTGTCAGGAACAGCTTTACCTCCCTTAAAGGGGTAGGTATGACTGGTTCATATCCAGCCAGAGTAGTGATAATTTCATTAACATCAGATATTTTCAACTCTTGTGTAATTTCAAAAGTGTAAGTTATTCAGTTTTCAATGTTAAATTTTCGACATTGTGTTCAAGTAGTAGTAATAGTGCATTTTTTTCTTAATTTTCATTTCTAAAAATATATTAAAAAGCAAAAATCTAAGATCCTTTGCTCTGTTGTGAACAAATAATATGTTCTTTTTTGTCCTAAAACATAACTACATGTATTTCAGTTCTGTCTCATATTTAAACTATATAATGATGTCAATAACCTTTTGCAGATAGTTGATGAGTCCAATGGAGTATACACATCAGTGAGTATCTACATGTAGTCATTAGACTTCAACCTCTTTGATTGCCAAATCACTCAGTAATCTGCTGCAGTAGTTCCTTGAATTAGTCATCAGACATTGTCCATAAACAATTATATTTTTATGTCTTTAGACACAGAATATCAGGAATTATGGTAATCATCAGCCCATTGTGGGGATCAGATGATAATTGTCAGCCCATTGTGGGGATCAGATGATAATTGTCAGCCCATTGTGGGAATCAGATGGTAATCATCAGCCCATTGTGGGGATCAGATGATAATTGTCAGCCCATTGTGGGGATCAGATGATAATCACCAGCCCATTGTGGGGATCAGATGGTAATTGTCAGCCCATTGTGGGGATCAGATGGTAATTGTCAGCCCATTGTGGGGATCAGATGATAATCACCAGCCCATTGTGGGGATCAGATGATAATCACCAGCCCATTGTGGGGATCAGATGGTAATTGTCAGCCCATTGTGGGGATCAGATGATAATCACCAGCCCATTGTGGGGATCAGATAATAATCACCAGCCCATTGTGGGGATCAGATGATAATCACCAACCCATTGTGGGGATCAGATGGTAATTGTCAGCCCATTGTGGGGATCAGATGATAATCACCAGCCCATTGTGGGGATCAGATAATAATCACCAGCCCATTGTGGGGATCAGATAATAATCACCAGCCCATTGTGGGGATCAGATGATAATCACCAGCCCATTGTGGGGATCAGATGGTAATTGTCAGCCCATTGTGGGGATCAGATGATAATCACCAGCCCATTGTGGGGATCAGATAATAATCACCAGCCCATTGTGGGGATCAGATAATAATCACCAGCCCATTGTGGGGATCAGATGATAATTGTCAGCCCATTGTGGGGATCAGATGATAATTGTCAGCCCATTGTGGGGATCAGATGATAATTGTCAGCCCATTGTGGGGATCAGATGATAATCACCAGCCCATTGTGGGGATCAGATGATAATCACCAGCCCATTGTGTGGATCAGATGATAATTGTCAGCCCATTGTGGGGATCAGATGATAATCACCAGCCCATTGTGTGGATCAAATGATAATTGTCAGCCCATTGTGGGGATCAGATGATAATCACCAGCCCATTGTGTGGATCAGATGATAATTGTCAGCCCATTGTGGGGATCAGATGATAATCACCAGCCCATTGTGGGGATCAGATGATAATCACCAGCCCATTGTGGGGATCAGATGATAATTGTCAGCCCATTGTGGGGATCAGGATAATCACCAGCCCATTGTGTGATAATTGTCAGCCCATTGTGGGGATCAGATGATAATCACCAGCCCATTGTGGGGATCAGATGATAATCACCAGCCCATTGTGGGGATCAGATTGTTATCATCAGCCCATTGTGGGGATCAGATGATAATCACCAGCCCATTGTGGGGATCAGATTCAGCCCATTGTGGGGATCAGATGATAATCAGCCCATTGTGGGGATCAGATGGTAATTGTCAGCCCATTGTGGGGATCAGATGGATAATTGTCAGCCCATTGTGGGGATGATAAGCCCATTGTGGGGATAATCTCAGCCCATTGTGGGGATCAGATGATAATCACCAGCCCATTGTGGGGATCAGATTGTTATCATCAGCCCATTGTGGGGATCAGATGATAATCACCAGCCCATTGTGGGGATCAGATTTTTATCATCAGCCCATTGTGGGGATCAGATGATAATCACCAGCCCATTGTGGGGATCAGATTTTTATCATCAGCCCATTGTGGGGATCAGATGATAATTATAAGTCCATTGTGTGGATCAGAGGGTAGTTGACAATATTCTGTTGTCAGTATAAGACAACCATTTCATTTGTATAATAAAATGTATAACATTGATATCATATTGTTAAGTATTTACAATAATCAGAGTTGAGTACATGTATTACATTGATATTATATTGTTAAATGTTTACAAAACTGTGTTAAATTGTTGCTTTTCAATCATATTATGACTTCAATTTGTACATTGTACTCCCACTCTAAGTTCCCTGATATACTAAGTATATATTTTCAGACCATGTCTGTCCCTAATGCTTGGGTGTCCACCGACCACCTGTGTGCTGTGTGGTAAGCTTGGCCGTGTCTAGCACTAACTATAACACATTCTCCTATCAACTGTAACATAGCAGTCATGGGTCATGTTAATACTGTCCCATCTAACATATTTACAAACAGTTCTTTATCACCAAAGTGAAGAAGCGATTATTTGGAATATGAACACTATGCTTAATCATATTGTAAAATTTAGTTATACCAAGTATGAACTAATTTTCATTTCTTCATTAATACTATACTCTCAGAGAGGACTTTTGAGTTTTCACTCATCTGTGTATATCTCCTGGTGTCAACCACATTCTTATACCTTACTATATATACACTATATATACAATGGCCCTTTGTGAAATTTGGTACCAATGTTTAACTGCAGATTACAGAATGCTAGAACTCCCCATACTCTTCCTTGTTGTAATTTGATAATTCATTTAGTCAGAAACATGAGATTGTAAGTAACAGTGGTTAAAAGTTACGAAAACAGTACACTACTAAAAACATAACAACTTTTGGGAAGTCTGACAAGCTTCTTGTTTGTCCAGTCCCATCATGTATCTTACTTAAAATTATTACCATTGATAGAATGGCGCTTCTTATTGGTGTGTTACCATTATTATGTTACTATGGTTATGATAACATTGCTATGATGCTATTGCTATTGCTATTGCCCAATCTCTTTCAAAAATGGTTAATTCCTATTATGATAATTAGGATTGCTGATTCACATAAACATTTTGATTCTGTTGTTTATGGGAGGTAACGGTATCATAAACATTATTTTATTTCTGTGATAGGTGTCGACAGATGGTGCTAGCAACTACACGGGCCTTGTTTGACATCATCGACCCCAAAACGTCTCAGGTAAGATTCCAGTGGTATCATTGGCTCTCTAATGTCTGAGGTGAGTTGACAGTGGTATCATTGACTCCATAACATCTCGGGTAAGTTCACCATGGCATTACTGACCCATTTGTGTTTACAGTAGCATCATTGACTCTACAACTCTCAGTTGCGATTCCACTGGTTTTATTATCCTCAAAGCAATTCAAGTCAGTTACCATTTCTCAAGGTATGCAAACTACACATTTACAGTATGTTCTTTCTCAAGCTTCTTGCACATATCATGGATGATAGGAAGTGAAGGGAGATAACCAAAGTTTTTCATACTGTGTGCTAGATTGCATTTTCAAATACACATCATTTTTTTTCTTTTTTGTTGTGTTATCATAGGTATTGTTTTTTAACTAAACAGTTTGAGTTGTAGTAAATAACTTAATATTTTAAATGTCTTAGTATGTTTTGAAATCTTTCAGGTTTTCAGGGTACATGCAGCAATGCCTGTATTGTTTTGCCTGATCATTGTTACTCAGCATCATTATGCTACTTCATTTGTTCTTAGAATTTTCCGTAACAAAAATTACACAAGTATTTATTTCACAAATTCCTCACTCTATTTGTTTCACCATTTTTAGCTTCAGAAGAAATCTTTCACAAATATTGAGTATTTAAACACATGTACATAAAATTTGTTTGCATTTCAGTGCCATTTGTCCAAGGCAAAGCTCATTACTACTAAAACACACACAGATGCTTTAACCTTTATTGTAATCAGGAAAAAACACTACCAATATATGTTACTCAGACAGAGTAGTTTTTCACCACACATCTTGACATATTAAATATAGGATAGAGTGTTGGTCTCATTTCAGTATATGTATGAGTATATTACAATTTGGTTTTTTTTAATCACAGGTTAGCACTGACAAAACCTTGAGGATGAATGTATTCCGACATCACTTCCTGTCCCATTCTGGAACCTTGCAGTACACTAAACAATTTCAAAGGGAAATAACTCTTAACTCCGCCATAAAGTGGGTTGAGAAGACAGAGAAATTGTGGGAGTTTGCGAGGGCTAAGGTAATGTTTAGTAAGTAACTGGTAAGATCGATTTTTTATATTGATTTTCGTTGATTTTGGCCTCTTCATATAAAAACCTTTTTTGTTACCAGTAAGTTTAGAAAAACATATAACTGATCGGCAGAAAGTTTGTGTATATTATAAAGAAAACATTGGAGACACGTACCCATGATCCTTGATAATAGAATATGTTGATATTTCTTTACATTCTAGGTGCATAAGACACATTATATAGCTGTACCTATCCGTAGAGATGGTGTTGACTCCCTGGTTGCCATCAGTGATGTGGTTGGTATCTTTATAATACCTAGAATTGAACTGGTAACTAAGAATGGCTAGATTAATTTTTACTTTATATGTCTGGATGTACTGAAATTGATGATGGAATACATGCAATCAATTAAGCTATAAGGCCATACAGGGTCACACAAGGAAAATGCTTAAAAATTTCAATTTTAACAAGATTTGGCTATAAATAGAGCACACTACATTGTATTGTCTCCACTGGTTCCAAAGCAGTGAAGTGAATAAACATCTGATTCTGTAGGTAGTCCCACACAAGTCACATCTTAAGACTGTAACTGGGTCACAGCAGTCTTGATGCTGTAGGCTGATTTGGTTGATAAACAGAGAGTATCAATGATTAGTAGAAATTGTAGAAAGTAGAAGAATATACTATTAATATTTGTATATGAGCAAGGTCATTTGCATATGTACATCATCATGTCCTGTTGATTCCTGAGCCATGAGATAAAGTGCTGCTTATTGAATTTGTTACTGAAGCATGAGATGCTTTTAAGACCTCTCCATTTCATGGTCCAGGGCATACAGAGTTAACCTTGTTAGTCATTTCATCATAATTTCATTTCCGCTCATTTGCTCTTAAGGGATACAGATATAGAACTATAAGTTCAATTATAAATTGATGACTTCAATTTTATTTCATGAGTCATACATACACCTTCTAATAAAACTAATGATAGATAAATATTCTGCTCTTCTCCATGGTTACCAGTAGGGGCATCTGTGTTGCTCTGACATCACTACTTATTGAAAGTTAATACATAAACTTAATCAGTAGTTAGAATTAAGTTTGTGATCTATTGGCACTTATAAACAAATAACCGGATAATTTTGTGCATGGTATTCTCCTTGCCTGCTGTAATGTAATGTAAGATCATGACTCTTGCAGTTAACTAAAGACTGGATCTGTGCTTGTAAGCTGAAGGAAGGAGAAAAACAATGGTAAGATCTCACATGTTTCAGTGATATCAGGATGTAAATTTTCAGGTCTTTACCTTTTTTTGACACAGAACTTTATCTTTGTCCTCTGTTTGGTTGTATCCTATTCTTTCATGCTGCATTGTGTTGTGTCTCTTTCTGAATCAATGCCCTAACTCTAGTTAGTTCTGAAATCAGTTTTTGTTTTATGTCAGATATCTTCATTATGTATTTCAATTATCATTTTCAGCAAAAAGTGTACCAACCTTTCTGACAGAGGACAGCTTGTACCACCAAGTAATTCAGGGAGAAAGGTAATCTCCATATACAAACAATAATCAAACATTTTTGGCCTGTTATCAAAATTTAATTCTTAAAAGTACTATTTCTGTATCAGAGTTTTTTGGAGATAATTTGTTAAATATTGTAGTATTAATGCAGATAAAATGTGATTAGATAAATTCATTGTTGTAGGTTGTCCATCTGGCATTATCAGAACTGGCAGATATGACACATGTCATCTTAATTGTTCCGGAATCTTTTGACAAGGTAAGTCATGAAATATAACTTACAAATCAGAACTGGGATTACACATTGTTAGAGAATGTCAAACTTGTACAGTTATTTTTAATATGTGTAAAGTTTATACAGATATCAAAAACAACTGTATTTTCATCAACCTTTACTAATAGTAACTGTAGATAATTCAGAAAATTGAGTATAATTTTCCTGGTTATTTAATTTCCATTTCAGGCAGGTCACTTGATGGTTGACCTGTACAATCAGGGTGAGCGCCATCTTGCCTACCGTATGCGTGGGTTTATAGATCTGTGTTTTGTGTTGACAGGTTGAGGTGATGGTTGACCTGTACAATCAGGGCGAGCGCCATCTTGCCTACCGTATGCCTGGGTTTATAGACATCATGATGACCTATCCTGAAAGTATCACTAAAAGTGCCAGCACATTGACCCTGTATAATGACACCTTGTTCTACAGCCTGACACTGCAAGGCATTGACACCTTACTGAAGGCCTACCGAGTCTATCTGCGACCAAAGAACTGTATCAAACAGAGCAGTCCTGGTAAGTAATCAATAACCTTGTTAACTCACCTGGCCAAAAGAGTCAAGTGAGCTATAGGGGCATTGCAGCATCCATTATTTGTCAGTCGTCTTTCCCTTTAACTTGCTTCTAATCATAAACAGCTGTGCAGATTTTAACCTAATTTGGCCTGCAGCATTGTGATGGAAAGGGGTAATAATTTAGTATAAAATTTGGTCTGGGCCTTCTCTGGAGCATGAGGGGCAGGGCCAAAAGAGGAAATTCTATCAATTATTTTAAAATCTTCCATCTTCTTTGGGAATGACAAGATATTGTCAAGTTTTAGTCTGAAGCATGCTTAGAAACTTGTTTTGTTTACATTTTTTGGCTTTGGCCACCTGAAGTGGGAAGGGCAGGGCCCAACATGGGAAATAGGGCAAATTCTTTAAAATTCTTTTCCCGTATGAATACCTAGTCGTAACTTTGATGTTGAGTAAAAGGGATGTATTATATGAAATGCCTGGACTCTGTCCCAATTTGGTCTGAGACATGCTTTAGAAAAGAGAATCAATTTTGTATGAACAACGGGTTTTGGCCCCTTTGATCAGGATGGACAGGGCCCAATTGTGGAAATAAAACAAATTCTGTAAGATCTTTCTTTTGGAATGATTCAACTTTGTCCAGATTTGATCTGAAGCATACAAAGAGAGCATCTATCCCCCTTGGGGAGGAGGGGCAGGTCCTAAAATGGGAAATAGATACAAATGTGTCAAATATTTTTCTTTAGTTTGAATAAAACAATTTCAGCAAACTAAACCAGGTGAATGATACAGGCCCTATTGGCCTCATGTAAAGAATAACATGTGTATATATAGTAAAGCAGAAATTTGGAGAATGTTGGAAAAGAAAAAAAGTATTACCATATTCTTGTTACAATTACAATTATAGAAGCTCGCCTTTCTGATAAAATATGCCAATTTTCATCTATTTCAGAATTGCACACTGGTAGTATGATGATGTTTCACGTCCCTTGGAGTAATGAGGACACATATTCCTTTAACAGGTATGAATAATTATCTCTTGAAATGTTAAGTTTATTCAGTGATTCAGCATACAGAGAGATTTTCTAAAAGTCGAAGTCACTGCAACTCTAAATATAAAATTAGTTTTTCCCCAATAACTTCAGTTCCCTTAGGCCGATCAGCCGCAAACTTCATACAGTGCTTCCTTACCAAAAGTACTTGTTTGGGATTGCTATTCAGGTCCGAAGGTCATCGTTACTATAGATAGGAATGTTATTGATGATACGATTTAAAAAACCTAAGAATCTAAAATAAAAATAAAAAATCTGAATGGAGTAACATTCACTTGTAAATTCATATCCCTGGTTTATGAATCCTCATTTTTTTTTAAACATAACATTACATTAGTTTTAATAAAGTGTTTGGAAAATATTTGGAGATATCTATGGGAATATTAATTTTACTTAAGTAGAACTTATACTATTTCCTAACTTTTTACTGTATGTAAAGAGTCACAGAAACTGCAAGATAACACAATGTACTACAAATGACATTCACTTCCTTGCTTTTACATCTATTTCAACATGTACAGCAAATACTCATCTTCACATTACAAATATCTACTCCCATTGTTCCATAAATCTCATCTCCAGAAACCTTGCTGGGCAGGCGACACACCCACTTCTGTAGAATTTTTTATCAAACTTTCCTATTCTTATCTTACCATCCTTTACTGACTTGTTTGTTGCATACTCTTACCTGACCTTTGTGAGCTCACTTGGTACTTTTGTTTCGATCAGAAATGACCAGGTTGGTAGCTTAGCCTTGAAACTACAGAGTGGTATGCCTATGAATGAGAATGATGGTGACCTAGAGCTGCGCGTCTACATTGATCCTTCCTGTACCTACCAACTGGACTTTGTAGCTGCTCCCTCCGACATGCTGGGACAGGTCAGTGTTAGCTTCTCAGTGTCTCCTAGCATTGTAATACCTCCTCAGGGAGTAAAAAGGTACAAATGCAAATAGAATTTATTGAAATTCTGACAGTTTTGACTCGAGATGAATAAAAAGCATCTGCAGTGAGGGCAAGGTAGGAATCATATTGATCCAAGTTTTCTGTACTTGAGTACTTATAGAATGGAAAGGCCGCAATAGCTAGTCTCTATACTAAAGGTATGTGCAACCTTGGATGATAATCAAAGTATGAGGTTTAAAGCTTCCTGTTTTGTGTTTACTACAAAGCCTCCAGTATGTTGTTCAGTGAGGTAGCTATAAGTTACTACAATGAGACTTTACCTCAAACAAACAAATAGCCCTGCCTTTCTGATAACGTGGAATGCAAATAAAGACATGATCAATTTGCTTTAATCGCCCTGGTTAAAGTGACTGGTACATTTCTTATGTTATGGAATTGTTAAGTAAGGTAGAGTTAGTGTTCTGTAAGGTAAGTAATGTACTTACTGTGTTTTAAGGTAAAAGATTTCCTGGAATTTTTAAATAAGGTAGAGTTAGTGGTCTGTAAGGTAAATAATCTACTTTCTGTGTTTTAAGGTAAAAGATTTCCTGGAATTGTTAGATAAGGTATAGTTAGTGTTCTGTAAGGTAAATAATCTACTTTCTGTGTTTTAAGGTAAAAGATTTCCTGGAATTGTTAGATAAGGTAGAGTTAGTGTTCTGTAAGGTAAATAATCTACTTACTGTGTTTTATGGTAAAAGATTTCCTGGAATTTTTAAATAAGGTAGAGTTAGTGTTCTGTAAGGTAAATAATCTACTTTCTGTGTTTTAAGGTAAAAGATTTCCTGGAATTGTTAGATAAGGTAGAGTTAGTGTTCTGTAAGGTAAATAATCTACTTTCTGTGTTTTAAGGTAAAAGATTTCCTGGAATTGTTAGATAAGGTAGAGTTAGTGTTCTGTAAGGTAAATGATCTACTTACTGTGTTTTAAGGTAAAAGATTTCCTGGTAGAGTTAGTGTTCTGTAATGTTACTTACAGATGATGATGTTATCATGATTTTATTCCTGTTAGAAAACAATAAAATGAATAAATAGAGTAGTTAGGGTTAGGGTTAAAGTCCTTAATAAGGCAACAAGACAAGGAGAAAGGTGTGATCCTCCTTAATGGTTGGAATTATCAAAGATAAACAAATTACTGTAGCTGGAGGGTTATTGATGCTAAAGTTCTGAAATATTGGCCTAATTATTTTTTTCTTGTGTGGAATGTACTTCTTTTTTCTTATTTGATATAGGTTATCAGAGGTACAAACTTTGTTATAGTTTGAAGGCATTCTTTTAAAATTGTAACAGTTATAAATCTAACACAACTTATGAGGATTAGAGGGTTTGTTAATGACAATTAAGGTATCAAAGAAAACATATTTGAAAGGTATTCTTCATTTATTGCTTGACCTCGTGGATTTTTCCTGGGTATTCTGATGAGTAAGACCCTTTATGCTGAGCCATCTGGGCCAATGAGACTGATTGATATTAGCTAAAATAGCTTGTTTTGCACTTGCTGTAAAATAAATAAAAGTTTTGATATGAATATTTTATAGATGTTTTTGTTATATACACCTGAAATGATGAGATCTTTCCACATCTCCTGTATACATGGATGTTATGATATTTGTCAGTGAAAAATGGAGACATTGAATGTCCTGGTAATATTAATGTTGATTTGTGCTGTAAAGAGTTTTTGTTTGAAATTTAAAACATTTTTAGTTCGGACTAAGGTGAGCTTATGCCTTAACATGGTGTCCATTGATCGCCTGTACATAATTTTTTTAAAACATGTCAGTCATGACAACTGAACAGATTTAAATTTGGTTAGAAGCATCATTATATAAATGGTGGGTGTGACCCCCATAGGACCTGAGGGGCAGGGCGAAAAAGGGAAAATTTTTACTAATTCTTTAAAATCATTCTTCTTTTGTAGTAATGTCAGGTTTCTGTCCAAATTTGGTCTAAAAATGCTTGGGTAGGAACTAAAAGGAGAAACAGATACAAATAATTAGAATTCCTTTTCAGTTAGTTTGGATGGAAAAAATACATCTAAACAGAGCCATGTGATCAATACCTGTCTTATGGGCCTCTTGCTTTTATTGCAAAGATTTTTACAAAGCATATGTGCTGGCTGAAATGCTGTGCATCCTTGGTCTGTTGTCCATCTGTCTGTCTATCCGTCGTCCGTCCATCCTTCAATAACTTTTGTTATTGCTATTTCTTGAAAAGGTACTGGATGGCTCTCTCTCAAATTTCATATGAAAGTTCCCTTTATCCGTAGTTATGCCCAGTTAATTTCGGATCTGATCAAAACAACAAAATGACCGAAAGGCAGCCACTTAGATTTTGACTATTAAAGTTTGTTGTCACTATTTCTAAGAAGTACTGGATGCATCTTTCTTAAATTGCATAAGTAGGTTCCCTTTGGTCCCTAGTTGTGCCCATTTGATTTGGGTTTGAACAACAACAGAAAATGGATGGCAGGTGACCATCTTGTTTTTAACCTTGAAAGTTGTTATTGCTATTTCTTGAGAAGCACTTGATGGATCTTTCTGAAATTTCATATATAAATTATTTTTGGTCCCTAGTTGTTGTGCCCTTCTAATTTTGGGACTGATCAGAAATACCAAATGGCCAACGGGTAGCCATCTTGGATTTTGACTTTGAAAGTTTGTTATTGCTATTTCTTGAGAAGTATAAAATGGATCTTTCTTTAATTTCTTATGTAATTCCCTTTAGTCCCTAGTTGTTCTAATTTGATTTTGGGACTGATCAGAAAAACAAAATGGTCGATGCACATCTTAGATTTTGACTTTGAATGTTTGTTATCACTATTTCTTTAGAACTGCTGTATAGATTTTTCTCAAATTTCATGTTTAGTTTCCTTTAGGTCCCTAGTTGTGCCTGTTTGAGTTTGGGACTTACAAGAAAAGAAAATAAACAAAAGGCAGCCATCTAGGATTTTGCCTAGTATAGATTGTTATTGCTATTTCTTAAGAAGTTCTGAATGGATTTCTCTCAAATTTCATACTTATGTTCCCTTTGGTCTCTCCTTGTGCTCGTTTGATTTTGGAACTGATAGGTGGCCATTTTGGATTTGGCATGTAAAGATTATCATCGCTATTTCTGCAAAGGAATGTTTAAGTGTCCTATCATTGAGAGCAAAATCAGAGAAGAGAATGGAAGGGAAAAGGTCCAACTTTCAAAGAGCATATAAAGATAAAACAATGGTGGGAGCCAAGATCCCTCTGGAATCTCTTGTTATTTTTCTTGAATTACGTAAGTCATCATTATATAAAGGCTTCAGTCTTCTATATACCCATTGTTGTAAAACCGTAAACATACTGTATTTGGCACAAAATGTCATGTTTTGGCAAGTTAGTGCCATGATGAATTCTCGCTTCCTCAATTAACAGAAACTGTAATTAGCACAATCATATTTAAACACAATTTTTTCAGCTCAAAAAGTACCAAAATAAGATAACTGCTAAAATATGTATATATCAGTTATCATTTTTTTCTCTTTACTGTCTTAAGTCTTCTATATAGCCACTAATTAGTCTCCTCTCTATTGGCTTTAGTGTTTTTAAACCCACTAATTACCTTTCTCTGTACTGGCTTTAGTCATCCATATACCCACTATTTAGCCTTCTCAGTACTGGCTTTAGTCTTCCATATACCTACTATTTAGCCTTCTCTGTACTGACTTTAGTTGTCCATATACCAACCATTTAGTCTTCTCTGTACTGACTTTAGTTGTCCATATACCAACCATTTAGTCTTCTCTTTACTGACTTTAGTCTTCCATATACCCACTATTTAGCCTTCTCTGTACTGGCTTTAGTCTTCCATATACCCACTATTTAGCCTTCTCAGTACTGGCTTTAGTCTTCCATATACCTACTATTTAGCCTTCTCTGTACTGGCTTTAGTTGTCCATATACCTACTATTTAGCCTTCTCTGTACTGGCTTTAGTCTTCCATATACCCACTATTTAGCCTTCTCAGTACTGGCTTTAGTCTTCCATATACCCACTATTTAGCCTTCTCAGTACTGGCTTTAGTCTTCCATATACCCACTATTTAGCCTTCTCAGTACTGGCTTTAGTTGTCCATATACCCACTATTTAATGTTCTCTGTACTGGCTTTAGTCTTCCATATACCTACTATTTAGTCTTCTCTGTACTGGCTTTAGTCTTCCATATACCCACTATTTAGCCTTCTCAGTACTGGCTTTAGTCTTCCATATACCCACTATTTAGCCTTCTCAGTACTGGCTTTAGTCTTCCATATACCCACTATTTAGCCTTCTCAGTACTGGCTTTAGTCTTCCATATACCCACTATTTAGCCTTCTCAGTACTGGCTTTAGTCTTCCATATACCCACTATTTAGCCTTCTCAGTACTGGCTTTAGTCTTCCATATACCCACTATTTAGCCTTCTCTGTACTGGCTTTAGTCTTCCATATACCTACTATTTAGTCTTCTCTGTACTGGCTTTAGTCTTCCATATACCCACTATTTAGCCTTCTCAGTACTGGCTTTAGTCTTCCATACACCCTCTAATCAGCCTTCTCTGTACTGACTTTAGTTGTCCATATACCTACTATTTAGTCTTCTCTGTACTGACTTCAGTTGTCCATATACCTACTATTTAGTCTTCTCTGTACTGACTTTAGTTGTCCATATACCTACCATTTAGTCTTCTCTTTACTGACTTTAGTTGTCCATATACCTACCATTTAGTCTTCTCTTTACTGACTTTAGTTGTCCATATACCTACTATTTAGTCTTCTCTGTACTGACTTCAGTTGTCCATATACCTACTATTTAGTCTTCTCTGTACTGGCTTTAGTTGTCCATATACCCACTATTTAGCCTTCACAGTACTGGCTTTAGTTGTCCATATACCCACTATTTAGCCTTCTCTGTACTGGCTTTAGTTGTCCATATACCCACTATTTAGCCTTCTCAGTACTGGATTTAGTCGTTCATATACCCACTATTTAGCCTTCTCAGTACTGGATTTTGTTGTTCATATACCCACTATTTAGCCTTCTCTTTACTGGCTTTAGTTGTCCATATACCCACTATTTAGCCTTCTCTGTACTGGCTTTAGTTGTCCATATACCCACTATTTAGCCTTCTCTGTACTGGCTTTAGTTGTCCATATACCCACTATTTAGCCTTCTCTGTACTGGCTTTAGTTGTCCATATACCCACTATTTAGCCTTCTCTGTACTGGCTTTAGTTGTCCATATACCCACTATTTAGCCTTCTCAGTACTGGATTTAGTCGTTCATATACCCACTATTTAGCCTTCTCAGTACTGGATTTAGTTGTTCATATACCTACTATTTAGCCTTCTCTGTACTGGCTTTAGTTGTCCATATACCCACTATTTAGCCTTCTCTGTACTGGCTTTAGTTGTCCATATACCCACTATTTAGCCTTCTCTGTACTGGCTTTAGTTGTATTGTTGTAGATTATAGGCGACTCCTCTGATACAGGAAAGAGTCACTGTTAGTGTGGACCAGTATTTTCTACCTGTATTTATTAATTCCTACGCCCTATAAATGTCTATTGGTGAAGATTTTTGAGACCTGTGATACAGGAAACAGCCACCATTAGTGACCTCTACTGTTACACACAGAATAATATAACCCCCTTATCACCTATTGATAAAATACTGTTTTATGTACTGGGTTTATCAATGTTTAAATGAAATGATTTACTCGTCCCTTGAGTGTATTTAAACGATTATCCATGATGTGTTTTACGGTTGTTATGGAGATGACAATGACAGTATCCTATTGTACTTGTTCGTCCCTGGCATAGATTTACATTGTGTCTCTATGTACATTGTAAAAGCTTGGTATTGAATCTCAACTCATTATTTTTAATTGTCCCATTTGATCAATTTTTGTAATTGTCTTCATATTGAAATAGGTTGATTTAAATGAACACATTTTGAATTCAGATTTACTTCTTTTGTTAAAGTGCAAATACTGCTAGCTTGCACATTTGAATGAGATTTTAACAAATCACACATGTATAAAACACATCCAAATGAACCACACCTGTGTAAGACACCTGAACCAAACCAGAGTGGGACACATGTGAATCACACTGGTGTAGGACACATCTGAACTACTCAAGTGTAGGACACATCTATACCGCATGGGTGTAGGACACACCTGAACCACACTGGTGTAGGACACAGGTGAACCACACTGATGTAGGACACAGGTGAACCACACTGGAGTGGGACACATGTGAACCACACTGGTATAGGACACATCTGAACCACACCTGTTAGGACACATCTGAACCACACTGGTGTAGGACACATCTGAACCACACTGGTGAAGGACACATCTGAACCACACCTGTTAGGACACATCTGAACCACACTGGTACAGGACACATCTGAACCACACTGGTGCAGGACACAGGTGAACCACACTGATGTAAGACACATCTGAACCACACTGGAGTGGAACACATGTGAACCACACTGGTATAGGACACATGTGAACCACAACTGTTAGGACACATCTGAACCACACTGGTGTAGGACACATCTGAACCACACTGGTGTAGGACACGTCTGAACCACACCTGTTAGGACACACCTGAACCACACAGGTGCAGGACACAGGTGAACCACACTGATGTAAGACACATCTGAACCACACTGGAGTGGGACACATGTGAACCACACTGGTATAGGACACATGTGAACCACAACTGTTAGGACACATCTGAACCACACTGGTGTAGGACACATCTGAACCACACTGGTGTAGGACACATCTGAACCACACTGGTGTAGGACACATCTGAACCACACCTGTTAGGACACATCTGAACCACACTGGTGCAGGACACATCTGAACCACACTGGTGAAGGACACATCTGAACCACACTGGTGTAGGACACATCTGAACCACACTGGTGCAGGACACATCTGAACCACACTGGTGCAGGACACATCTGAACCACACAGGTGCAGGACACATCCAAATGAACCAGACCTGTGTAGGTTAAATCATCAACTACACTTGTGAACTACACCAAGTGAACTAAACATAGTAGATTGTGCAGATTATGAAACGATGGTATGCTGGAACAGACTTTGACAGGCTATTTTTGCTAAGGTAGATAGGTATGAATTGTATTGAAGCTTGGATGTCCTGGAAGGTCTATAGATATTTCTGTAATGCCTTGCTGATTCATCTGTATGAAACATGTAGAAAGGAATGCCTTTAGCATGTTTTACAATTGAATTTGGGAATTTGTACATAGTTTAACTACTCCAGTGTGGGACCGAGTGGATTAAATCTTGGTGTGGGTGAAGTAGTACAAGGATGTTACTATGACAGTATACCTCCAAGAGCACTTCTGGATGGTGGGTGTTGTTACAAATTGATTACATGTGGATGACTTGAGAGAATCTCTGATCCCTGATAAGTCAGGTACCCTGAGAAACCAAGGACTCACCAGTCCCCTGTTGTAGAGACAGCCTGATTTGTTCATGATATCAACATTCTGTGTGACAAAGTTAAACCCAGGACTAGTGTACTAATAACACAAACCCAAGACACAAGTTAAACACAACAGTGGGGGAGTTCATTAAAATTGTCCCATAACTGAAGACTCAGATTACTGTTTCATATATCAGAGATTTTCAAGTTAATTTAGACATCATAAACATAATCTTTTAAATATTCTGCCTGGGAAGCATGTTTGATCAACTCGAGGTTGCCTGGTGCATGTCTGATAGTGAATGTGTTAGAGATAAGATTATCTCCTAATAACCAAAACTATTCAATTTACGATTTGTATATTTTGATGAATATAGTTATAGATCCAATGTTTTCTATGTGTCTGTGTGGTTTCACTAACACTCAGGTTGTCATGGCACGACACATACCAGTCATATTTGTTGTTAGGTATCTAACCAGTCACTTATGGTCATAGTGATTGACCAGTAACTGGTCACATGTGGTGTAAGGTATGATGACCAGTCATGGTGACTAAAATGTGACATATGGTGTTAGGTATGGTGACCAGTCGTTTGTCATCACGGTGACTTATGGTCACATGTGGTGCACTGTATGGTAACCAGTCACTAGTTGGCATAGTGACTCACATATATGGTGTTAGGTATGGTGACCAGTCACAGGTAGTCATAGTGACTAACTGATCATATGTTATGTTTGATACAGTGACCAGTCATCAGTCATCATAGTGACTAGCTAGTAACATGTGGTGTTTGGTATGCTGATCGGTCACTGGTCTTAAAGATGACAGCCTGGTCATATGTATTGTTAGATATGGTGACTAGTCGTCATAGTGACTTGCTGGTCACATGTGCTTTGTAAGGTATGGTTTAGTGACAGGCTGTGTTAGTGACTTACACTTTGGTCGTAAGAAGCTTGGCATTCACCAGTTGGCAATCATATCCCTGTTTGCTTTACAGATCAAAGGAATTCAATATTGACAGAAGAAAGAATTATAATATACTCAAATGTACCTTTGGTAATAGTTTAATGTTGTCTTGAAGACTAAATTACAGCATTAGACATACAACAACACTGGCTGAGAACTACTCACAATAACACTTACAGCTACTAGACTTACATGTATATAGCTTAAATCAGATCATCCCCATTCCACTTGTAACACTTAGAATGTTAACTCATACACTTACAGTAAAGTTTATTAACAAATATGATTAAGGTATAATGTCTCAGGAATTCATTTTATCTTCAACAAAGAAGAGTTTCAATTTCTTCTGCTTCACTTACTGCAGAAAATAGTTATTTTCAGAAGACTTTTATTTATTATGATTTCCTCTCTCACAAAAATATATCTCCACTGCCTTGGAGGTTCACTTTCAGACCTGTCAAGGGAGTGGGAACTCTTGGGAAAATCAAATGTGTGGACTTTTTGAGATGTCATTCAACCCGTCGACATAAGTCTTTCAAATATGTGCTCACCTGTACTCATCCTATTTATTCATTGTCTTTGATACATCGTAATAAGCCTTGAATGACTTTCTATTGATGTTCGACTGATAAAATACTGATATGAAGTATATGAAATATGAAAGGGACATATGAAAACTCCAATTTTTTTTTATTTCATCTTTTTTAATGAAAACAATTTATCTTTTTAGACAAGACTTGATTAACGTTTTACATGTGGCCTATAAAGTGCTAGACAAAACTTAGATTGTCTCCAAGGAATTTATCCACCTGTCAGACATATACGAAGGAGTGAACTTTATTTATCATTGTTGTTCTATAATGTCGGTGAAAGTAATAACACAATTGCACACACAAGTACATGCTTTTGTATGAAGATGTAAAAAGAAACATGAGACAATTTACTTCACAGAAAATTACAGGTACTGATAAAACAGATTTGTGGAAATCCCTGATACAGGTACATCATATATCTTAATAAAACCATATAACTGTTAAATGTTTACATTGAAAATTGACAAAAACCCTAATAGGCTTATTAACAAGGAGTGACCATAAACATTTAAAACAGTTCCAATAGTATTATCATCAACAAAATCTACATGTACAATATTTATTTGGTGACATGAAACAACAACAGCTGTAAATTTTCAAAATATATCTGACTATCTCCTAAAAATCTGATGTTTACAACTGCTTTTGTCAACAGCTTGGGTCCAATTTCTGTAGATAAATAACTTGTGTGAACCTTTACCTACAAGTACTGGGATAGTCACTCCTGGCCAGTATAGTAAAAATGATACAACCTCAGCCAGGGTTACGTTGTGTTCATCATGTGATTGTTTTGGTACCTACATGGTATTTATTGGATATAATCTTTATTTCCTTAAGGCATGCAACATTGACATATTTGTAGTAGCACTGAATGGTTGATTTGGGAGTGAAGCCATACTGAGAGGGTCATACTAAGTCTTAATAACACTACAAAATTTGTTAAATTTACTGAAAGAATCAAAAAAAAAAAAATTCAAAAAATGTTTCTGATAATAAAATTATGCATATTCTGGAAAGGAGATTGTTCATATTAATTATTTGATATTGATCATTCCATTCCTTATCTTAACTTTCTGTACATTTTAACACCACATTGTAACCAAGACACCATGGCTGTCAAGTATACTGCATTGTTGTTTTGTACTGATAACATTTTTAAAAATCTGTTTCAAATTAATTTATTTGAAATTATTAATAAGAGACCACAAAATGAAGTAGATGGTATTAACACAATCATTGTAACGTCCTTATAAGTTGTGTATAGCCAGATTGTCGCGTGTATTAAACCCTCGGTCGCAGAGTTGCTATAGGTGTTGATCAATACCTACATATCATTTAACCAACTTCAAAGTTAAGTACAATGTCTTGCCTTATGTTCTATCTCAGTTCACGTATTCATTTAAAAAGACTCGCGTTGTACAGATAATCAGAATTGTGTGTACTAGTAAGTCGATGGAACCAGGAGTGTACATTGTCAGCAGGTCTGAACCCTGTTCTGGTACCAGGGGAGGTGCATTATCTGTGTCTGAGAGGAGAAATATACTGCCTCACATGGGCTTTTACAAATTGACTTGTCATATCTTTAATTATCTAGGCCAGATACACATATACCAATTAGCTTGTCATAATAATGATTAACAGTCACACAGACCATGGGGATAGATATTAACTATCCCAGACTAATCAAAATCAAACATTTAGGTATATTTTTATATAAACACTACTAAAGTTAATATTTCAGATGAAGAAATAGCAGTTATAGGTTCAACAGATATCATAAAAAACTTTGGTAATTGTACCAAATTTTATGAATTTGTCATATGGAGTTTTTAAATACTCACTAGGTCAGGAGTTTCTGTAAATCCAGAGAAAAAATTCAATGTCTACTTTGAAGTATTCCCCACTGTACTACATTTTTAAGCACTGAAGTCAGTAAATCAGATCACTTGATTTATGTGATGGAGTTGTCAAAGCTTTCCTGGTCTTCTTCCATTTCCTCGGGTATGGCAGGAGTTTGAGGGACACCCCGATAGCTGTCTAGCCCACTGTTATCCTGGGGGGTAGGGGTGATACCCAATGTGGCAGATTCTCCCTCCTTGCCCTCTGATAATGGAGTACAGGTTCCACTTCTGTATTGAGTGTCATCATCAAAAAGCGTATCTGATTGGCTACTTGACACTGTCTGAGTATAAAACTTTCTTTGACTAGCTGACTGGTGCATGAGTAAGCCATTCACATGTTTTTTTAAGGCAGAGTTTAATCTCCTAAAAATCTTTCCCCCTTCAGCACGATTGAGGGTTATACGGGCAGTAGAACCAATCCTGGAGTCAAAGTTACGATCTAAATCATTCATTACCTTTCTGTCGTGCACCATATTGTCTATCGCCTTGGTGATCTTAGCTGTACGACTTTTTGCCGGCACTTTTGTGTCCCGTCCAAGTTTGGTTGCTGTTTCATTCCCCTTGTCACCACCAGTCTTTCGTCCGTAACTGGTTCTACTTTTGTCCAATGTTAATTTTCCTATTGAGTCTATATCAGTCTGTTTATCATCAGAATTTGTATCTCCATTTTGTACTTGGTCTTGAATGATTCTATTTCTCTGTCTTGACCTGATAGCCATTTTGCAGTCGTCCACAGATAAGACGTTAAGAAGATTATTTGACTGAGATCTCATGGACAGCACTTCTTGGTCTTTCACCTGTATGACATGCCCCCTATTCTCCATCCTGAATTGTGTAACACTACTCATTATCTCAACATCACTCAGGTTGTCCTCCTCCTTCTCCTCCTCCTCCTCCCTGTGGACACTAACCTCTCCGTTAGGGATGATCCCCTTAGTTGAGTTCAGTGTTGATCCTCTTTCCGTCCTGACACTGCGCTCTGTTGGTGCCTCAGCATCACCTGCGTGTGTTACCTGCTTTCTATTGATTCTTATTGATTTCCTCCTGGAGGCGTTTACTTTATGAAGTTGCTCTCTCTGGGCTGCGTAGTGTAGTGACGTCTCTGCTAGGTTACTTGTCACCGTTTGCATGTCATTTGTGGAGTTTGACCAGGCACTCCTGGGCCTAGGTCTCTCATGCCCATTAATCTGAAGAGGTGTGACTGTGCGTACTATTTCAGAAACTGGTCGGACATCTTTAGTTACTTTGGGTTGCAACCTGTCTGGCCTGGCAGAGCAAGTTTTTCTCAAAGTTTTGGATACATCTTTCCTCCAAACTTCAATTTGCTGAAGTTTATGAGGTGGGAGATAAGGCACCTTTGATGCCTTGCATACACGTCCATCTGCCTTTAGATGGTAGATCTGACTCCAGTCCTGGACTTTGGTGTGGTACAGCAGCGTCTGCTGGTTCATCATTTTTTTATGACCTGTCTCTTAGACACAAGAGTTTTATCACCACAGTACCTGGCTGGCCCTTCACACTCCTGTATACCATTTCTCCTGAAAAATGTAGCAGAAAAAGTTGTTGTAAGAATGAGAAATACACTCGTTATCAGATCTACGTGTCAAAAAACGTTGCTAAAAACAGATTAATACTGGCTAGTTTGAGATAACAGGTGCCCTGTGCCAGGACAGGGTTCTCAGGTATAGGCTGTTTGAATACTTGTCACTCTCACTCCAAATAATGATACCACGCTTTCATTATCTGTGTGCCAAACAAACAGATGAAAATAAAAGGCACTTCAACAAGAAACAAATGAGCTCTCCTCGAAGTACTGTGTCTGATGAAGTTTACTCAGTAGGTAAAATGTTCACAGGGATTTCTCAATTACATTCTCGTTTGTCAGATTGCGATGTAAAATCTCCAATACAACCCTTTTCGGGACTTTAAATGAGCATAATAATTGATTATGTACATATAAAATTTATTCCCAGATAAATATTAGCCTAGCCACAAAACACTTTTATTAGTCTTTTCCTTTAATAGTTTGGTTGTATTTAATCCATCATTACACAACCTTGACAGCAGAAACAGTTTTGTTGTTAGCCGGCTTGGTAGAATTGGTATGTGACCAGGTGTATCGGTGCTCAGTGCGAGGTCATCTATTGGGTGGTCAGTATTTGAATACATTATTAAACTAATCACATTAATGATATACCCAGTCTGTGATAATTACAACCATTGCCTTCTGAGTAGTAGAAGATAGGGTGTACTCAAGGTAGGCGTCAAAGTTTTCAATTCTCACTGATAATACCTTTGTATTCAATTTCAATTATAGAAGCCATGCCATAAAGGTTTCCCTGGGGAGATAGATAGGTATTCATTATTTACACAAACCAACTGATATTCCTGGTAAAAAAATGCATCTGCTACGACCCAAGGTTGCAATTAGCATCCAGTTACCAAGGTAATATAATCAGTATTAGCCTGTCACCTTGGGCTGTCAGTATGATAGCTCTACATTTTCACCTATATCAAATGGTGCTTTGTATAATTATCTGTGGCAGACATTATAGCTTGCTTCAGGTTGCTGTTTCATCACTAATTACCCAGTGAAAAGGTAACATGTGAACATAAAATTCATTAGTAATAGGAACAATAAACCTTCACATCACAGACTTTGATTACAAGTGTAGACAGCCTCAATGTAACACTGTCCTTCGGGTAAAATCATAGACATAACCCTACAATTTTTAAAAGGCAATTTATTAAAAATAAAATACCCAGTATGAAGTTGAAATTAATCTACTTAATTGATTCTTTATTAGTTTTATGGTTGAATTAAATGACTTCAATCCATGATTGCTATTGAACATTTGCCTTTCTTGATGATTCTATAGTCATTTGTCACACAAAGAGGGAATGTCGGGTAACTCATCAAATTTATAACGATGTAAAATTCATTTTATATCCAGATTATAAATAGTAGTTTGAAATGTCTGGGGAAAAAAAAAACTCAAGAATGATTATAACGTAATGAAATAGACATTGACTTTAAACCAGAGAGAATTTGGCCCGGCATGGCATTTGTGACTATTGAGTTAGTGTTTGTACATACTGAGAAGTCTAGAAATTATTTATCAATATAGAGCTGGTTGTATTTGACTTCACATTGGCTTTGCCTTTATCAAATTTATCCAGGTAATTGATTGAAACTAAATTGATGTCCCTCTGGTACATATGGTATAAATCTCAAACCAATAGCTTAGGAAGTTTACTTTTTTTACTGCTTGTATGCTTTAGTTCAAATGTTCATGTTGAAATATTTAATCACTTTAGATTATATTGAACCTATATCGAAACAAAGATATATATACTTTGGCCTTCAACACAAGATTTCTTTTTTGATTTTATTTCTGATGGAAGTTTTCCACCAAGGGCCTCATTTTAATGTCGTTATGAAAGTACGTGTTAATTAGAGTTTATCAGTCAGGGTCATCATTTTTATTTCTCAATACTTTTAAATGTTATTAAATATTAAACTTTAAATATGTTAGTGGGGGTTATTCCGACAGGGTTAACTTTTATACAAAAGTTTTATTATGATATTATCTCCCCTTATGGAATCAACTTCATTTCAGGTTTCAAATTATGTTGTGTATATTATAAGGTATATTAGATAACAATCTTTAAATGTCTTGTGAATATCAATTAATTACAATGCAGGCAGAATTACTCCCTGGTAGCTAATTCAAACTTTGATACTCTCTTGGAGGACCTCTCAGACAAATAAATTTTATTTTTTCGGCAGTATGATATTTCACTAGATACAGAAATTATTTGCCAGCAGGAGGTTCATGGCCCCTTTGACAGGAAGGATTTAGTGTGGTTTTCTGTCCACAAGGTATCTTAGATAAAATAAACACACAACTACACATTTGGTGACTAACCTGTTGCAAATCGGAGACTTTACAGGTTTTTTTTATCAATACAGGGCTATGTACAGAGGTTGTACAAAGCAATGACCTTCTCATATCGTTTACATGGATAGATCAGTTTGTGAGCCTCGACAAATGAAATAGAATTCAGAGAGCCATTGCCATCATTTAAAAGGAGTCCCAATGAACGAGGTCTCTTCCAACATTTGATATTTTTTGACCCTCGACTTATGTATTAATAATGAAACCATTGACTATGTAACCTGTCCTTCTAAGAAGCTATCATATATAATGCTCTATAATAATATTAAAGCTATTTACCCCTTGTAAGATCCAAGTTGACTAAAAATTTGATTTGAGATTTTCACCGAGACGATCATACTCTGCTCACATTGATAGGACTTACTGGTAATGATCGCAGTGAACAGATATCTTAATAACTTCGTATCAGGTTTGATTGATATGCGTAATAATCATTGTGTTAGTATGTATTATCCACACGATGGACACTGACTTATTATATGTGAAGACAATGGTTCATTACACTATACATGTTTGGCAGCGTGTAACATAAAACACTACAACAATTCAATGACAACTAGTCACAGCCTCACTGCACAATAACATCACATCTGGCTTGCTATTCTCACAACTTTTTTCCCACAATTTTTGTGCCAAAATTATTCCCGTTCTCGGGTATCTATAAATAAATTCTGTATAAATATAAATTATGGCCAATCGGTAACTGTGAAAGATTTATAGTATTTATCAATACTAGAATAAAATAGACTGTGAATCATTGATTCTCATTATGAAATACAAACCATTTCCCAGAGCTTGGAGAGGTAGACATTTTGAAATTCCATATATCCATCCAATATACTATCTTGAAATGATTCCATGTTTTTACCACATTAATGAAGTGTGTTTGCTTGAACACGACCACAGAATTAGTGTTGTTGTATCTGATCAACTTTAGTCATTCTTAGTCGGAATAAGTCTGTCCAAACGCTCTGTCATCAATAGGTGTTGAAAATTGTTATCTGAAAATCACAGACTTTGAATGAGTAGAAACCCAGATTCCATCTATTTGTTGTTTTGTTTTTGTGTTTGCTGTCCAAAATAGTTAGAACTTCCATTGTTGACCCGTGTGGGACAATGTGGGTTGTGCAGTGTGGCAGCGTGCCGGGTCAGTCGCACATCAGACCCATTGTCTCGAGACCATCCATACCACCTATCAGCAGGGTATCACTCCGACACCAATCAGATCCATCGCCCAGAACCGTTTTTATCTCTACCAATACACAGTCACCAAAACACTACTATATAGTGTTCAGCTACAAACACCACAATATCATCTGCTTTGTAACACCAGTCAACAGCACTGGCTTTTAAACCCAGGAATGGCATTTTTTGTACTGAATGATTTAACGTTACATTCCATTGTTCATGCTTTGACAACTTATTTCCTAATCATTCGCACTGATCAATACAAGGGATTTTTCGAGACATGAATTTGTGTCTTAATATCGTTACATCATTTTGACTTTGCAGCAGTGTCTACTCAGTGCACCATCAGCTTTTGTCAAATGTCTAAGTTTTAGTTTTGCTCAATTTAGCAATGTCTTCGGTTGATTGCCCTGGGACTTACTAGAGTCAGTGAATAATCCGTTTCGTTGTAAGATACAATGATCACTGTACTGCTTGGGACATTTCACTTTGGCCACTATGTCAATATAGAGTAACAGATTCCCCTGGGCAGGTGTATCCTGAGATTTTACAGTCAAAATCACAGCATGCAAAATTCAATATGAAAAGATTATAACTGTCAGTCTGATAGTATTGAAACAGAAAATTGGCTCCTAGTGTTCATTGTAGGTGTGTAGGCTGTGAAATCTAACCTCACTCACGACTGTTTGGTATTGTTTGTTTTTGTCACAAAATTATATCAGTCATTTTACTAAAGTGACTAAATAAACTTGATAAAAAGTTAAATGTCTTCACAGGCCATATGGCTGGGGCATAATCAGTAACTTGTAATCAATGTCTTCTACCTGTAATGAATTTCCTTTAACACCTGTACAGGTAAACTCTTGTTTAGAAGATACGGTATAAGTTTTAATAAAGTTTGTGTGGGATATCAACATCCATTCAGGTAAATCATATTAGTACCAAACAATCTTGTCTTACTCTTTAATCTGTAAATTTGATCTAAATAGGCGTGAGATGACGAAGAAGGGTAGACCAATATTCTGTTTACCTGTGTACATTACAGGTACATCTCTTTTTATCTGTGTACATTACAGGTACATCTCTTTTTACCTGTGTACATCACAGGTACATCTCTTTTTACCTCTGTACATCACAGCTACATATACTTGCATATGTTAGTCACAGCTTCATTGCTACATTGTGCTTACTTACATCAGAACATTTGTACCAACATCACCAGTACATCTTTTATGATTATTGCTTCTATAAACCTAACACTTTCGAGGACACAGGTATTGTGGTACATTATATCATAGATTATATACAATAAGCCCAGGGTCACAAGCTTGTAGGTAGACATATCATAAAGCAGTTTAGTGTTATGGTTCGAAGTACTTTCTACATATGAAGTCATATATTGGGACTGTGTTCACAATGTAAATGCTGCCAGTCACATCGTTGTACTGAACACTGGTATCATAAGTAATACCACAGTTACATTGTACCATCAACTTTAAATCACTAATCATCACAAAGAAAGCAAAGCAATATGAAAAGCAGAACATTCTCCATTCATTAGAATGTTTAAGGATGTATTCTTTTGACATTTGACCCGATGTGATACACAATTCATTATAAAATTATTACATATATCTTGGACTTTCGTGTTCTTAAAACACTTTGTTATCCTTAGGCTGTACTTATGAACTCAAAAATGACCATTTTTATAACATTTTGAAGAAATTTTGCTTGTGGACTACTTTTTTTCACAGCGCATTTGATGGTCGTTCGGTTGCTAAGGTACTTCTCTTGAGTATAACTCTGTAAGTCTAAGGTAGATTTCAACAAAATTTTACATAAAATATCACCTCAAAACACTTATTTCAAATCCATGAGTTTGGACTTGTTGACCCCTTTCCCTGACATTAGGACCCTAAAACTAATATTTCAGCTTATTTCTTGATCTTGAGAAAACTTGCTATAGGGGTGAAAATTGCAAAAAAGAAAGCATGGAGACCCACACATTTTCAGTCATGAAAGTATCATTGACAATTTCTCTATCCAAATATAAATTCTTTAGTTCATTACTAGAAGCTGGTCAAATAAAGGAATTTATTCATTTGAGTATGTATTTATTTTTTGGTTGCTATGTAGCGTAAAGCTCCTTAAAGGAAAATTTACATTATTTCTTAGTATCCTAGCATCATTCCCTTACCTTGTAATGAAAGAAGACTGAAGTATTGTTTTTGAAAAAGTTGCCATGAAAATAACAAAGAATGTCTGTTACTCAGAGAAAAAATAAGAATAATGTGCGAAACTTTTTTTTTTCCTGTTACACATATTCTGTGTGCTAGCTCCATGAATCATCTCCACATTCCAACATTTAGAAGAGTAGATTATAAAGTATTATGTTGGATTTGGGGAGGGTAGGAAAGAGACGATGGAGGAAAGGGGTAATTTGAACAACTGATTGGTGATTAAAAAAGGTATTTTTCATGACTAAATTGATTCTTGGTTGGAAGTATGTTACAGGGTGATATTTTGGCATTTAGGTAGAGTATGGTAGAGGTTAGATATGTTGGGCTAGAAAAGGTGGGAAGGGGTATGGTCCTATTTCCTGGGATTGTCAGACAAGTATCTTTGTAATTGGTTGTTGCAATATACCTGGTATGTAAGACCATGTTGGTAGTTTGATGATGTTGGCTGAGAGTGTACAATTATAGCAGCAAGCATTCTACTAGGATCTTAATGGGTGCAGCTGCTTTCACTGTGTGTGTTAACTTAGCATGGGATGGGCTCACAGGAAGAAACTACAGCCTTTCCAGAGGGCTCAGTTTCCACCAGTGAAAGGGAGAATCAGTAGCAATCCACCCTGGATCAGAATGCCTGTGTATCAGTTACAGTCAATCTTATCTTATAACAATTATAATGGAGTAGCCATACAGATGTGGTTGCCTGTGTATCATTTAGATACTTTTGTGTGTATTCTGAAAACAGTTACAGTCAATCTTATCTTATAACAATTATAATGGAGTAGCCATAAGGATGTGGGCAAAACTCAAATATACACGAAGCATCATTACTGAAGGAGCTGTTCCCACATTAGTCACCTCCTGTGGTAAATATAAGATGTCTTATTCAAAGAAAAGCTTGACACTTGTGCTAAAGACACCTGTTCAATTACCTTTGGATCTGGTGTGGGTGACATGATAAATGTCAAGAGAAACCTTGAGACGTTCTATCAAAGGAGAAATGAATAAAGAAGGACGTACATGCATGGTCTCGAGAAAAGACATCTTTGGAAAATTTTCGTGGTGAATTCCCTATATGCAGCTAAGCATGAATAGCATTGTATGGAAGGATGTGATTTATTTAATATATGTGAAAAAAATTATGTTTTATGATAACATTAGCAATGGAAATAAATACAATCTGGTATCAGATATCAATATTTTCTTATCAGTAAAGAAACGTACAGCTTTGATTATTTAATCCAACTCAATAATAATAATAACATATGCTTTTATGAACCCTATTCACATGGTGCTGTTATAAATTTTCTCACAGTTACTGAAAGCCTTCATATCAACAGACTTTTGGTCATTATAGTCTATCAATGGTGGACTCAAAACACAGGAAATCAAGTTCATTACCAACTGAAGGTGTGACAAAGCACACACACTGTATTGGTACAATGGTATAGCATAATTGTTGAGGTGATACTGGTGTTGTCATTGCTGGGTGCTACAGGATGAGGCCACAGTGTCAGATATTCACATCTATCACGATCATATGACAGGCTATTTGTTCAGCGTGTTTGATCCCTGATTTTGGTAACAAAGTTTTGTTATATGTCAATATTTCCTCAGTTATTGGGGGTATCAAACCCTGAAACACAAATATTTGTTCTAAAGTTACACCTGGGTGACTGACAAACACTCAGTTAATTATAAGCTCCCTACAGTCAGTTGGGGGGATAGGCCCTGTCTTACTGTCATGTATGTGTTATTTGTTAGCGGTTCACATTGTTGGAGGCTATTTATATACCTTAGCAACACAGACATATTACAGAATCCAAGTTAACTTAATAAACATTAAGTCTATCTCCATCTGACTGGACATTTCATTCTACAATGGAGAATATTGATAGTATTAGCTTCTCCTATCTAAACAAACAACAGAGTCCATAAATTACTCCGGTTACATGCCTACAGTTGATAGTAAGACTTGAGATCACTGACAACTAACTGGTGATCCACAAAGGTAATTGGATTATGCAGGATTTAAATAAGACAGTGAAGTATCCATCAATACTTTATAGATGGTGTACATTGATTACAATATGATTTTAAGAATAACTTATCTTCATATTCTTGGAGTTGTTTGGAACACTTAGTTGTCAGTGAGGCATTGACCGTCTCTGTAGACAGTGTACTTGTTCATGATAAGTTGTCGGGAACACTCAGTTGTCAGTGAGACCTAAGTTGTCTGTAGACGGTGTACCTGTACATGATGAGGTGTTCAGAATACTCAGTTGTCAGTGAGACCTAAATTGTCTGTAGACAGTGTTCCTGTACATGATGAGTGTTCGATCACTCAGATATCACTTGAAACCCAAATTATCCATAGACAGTGTACCTGTACATAATAAGGTGTTGGGAACACTCAGTTTTCAGTGAGATCTTGACTCTTTGTAGCCACCTACCTGTACATGATGAGGTGTTTGGAACACTCACTTTTCAGTGAGATCTCGACTGTCTTTGTAGCCACCTACCTGTACATGATGAGGTGTTCAGAACACTCACTTTTCAGTGAGATCTCGACTGTCTTTGTAGCCACCTACTTGTACATGATGAGGTGTTCAGAACACTCAGTTGTCAGTGAGACCTAAATTGTCTGTAGACAGTGTACCTGTACATGATGAGGTGTTGGGAACACTCAGATGTCAATGAGATCTCAACTGTGTGTAGACAGTGTACTTGTACATAATGAGGTGTTGGAAACACTTAGTTGTCATTATGTTATATTTTTCATTATTTTGAATACTTAGCACATGAAAGTATCAGTATAGACAATGTATTGGTAATTAGTCAAGTGTTGTACAAAAATGATAGTTTGAATCGTGAAGTGGTTTACACTACACTTACCTTTAGATTCAATCAACAGGGGTAGTTCCTCAACAGGGACACTTGACAACAATGACCAGGAACCAAACATGATCCACAAACACGTGGAAAAGATCAGATTTGTTTGAGTTAATCTTTACTCCTTGCACTTTATAATAATCTGTTGACCATTGGTCAATCACAGCAAAGAAGTCAGGCGTGAAGTCCACCGCTCAAATACCCAAAGTTGAGTCGGTCAGTGTTTGCACTGGTATTTATACACACGTTCAGCATTGTTTTCCCAAACTTTGACAAAAAAGTGACCTCTTTAATGCCTGTTGATTCTTATAACATGTCATTTATCCAGTAGTAGAAACAATCCCAGGACACAGAAGTTAAAAAGGTGTTTGATGTCAGTGACGAGGCTCAGTCATTTAAACTGACCATTTCAACAGGATTAAAGTCACTCTTTTCAATCACACTACAAAGATATTAGGATTTCAATATTACAAGTGACCCTTAGGCAATGTAAAGGTCAGTGTTTCTGGTTGACTACCTCAGGTTAGGGATTACAGACAGTATCAAAAATGTACATCACAAGCTCTTACTATAAATACCAGTAAGATACACAACAGTGACTTGTGACCTTAAAGAGGATGGAACTAATGTAAAATTACCATCTAATTTAATTTTCAATTCAACAAAAAAAATGTTTAAAGGCATAAAAATCAAATTTTAATTCTCTTCAATGTAACTTTATAGCCATATTCTGGATGGCCATAGTATTACTCTTACAGATGAAAGACTTGTTCACCAGTAACTTTAACTATTGGCTGGTTCTAATGTGGTTTTAATAGACATGCTTTTAAGGTAGGTTCTTACAGACTGAAAGGTGACTGTTATGTAAATTTTATAGATGCTTGTTTAAGGTTGTTTCTCACAGACTGAAAAGTGACTGTAATATTACTACAGTAATGAATCTATTCTTTTGTGACTTTTAGATAATTGTCACTAGTTTTATGGTAGCTTTCATGTACTCATACAAATTTTTTTGAGATGTTGAGCGCTATGCTCTGCTCAGGGATTCACACGGTTTATCTCACAAACTTTGGCAGGCTATGCATTCGCTCAGTTTACAAAGGATCTTTTGAAAATTTTGTTGACCAGTGCAAAATAAGGATGTGCAGCCCAAATTAACTCAGTTTTCCACCCTTTTTGGAGAGTTATCCCCCTTTTATATAGAAAATAAGCACAATTTTGTCTGGATATACATTCACTCAGTTTACAACAGATCTTTTTTAAAACTATTTTGGGGAATGACCAGTACAACATAGAAATATGCCCCTATGCTGACTTTGCAAAGTTTTCGATTTATCCCCCTGTTATCTAAAATATGTACACAATTTTGTTCAGCAATGCTTTTTAAAAAAACAGCTGTTTTTTTTAGCCTCAAATTGACTTGAAATTTCTTTCACACCTTCTTGTTTATGATTGATATTGTCATGGTGTGTTTGTGGATGACCTTGTCGTTCTGTGCTATTGGGTGTTTGTGATTGACCTTGTGGTTGTGAGGTATTGGGTGTTTGTGGTTGACCTTGTTGTTGTGTGGTATTGGGTGTTTGTGGTTGACCTTGTGGTTGTGTGGTATTGGGTGTTTGTGGTTGACCTTGTGGTTGTGAGGTATTGGGTGTTTGTGGTTGACCTTGTGGTTGTGTGCTATTGGGTGTTTGTGATTGACCTTGTGGTTGTGTGCTATTGGGTGTTTGTGATTGACCTGGTGGTTGTGAGGTATTGGGTGTTTGTGATTGACCTTGTTGTTGTGTGGTATTGGGTGTTTGTGGTTGACCTTGTGGTTGTGTGGTATTGGGTGTTTGTGGTTGACCTTGTGGTTGTGTGGTATTGGGTGTTTGTGATTGACCTTGTTGTTGTGTGGTATTGGGTGTTTGTGGTTGACCTTGGGTGTTTGTGACCTTGTTTGTGATTGACCTTGTGGTTGTGAGGTATTGGGTGTTTGTGATTGACCTTGTGGTTGTGAGGTATTGGGTGTTTGTGATTGACCTTGTGGTTGTGTGCTATTGGGTGTTTGTGGTTGACCTTGTGGTTGTGTGCTATTGGGTGTTTGTGGTTGACCTTGTGGTTGTGAGGTATTGGGTGTTTGTGGTTGACCTTGTTGTTGTGAGGTATTGGGTGTTTGTGATTGACCTTGTGGTTGTGTGGTATTGGGTGTTTGTGATTGACCTTGTGGTTGTGTGGTATTGGGTGTTTGTGATTGACCTTGTGTTGACCTTTGTGTGGTATTGGGTGTTTGTGATTGTGGTATTGGGTGTTTGTGACCTTGTGGTTGTGTGGTATTGGGTGTTTGTGGTTGTGTGTTGTGTGGTATTGGGTGTTTGTGATTGACCTGTGGTTGTGGTATTGGGTGTGGTACCTTGTGGTTGTGTGTATTGGGTGGTGTTTGTGATTGACCTTGGTATTGTGTGTGTATTGGGTGATTGGTTGACCTTGTTGACCTTGTGAGGTATTGGGTGTTTGTGATTGACCTTGTGGTTGTGTGGTATTGGGTGTTTGTGATTGACCTTGTGGTTGTGAGGTATTGGGTGTTTGTGATTGACCTTGTTGTTGTGTGGTATTGGGTGTTTGTGATTGACCTTGTGGTTGTGTGGTATTGGGTGTTTGTGATTGACCTTGTTGTTGTGTGGTATTGGGTGTTTGTGATTGACCTTGTGGTTGTGTGGTATTGGGTGTTTGTGGTTGACCTTGTGGTTGTGTGCTATTGGGTGTTTGTGGTTGACCTTGTTGTTGTGTGGTATTGGGTGTTTGTGGTTGACCTTGTGGTTGTGTGCTATTGGGTGTTTGTGGTTGACCTTGTTGTTGTGTGGTATTGGGTGTTTGTGGTTGACCTTGTGGTTGTGTGGTATTGGGTGTTTGTGGTTGACCTTGTGGTTGTGTGCTATTGGGTGTTTGTGGTTGACCTTGTGGTTGTGTGGTATTGTTGTGTGGTTTGTGTTTGTGTGCTATTGGGTGTTTGTGGTTGACCTTGTGGTTGTGTGGTATTGGGTGTTTGAGATTGACCTGGATGATGTGTGGTATTGGGTGTTTGTGATTGACCTGGTGGTTGTGTGGTATTGGGTGTTTGTGGTTGACCTTGTGGTTGTGTGGTATTGGGTGTTTGTGATTAACCTTGTTGATGTGTGGTATTGGGTGTTTGTGATTGACCTGGTGGTTGTGAGGTATTGGGTGTTTGTGGTTGACCTTGTGGTTGTGTGCTATTGGGTGTTTGTGGTTGACCTTGTTGTTGTGTGGTATTGGGTGTTTGTGGTTGACCTTGTGGTTGTGTGGTATTGGGTGTTTGTGGTTGACCTTGTTGTGTGGTATTGGGTGTTTGTGGTTGACGTTGTTGTTGTGAGGTATTGGGTGTTTGTGGTTGACCTTGTGGTTGTGTGGTATTGGGTGTTTGTGGTTGACCTTGTGGTTGTGTGCTATTGGGTGTTTGTGGTTGACCTTGTTGTTGTGTGGTATTGGGGTTTTCTTTTGATTTTGATGGCACTGATACATTTGTATATACCAGTTATACCTAGTGAATCACTGCTACTCTTTTGGTAACATTCTGTGTTCACTTTAAATCTCATACCATAGTCTGTCTTTTTGTGGTTTTTTTTTTTTTTTTTTTTAAGTTTTTAGTTTTCATTGAAAAATAATTTGATAGCTGTAATGACAATAGAGGTGTCCCAAGTCTTTTGTAGATGTCAGATATAAAGAATGTCAGGCAAATGTTTGGTATGAAAAACATCTTGTAACAGTGGCCTCTGTGAGGGAATCTCCATTCTTGTCAGATTCTTTCAGAATGACCTTCGAGTATGAATTACATTTATTTCAGAAACCACAACTACAATTTATTATGTACTGCAGCTATGTATGGAAGCAATTATTGTGTCTGTGATCCTTTGCTTTTTACCTGTTTTCTCAATAAAAGATGACCACATTCAGTTGAGAAGTATTTTCCATGTAAATGGCTGATCACTATGACTTAAGTTTGATGTACTGTCCTTTATGTTACAGCTGGTAAGATTCTATGGCCCTCTCCTTCCTGCATACATGGTAGCTGTATTACTACTGGGCCTGATACAACAGCTCTTCATCATCACAAGGGGTGAGTATGGCACCACAACTAGGTCTGAGTACCATATTACTACTAGGGCTGAATACCACATCATCACTGGGGCTCAGTACCACAACACCACTAGGGCTGAATACCACATCATCACTAGGGCTCAGTACCACAACACCACTAGGGCTGAATACCACATCATCACTGGGGCTCAGTATCACAACACCACTAGGGCTGAATACCACATCATCACTAGGGCTCAGTACCACAACACCACTAGGGCTGAATACCACATCATCACTAGGGCTGAATACCACATCATCACTAGGGCTCAGTACCACATCATCACTAGGGCTCAGTACCACAACACCACTAGTGCTGAATATCACACTGTCATTTGGGCTGTATACCACAACACTGGGGCTGAGTATTGCACCACAACTAGGGCTGAGTACCATACCACCACTAGGGTTGAGTACCACAGAGTGTAACACACCATCACTAGGCCTAAGTACCTATATTCATATGGTGTTACATCATTGGGGACAAAATTTTCACTTACAGCAGAAAAGATATAAAATTTTATAGAAGTAAACAAAATTTACTATTAAGTAACAAGTAGTTATTATCAATTACCAATACAGATTGATGGTATTTTGGGAAAATTGGATTGATTTTTTGTCATTGTTACTATTATCATACTATGCTCTCCCAAGTCCTACAGTGTCTTTGTTAAATGTGTCAGCTCTTTCATGAAGACACCATTATTTGTGTATGGTTGTGTAGGCAGTATTGGTCTTATGTACCCGAGTCAAACAATGCCAGCTTGATAATCTATAAATTAATTGAGCAGATTTTGTCAATAACATATTTACATTTTATGGCGTTTCCGCATGTATCACAAACACTTAAGATACATTGCTTAAGACCAGTGAATCAAAATGGTTTTGCGGAGAGAACGCGGATATCATGCTACTTGTCTCACTGTAGACTGTACATCGATCCAGTGGAGGGGCTGTGTGACAGCCTACCCATTGATTGGTGTACATAGTAACAAACTAGATGAATGGGAGGCCCACTAATTAATCAACTCAATAAAATACCTCTCTCTCTTTCGTTGAGTAAATGGATTTTCACCTGTCAGTTTCTGTTGATTTTTACCTGTTAAGCCAGTGTTGATTTTATACACTGTGTACCATGGTTTCTTATTAGTTTCAATTATATAGAAGCACAGCACTTATCTAATACATTTAAAATTAATGTCCATAGCCTAAAACTATAAAAGACCTGACAATGCTCAATATTTCCTGAATATATGTACTTCCATAAATACAATATTGTTTAATTGAGCATACATTACACCTACTGATTCTGTCAGTGAAATTTCACACATCAGTGAACCAATCAACATCTAGTTAAATTATTAGTACAATCAATTTTAAAATTAACAACTACCTTGTATTCAACTGACATGGCTGAAAACCCATTTAAGAGGATGAAGATTAATATCAAATTTTGTTTCATTCTTTGGAGACGTTTTAAACAAATGTCCGTTCCTCCATGTTTTGTTACATATTGGATCTATTTACGACCTGTTCTTCATCTAGTTCTGGCATTTTCAGTCACTTCATTTCAGTGATGTATATGATAGAAAGTGATAAGAAACTAAGCTCACTGCTGTCTTCTCTGGTTTTAACTTTTGTGCCTGTGCACTGAGTTGTGAAATCACCTCTTCTTCATGTGTCCCATTCACTTCTATGCTGACCAGTCTGATCACAGTTATGTTTTTGGCCAGTGAGAAGTGAATCTTATTTTTGTAATATCAATAATACTAACAAATTAATGTGTCACAAAAATGAAATGAGTCAATTTGAAAAATATTCAGCAAATAAGTTTTATCTGTAATAGGAAAGAGTAATGAAAACCACCCTGCCATAACTGGGGTTTGAACTAGCGACCCTTGGGTGGACATTTTACCGCTCAACTAAAGGGAAATTCCCACTAACGGAGGCTGGTTCACTACTCCCTCCTTCATATAGTCCTTGACTTTGATGACTTCAGCAACCCACGTTCGATATCGCCAAGGAAGCATCTCAATCTCTTACAGCTTCTAACCTTGTAGTGGTCAACAGTATCAAATCTCTAATAGGGAGGAGTAATATTTTCTTCATAGTTTTACTGAAAGTGGTATACAATATAGGATGGTATTTCAGTTGTATATAGCTTAAACATGAATTTTATGAATATGAAAAATTACCATAAACAGAAATTATTTGTCACAAACCCCTCAACAACTGCTTATTTCGAAAAGATCAGTTATGCACTTTTTGAGAAAAATGATTTATAAGAATAGTGGTAAAGACACTTTACTCGAACTTCTTTGCTACAGCATTGCATTTCTTATCCCTCTGGATCATATATTCCTGTCCATTTCTTTCTGATCAGATGCTGTCTATTTTTTAATTGACCCAAACCCAAGATAACAACTTTGCCCTATATTTTTGTCCCCGACTTGGAACCACTCTTGTGTGACAATAAATTTGTGTCTTTCTGGTTGTCCTTCACTCTAGGCTCTCAGACATTATCATCAGGCACTATCTCCTACACTACTTATCACTTGTCATACATGGATTATTACCGTAGTAGACCTAAAAGAGGTGATATGTCATGGACCAAAAGTAGGTCACTACATTTTCACTTTTGACTTACATTTAAGAAAACATTTGTCTTGGCTCCATTTCCTAAAGTACTGAAAACGTCATTTGAACTTCATACTTTGGACATGGGATCAGCAATAATGAAATACTGATGTACTTTGGAGTACACGATGTCACTGGATGAAATTCAAATGGTATAAAATGGTCTGTCAAACGTAGTGTCCAGGACTCAGTTCCTTTGGCACATAATTCTTTGGGGAGATTGAAATTTACCTGATTGTTTTGTTTTATAGTTGTATTAGACCAATTTTAACCAATGTTTGTCTATTCCAAATGATGTGAATGTGATTCTTAAAGTAAAAAGGATTGTAGGCACCATGATCTCAAGTTGATGGAAACATTTGATTGTGAAGTCTACAAAACTATGCTGATTTTTGCCTTCATTTAATCACAATCACACAGCTTGAAGTAAATACTGATATACATCCCACTAATAACATACAGTTTAATTGTTACATTCAGTTCAATAAAAAAGAGACAGACGAGTAAACAGGCCCATTAGGCTTATTTGTTATTTAATTTTAGAGTATCGGAGACTGTATTGAGAATAGATTCAGAAATCTTTGTTTTATATGTTACAGATGGTAGTTGTCCAAGTATTCTGGACGCCATTGCAGCCAATGCCCAGCCATTCAAACTGATCCCAGTAGTGATGTTGTGTCTGGGACTTCTTCAGTAAGTACAGTGTGTCCTACTCCATCAGTATATACTGAGTAACAGAAATTGTTACAGCAAGAATCAGTGTGGGCAATATCTGTTTCACACGATGATTAATTTATATCAATAGTACAACAAAAGTTTAATGTTTAAAAAAAATGCCAGTATCATTATGACTTATTGACTTTCTGTTGTTGCCTTTTGTCTACTACTGTATATTGTGAGTCATTCAACATGCATCATAAACTCTAAACACTTTTCAGTGCTTCTCGAAATCTCAGAACCAATTTCATTGACATTTAGCTGAAACCTTCTTCAGCCAAAGATGAAGCAAAATTGTAAATTAGATAGTTCCAACATGCCAGGGGCATGAAGGGTGGGGCCAATTAATTGAAATTTCAAAAATCTTCTCAATACCTATTTATGGTAGAATTAAATATTCTGCATGAATAGAAAGGTCTTAAGGAGCTTTACCAAAATTGTCAATTTCATGACTTCAGGGTTTCACATTTCCCCCTCTGGAAGGAGTAAAATTTACTATAGTTTATGTTGGAAAATTAAATTTTTGAGCATAATTTGTTTGTTTTTGATTGGGAATAGTTCAAACTTGTTAAGAATTGTTAGCATAGGATAAGAATTCAGTGATATTCACATATTGATCATGGATGACCTCGAGGTCGATGGACAGAGCCAAAAGTGGTCATATTGACTCAAACAAAGATCCTGATATGATAAAATCTACTAAACACTCTTCATGTATGGAAGAGTTCATATGGAAAAAATACATTTTGAACTGTAATTTCTTTCAATTCAAACATGTATAGACACTTTAGCAGGAGATGGCAGATAATGTGATGTACAGTTTTTGTTTGAATTACACATTCAGTGTAGTTCTGGTTATCTTACTTGGTTGACAAGATTATTTCTATATGTTATAAGAACAGCATCGTAATTCAGGTGACAGTAAAGGCCCTTAAGCCTCTTGTCTTTATATAGTCCAGTCAGTAATACAATACATTATTTCTTAATATATTTAGTCTATCTGTGTTTGATTTGAAATTTTGATGTGATAAATGTATGGCATCATGACAGTAAGAGTCATCTCCCTTGTATTATAGGCACCCAAGTATACAAGAAGCCAGTCGAGTGGTCAGACTACCAGAGTTGGACATTCTGTTTCTCAATAACCAGGGAATAAACCTACGTTTCCTGCCGATATTGCTGTTCTTCATTTCTGTTGGCCTAGTTAATTTCCAGTGCTTTGTCATCACAAAGGTGTTAGCTGTTGTTAGCACTGTGGCAGGTGTTCTCTTTACCAGGTGTGTAGTTTTGACCTCTTAAAATGAGATACCAGTACCTTAGTGTTTCCTGCTGGTCATGGGATATATTTACTGGTATATACAGATAAAAACATCATTGGGTGGACAGATTACTTAAATATTACATGATATTATTCAATAAAGACTTTATATCCTAATTTTCATTGCTGTGAAAGAACTTCATGTATACAACAAACTCCTACAAACATTGAGTATATATTTTCCTTACAAACATGGACACTAGTAAAACATGTCAAATAAATTGGGGACCTCATGGTAAAGATGTCTTATCACACAAACTTCATTTAATTTATTTGATTTGAACTTTCAGATTATTGGGAAATATGGAGTCTTTATGGAGAAATGTGGAGATATTCCTGGTGGGCTTTGCTATAGTAAATTCAGCCGTCATCTGTAGTTCTCTTGGAATCCTTATAATTTATTTTGTTATTTTTATTAAAGTAAGTATTTTAAAACAAATTAGACATTAATGGAGATAGTTGCTGTTTCCTATGTTAAGTGTGTTATAAACAACACAGAAGGAGGATTTCCTAGAAATGTATTTCTGTATTCAATATGACAATAATTGGCATATATGGAGCTACCTCACAGATTCAGCTGTATATGTTAAAAGTTTTCTTAGCGACATAAAAATGATGTAACATGATTTTGAAAATTCTGTTCCTGCAGCAGATATTTTGATATTTTCAAAGGTTTTAAACACCAATAGCATTACTGTGTTATATGATAAATAAATGCTATCATCTGTACAGCTTCTGACATTAAAATACTAGTCTTGAGGGTCGTTATAACTTAATACTATCATCTGTACAGCTACTGACATTAAAATACCAGTCTCGAGGGTCAGTTGGGGAATTGAGCAGATTCCACTTCTACTTCTCTGTATACCTGTTGTGGCTTTGGATTCTTGTCATTAGTGTACCGGTCTTAATCACCTGGGCCAAAAATACCAAGTAAGTGACTTTACTGTACTATTATGAAATAAAGGTGCATATAGTGATTACTGTATTCATTTAAACTCCACCATTGAATAAGGTAGAAAATTGGTGTAATTCTTTTTACTTTATCCAAACCTCATACTGGAAATATAGTAAAACAAATCCTGGTTGATTAATTTACAGATATTCCGTACTACTCTATGGTGATCCTAACCTTGTTCCAGCCACATTGGGGGTTATAGCAGTAGGAACAATAATACTTCTAGACAACCCTCTCCCTCAAAGGTAAGACAAAAGGAACAATCCTCCTTCTAGGCACTCTTTCCCTCAAAGGTAAGACAACAGGAACAGTCCTCCTTCTAGGCACTCTTTCCCTCAAAGGTAAGACAACAGGAACAGTCCTCCTTCTGGACAACCCTCTCTGACAAAGGAAGACAACAGGAACAGTCCTCCTTCTGGACAACCTTCTCCCTCAAAGGTAAGACAACAGGAACAGTTCCCCTTCTAGGCAACCTTCTCCCTCAAAGGTAAGACAACAGGAACAGTTCCCCTTCAAGGCAACTTTCTCCCTCAAAGGTAAGACAGCAGGTATAGTTCCCCTTCCGGACAACCTTCTCCCTCAAAGGTAAGACAGCAGGTACAGTTCCCCTTCTGGACAACCTTCTCCCTCAAAGGTAAGACAGCAGGTATAGTTCCCCTTCCGGACAACCTTCTCCCTCAAAGGTAAGACAGCAGGTACAGTTCCCCTTCTGGACAACCTTCTCCCTCAAAAGGAAGACAACAGGAACAGTCCTCCTTCTGGACAACCTTCTCCCTAAACTGTAAGACAACAGGAACAGTCCTCCTTGAGGACAACCTTCTCCCTCAAAGGTAAGACAACAGGAACAGTCCTCCTTCAGGACAATCTTCTCCCTCAAAGGTAAGACAACAGGAACAGTCCTCCTTCTGGATAACCCTCTCCCTCAAAGGTAAGACAACCGGAACAGTCCTCCTAGGCAACCCTTTCCCACAAAGGTAAGGCAGCAGAAGGATAGATAGATGATGTAGAAACATGCACTAGTAACTCATTTTTAAATGTTTAGAAATTCTACTTTTAAAAAAATATTTTACTTCATGGCAGTTTTGTTTCATAATAACCTGCCACTATTTGATGGTATTTTGAGTCGGTCATAATTTACTCTGTTTTATCTTGCAGAATAAACTACAGAATGTGGTACTTCCTTATCTATGGTGGAGCTGTGGTAATGCTGTTGTATGGCACTGTGTCATTATTCCGTGTTCCCTACATCATTGTGTTTACACTGTCTCTCATAGCCATCTGTCAGGCCATGTGTAGGATAAACCCACCCAAACAAACCAGTCCCAACGACATCAACCAATAAACAGCCAGCTTACAAACACTGTGTGGTCACAAAAAGCCAACCACAGAAAATATTGTTTCATATTAAGTACAATAATTTACCATACTTTGTTGTTTAAATCAGGTCATGACTCCCTGAAAACCACAGTATAGCAATGTGTTGAAGGATTTTCATATGACAAAAAAAATTTTGAATAAAGATCAAATAACTATTTGAAATATAGATATGACACTTTGATATACACATACATGACATTCAATGCTTTGTTCAAGCAAAATTTTTATGAATTTGCCTTTAATATTTCTATTTTAAATTCCAGTTATATTTTGTAGAGATGAAGTTTCACATTATGCTACTATAATTCCTGAAACACAGGTGACATTTTCATTGATTTGTTTTTATCATTATATCCAGAGTTTTACTTCATACTGTTAAAGTCTGTTATTATAAAGTTATTGATGATGACAAAGTGTCATCTTGTTTCAGTGTAAAACATGAGGAAGTCAATACCAAATTTCATCCTCTTGTTTTCCTGTCAGAAAGTGATGCTTTGTGCTTTAATCTAAATCCTGCCTATGCTGTTTATGTGTTACCATAGTTACTGATGCACAATTGGTGTGGCAGTGTCTGTGCCATTAAATACTGTTAAGTTTAACATGTTATACATTTAATATATTGTCATTAAGTCTGTTTCGAATGTTTGTGTTGAAGTGTTTAATGATGTCAGGTGGCATTAATTCTGTGGGTGTCATGTTATGGGTAAGATGTACGACATACTCTGTAAAACTCGGTTACAATTAAGTTCTGGGGACCAAAGAAAATACTATGTTTATATCAGTTCTAAGTTATAATGAAAGACCATGAATTAAGAATTCATTGTCAAAACTACTATATACATGTATAACATTGTGCATTTGTGTGTCAACTAATGAAGAATAAGAAAAAAACAAGGAAATTGTATAACAGAATGTGTATTTTATTTATAAAAAAATTAATTCATTAATCATAAAGAATTAGGAATAATTACAAATATTAATCTGCAAGTATGTTGTGTTGATGTTCTCATAACTACAAAATGTATGTAGGCCAGCAAGCCTGCTATCGATCACTGCCTGCTACATTTAATGTATATGAAATACTTACTTGGTTTACATCACGAAGGAAGTTTCAAATGTCTTTAATTTGTCAAAACATTCATCAGGCACATGATTTTTATATGAAAGTGAAATTAATTTTACTCAAGTGCAAATAGTTGTACACACTTGTAGCTTATGGTCATGTGAAATGTATTTGTTAGTGTTGTTAATTTCTGCGGTTGGTCTTCTTTTGGTCTTAATGCCTTCCAAAGTCAACATCTTGATATAACAAACAACAAGTGCCAATGTTCAACATGCTATGCTTGACCAATAAAATGAGAACTTAGCTCTGTCGTCCTTGGACATCTGTCAACTTTTCCTATATATTGCTATAAGTCATCAACGACTGCAAAGATTTTAACCCAATTTGGTCTGAAGCATCCTTGGGGGCTTGTTTTAAATATTTTTCTTTTAGTTTAAGTTAATCATTTTCAGCAAACTAAACCAGGTGAGTGATACAGGCCCCATGGACCTCTTGTTTTACTTTATACCATATGTACCTGAATTATGTTCCAACAACTGATAAACTGTTCTAACCAATTATTCTTTAAATGGAAATTTGTTTGCTGGGAATACTTATTCACTAGATTTTAAGCAAATCTATGTAGCAACATGACAAGTTATTGAAAAGTTTTACAGTACTTCATAAAATGCTAAAGAAACATAATTTGCTTGAGAATTTTTCATCATGAAATGAACATACAATATTTATATACAATCCTTAAACGATAAAATTGAAGTCAAATTTTATTGAGAAAAAAATACCAAAAGATTTAGCTTTACCATTGTGGTCTTTTGTTTCCTGAGAAATCTATCAGTCATATTTTAATGGAATGGTATAATTTTCTATTTATCCTCACAAAGGAAATGTTTCATACAAGTAATCAAATCATAGTAGCTATGTTATTTACCCGTGAATACTCTACTGAATAAAATGTGTTATAACTTGTGTACCTATATATGCATGTTGAAATCTCGCAGTCTTAACACTACATTCTCGTTGGTATCAAATGTCAAAACAGTGTATTAACAATATGTTGTATGTTATTTAGTGTATAATTATCAGTGAATGTTATCATATGTATATAAAGATAAAAGTGGTTAATGTGCATTAAGTATGTGGTGTGAGAGAGTGTGTAAAACTAAACGTAGATAAAGGTGTTGTATTATTATCCTGTCATAGAAATTAAATAGCATATTGTCAGTAAAGAAAATTGTTTATAATGTTGAAAAGCTTCCATCAGATATTCAATCAATACACATGCTAGGCAAGAGTTATCTAAAATATGTTTTTTTTCATTTCACCTTTAACATATAATTGTGACCTATAGTATATGAACAGAAAGGGAACTTGCACAATTTCAATGAGGACGTTTGTTGTCTACTTCTCAATTCAATAAAGGGGGCCCAGAATTCAAGACTCTGAAACATCATATTTATTGGTTAAACCGCCCCATTCAGAAGATATTGACAAGACTACTTGGTTAAGCTCCAAATTTAGTAGATATTGACAACACTAATTGGTTAAGCTCCCAATTCAGTAGATATTGACAACACTAATTGGTTAACCTCCTCATTTAGTAGATATTGACTTGACTAATTGTTGAATCTCCCAATTCCCAAGATATTGACTAATAAATGAATGTCCCATTCAGTAGATATTGCCTAGACTAATTAGTTAACCTCCCTGATCCAGTAGATGTTGACAAGACTACTTGGTTAACTTCCTATTCTGTAGTTATTGACAACACTAATTAATTAGCCTGCCTGATCCAGTAGATATTGACAAGACTACTTGGTTAAGCTCCCAATTTAGTAGATATTGACCAGACTTATTGGTTAACCTCCCCTATCCAGTAGATATTGACAAGACTACTTGGTTAAGCTCCCCATTTTGTAGATATTGACTAGACTAATTGGTTAACCTCCCCATTTTGTAGTTATTGACAACACTAATTAATTAACCTCCCCTATCCAGTAGATATTGACTAGACTAATTGGTTAACCTCCCCATTTCGCAGTTATTGACAACACTAATTAATTAACCTCCCCTGTCCAGTAGATATTGACAAGACTTCTTGGTTAACCTCCCCATTTCGTAGTTATTGACAACACTAATTAATTAACCTCCCCTATCCAGTAGATATTGACAAGACTACTTGGTTAAGCTCCCCATTGAGTAGATATTGACAACACTAATTAATTAATCTCCCCTATCCAGTAGATATTGACGAGACTACTTAGTTAACCTCGCCATTCATACATTGACTAGACAATTAAGATGAACCCCAACCCCTCCTTTAGTAGATATTGACTAGAATAACTAGTGTAAAAGTAGCTATAAATAGCAGTGCAGTGTAAGCTATTTGGGAATCAATTGAAGGCTGTACCTCACATTAGAGATTTACAAATTTATTTGTTAATTAAACAGGTGCTTATTTTACAATGATATGTTGTTCTGATAAATGTTCAGATTGCCTGAAGATCTTCCTGCAATACAATCAGAGTTTTTTTGTTTTTTTGTTTTATTTTTTTATTTTTTTTTTTGGTTTTTTTTTTGCAATTTCATTGCGAGGTGTTTATGATAATAGGTATACAGAATCAATGAATTTTTCATTTTATAATTAACCAGATATAGTACTTGTTCAAATTTTATATTAGACAGATGTCAAATAAAAATATGATTGATTACTGTTTTATTTGTCTTTATTTAGAATAAGGTTAAAACCTTGTGTTTAGATAGAATACCCAAATTCATTTGTTTCAGTTGTCTGTGCTAATATCTTTTTTTAATTGAGTACAAGACCCTTCCTACACTTACACTATCCATTTAAGGATAATTTCTAATTAATTGCATGCTTCAGATATGAGCACGGAGCCTCAACTCTGCACAGAGGAGTGCATGACCTATGTTAAATATCTTTAGGTATGGTATGTAAAAGGAGCACAGGTTAGGTTATACAACTGAAATTTCTTTTAAGAACCATAAATTATGAAGAAACAAATCTTAACTGAAGCATGCGATATTGTAATCCTAAGTGACATGTGCGTGGAATATATTTACCAAGTAAATAAATTTGTTGTCGCTAGAAAGTTAAGCTGCAGAAATTAAACTAATGTCCATGAGTAGGTTCTGCTGTAGAGGAGTCCTTGACCCAATTCTAGTATCTGATATGTCCTCTTTTTTGTGATACATTTGTGCAGCAAGTTCAGTAATTATAGATAAAATGCAAAAGCTGCTGAAATAAACAGGAATTGTGTAACCCAAGTTGAGGGTACATGTTGAGCAAGTTAGGTGACTTTTGGTGAGAAAAGAGTCGAATTTTATCTCCACAGAAAGATTTGGTGACCAAGTTGAACAAAGAATATTAGCCTGTACATTGCACATGTATATCACTGGTCACAATAAAGGCCCACATTTAATGACACTTGTATTTCATTGATACCTATACACTGCTATTCATAATTCCCTCAACACTTTTTCAGACAAATACTTTGCACTTTTATTGTAATTTTCTATTTTTTCAAATTTTCATTATCATATAAAGACATAACAAAACATAAACACACATTCAGACTCTCATCCAGATACTCATTTGTACTCAGAGTGATCATGTTGAACAAATTTTATAAAACGTTTTTTGTTTTTTTCCAGGGGGAGGGGGTGGGGGGGAACCCTGCATCTTACTTCAAGGAGGCAAAATAAGTCGCACTAGTTCATATACAAACAAGTCAATATATATCACAGGTTTTTTTTGGATGGGCAGTGTATGTGTGAGAGTAAATTGGTGACCACTTTTACACAAAAAATTATCAACATCCAGTCAGCCAGACAATGGCATATTGTAAGCACATAATGGAATGTTGTATACAATTATGGTCCATATAGTTTCCAGGTTAGATTCTCCGAGGCAGTCCTTAGCGTTGGAGAAAACAAATAAAATTTAAAAGAACAGTAGCATCTCTATGAAAGCACAAAAACAGGACAATATTTATTTTTTAAATTAAAATAAGGATGTAAAACAATTGTAAAAAAAAAATTTGAATCTGTATGTTAACCCAGGAATGTGCTGATAAAAACACTGGTGTCAATATTCAAGGTCCCATGCCACCATCTGTCGGGGAAGTAGATGATCTACAATACAAGTAGTTCAAAATTACAATCCAGCTTTTAACAACTGGTTTAAACATAATGTATATCTATGCAGAGAGTACCTTTGTAATACGTAAAACATTTATTTCTCGACTAGTAAATGTGTAGAATAATTCTGAGAGCAAAATTTAATTGATACATAAAGATTTATTGGATTTTTCTTATGCAAGAGATTTTGTTTTGTAAAACAGTATTTGGGGTAAAAATCAAAGATGTACATGCCTCCCCTGGACCAATAGTACATTCCAACGGATGATCTTCAGGGCTGAGTTTTGGTAGATCTTCTATCAGCCACTGTAATGTTGTTCTGTTAGGGTGAAATTTTGGCTTTTCTTCTGGTGGTGTCAAGAACCAACGCTGGAATATAAATACCCATACATTACCTAATAGATAAACAATACTGTGTAAACAGTCTAGTACATAATACATAAGCTGAAATCATCAGTACTTACTACAGTATATTATCTAAGACATACTGTAAAACTTCATATTATCAGTATCTAAATCAGTTTGTACATAACTATACAAGAGTTCCTTGGAACTGTATGTGTCGTCTGCATAATGTGTCATGGTCACCAAGAAATCGAACTGGATGTCAAAACTAATCTGTACCCTTCCAAAATGAAGCCATACATCAAATTTCATTTCAATAACTCAAATGATAACATGAAAAAGTCCAGAAAACAATATTCCCAGAGAATTTTCTAAGTTCAAAGGGGCACTACTCTGCCAAGAAGGGATACAGACAGCCAGGAATCAAACTTTATCTGTACCCTTCTAAGCATAACCGAAAAAAGTCTGGAAAACTTTCATACGGACGCCGTCGACGTGTGACGATGGACAAAGTGATCCCTAAGTGTCTACCAGCTCTGCAGGCGACACAATAATTGGTATCTAAACCACTGAGTAGTAAAGGTAGTTCAACACAGTTTAATGTACATGTACGGCTGTTCCTATTGAATGATAAAAGAGCCTCCATCAGGTTTCAATTACAATACCTTTCTACCATAAATCACCTCACCAAACCCAGGGCCATGGAAATGGAATGGTACACCAGTTCCTGCACCTGTCAATTAATATAAACAAATGCAGTCATGCCTATACTGTGGATATAAGTAACATATTGAAATTTTAAAACAGCATTTCCTAAGTAATATTCAAATCACTGTCTATTATTTACATCTACAAGGCTACAGTAAATAATGTAAATATCATTATAACACCATTGAACTAAGACAGCAATATCAGACCAGTCAAATTCAGTATCCTTGGACCATGATGACAGCAATATCAGACCTGTCAAATTTTCAGTATCAAATATTTTCTTTAAAAGTAAATCTTAAGGAAATATACCTAATGAAAGTATAAATGGCACAGCTTATCAGATAGACAGATCATATAACACTATAAAGCTGCAATATGCAGATAAACTTCAAATGTCATACCAATATTCAAGATAGTTCAATGGCTAAAAAACTTCATCCTGAGCAGGAAAATGTTTAAGACATGTGCTGGCTTTCTAATGTATAAATATCCTTGTTTGGTGAATTTGTACCACCTTAATATGATAAGGTGTAAAACTTGATGTTAAGATATGCGTTAGATATGTACCAAAGCTAATGAGCAGTTCTCAAGATAAGATACTGATTCTAAATTCAACAGGACAAGATTGATAGGTGTCATTCTATATACCAAACTCTTTTAGTGTCATCAAAAAATACCAAATACATGTATTATTTTCCTTTGATGAAAATAATGAAAAGACTTTTCAAGTTTTTCAAGTATCTTCACTGACCTGCGAGCCCGAAGCTGTATATTCCCGTCTTATCAGGTAGGTGGTACGGAGGTGCTGAGTATTGTTCAAACAAATCCTTCCACTCTGTGTAGTTATTATCACCAAACCAGTAAAATGTTTCTGTAAAATGTACACATATAATTACTAGCCTAATGTAAGTCAAAACGGACTATATATATGTGATCGATATTTTCGTGTGTGCGTGCGTGCGTGTGTGAGTGTGTGAGTGTGTGTAAGGATGTGTGTGTATGTGCTTGCTTGCTGGTTTGTTTGTTTGTAAAGGTATAATTCATGGAAAGATGGAACTCTTCTCACTTAATCCCAATACTGTCTTTTAAATTTCTAAGAAAATGTTATTAAAACCTTCAGGGAATAACGCATATTTTTTTCTACCATTTGAAGAACTGTTTTATACATTTATTTCTGAAACATAAAACTAAATGTCAAATACCTTATATGATATATTTGAAACCAACACATAACCTATAATTTATTGTCAGATTAGTCAATGACAACTGGATTTGAAGCAATTATTGGCATTTCTGCCAAACTATAACAAACATAGGCTGTCTTGTTCTTAGACTCGGACCTATATATAGTGTAATACCTATACTTACCATTGCCTAACATCTGTAGTGTTTGAGGTTTCAATACATTGTCTATATAATACTGTAAGGATACATCAACTGAAAAATTCAAGATATCATCCATGACATACATTGATATTACATGTATCATACAAAACAGGTCATTGTCAAACACACTGCAATCGTTTTATATATAATTTAATAATAATAACTTCGCATCTTGAGATTTCAGTTTGAAATTGATTCTTTGTTGGAATCTGTCAGTTTTACGCTAATGGATAAAAATTTGTCATACTACATTTGATGTCAAGATTTTGTTCACACATTTTTTGGGACTAACGTGAAAATGATCAAACTTACCTTTTTCATACGAGTGAGTATTTGCAGAACTTAAACGTATTTTCTTTGATCCATACTTTTCAAGCATTTTCTTCTTACGACAAGATTTTAAAAAATTCTGGAAAAGAGGAATGGAAAATAAAACTTACTCTTAGATAGATATATGAAGATAGTGTTACATAATTATGTATGTACCAAAACACTATTCTGAATGCATCTTCTAAATGTAACTTAAGAATTTTGAAAAGAAAAGAAAATCTCAAATTCTTCAACAGACCTATCATATCATGTCATTGATACTTACATAATTTTTGTTTCCTCTTCTTCTGATGACTAAAGGTTTTGAAAATGCATATCTGAAATAAAGATGAAACATGAACTCATTAGGAGTCATACAATGCATTGATAAGTTAACATGACTGTTTTAAGTGTAATGCTAAAGTGATAACATTGACTCAGAATGGAAAAGGCTATGGTGCCATTGAGATGTAACTACCAGGGGTTAACACTTAATCTACATATATATCAAATTATCCTGCAATAGTGACAACATTTTACTTCTTACTTGATGTCAGATAATGAACATGTTTCTGAACAATGAAGAGGCATTAGGCTTATGATTTTAATGCTATCTGGATGGGCTAAATTATCAGGCATGGGCATATTGTGAGATAAATATGATTAGCTCCCCGTCCCAATAAATGACATGGGAGAAAATGGCAGGCAATTAAATCTCAATCAGACCAACCTTTGGAGGAATTCTTTCTGTGTGATGCTGTCATCTCTTACATCTATTGTACATGGCCCAGGCATAGCTATCATAGAATTCTTATCTGTTGACCTGTAACAGTACATCTAATCTTTATATAAATAAACTTTATCTATTTAACAACAAATGAGAAAGAAAAAAAAATTTGGCTCATATTTATCACTCTTACATTGGAAGGAAACCAGTGTACCCAGCAAAAAACCATGCAGTCAGCATACCTTTACACATTGAAGCCTAGTGGTCTAGGTATAAGGCAAATAAGTGTCTTACTATTATGCCACCAAACCACCCTGATATTAAATCACTGTAGACTACAAATTAATTGTTGATATTCGAATGGGATTCTTTTTCGTGATACATTTATAGATTAAATTGATTATGGATGTTGTAGTGCTGTGACCAGGTATACAAGCTGGTGTATAATTATCTAGATTTTGGAAATCTTATGACTACATTCCCTACAAGTTGTCTACATAGTGGATATATGAACAAATGAAGGTCAATAATCAATATTAGCTCTGCAGAGCTTTTATTGCGATGCTGCTTCAGGATCAAATGTTGATTTGAGTGTTGGAGAAAACTCCACCAAATCAATATACCATCGGTGAGGAGACAACTAATGGAACAGACATCATCCCCTGCTGCCACCTTAAACCCATGTCCTAGGGAAAAGTGGTCTGAATCTCACACATCATGATTAACCAGTTTTATCAAAAACAGTGGGTATTTAACAAAAAGATACCCAGACCAAGGATGCATACTGATTGTTTTCTATATGAACCAGTTGCTAAAACTTGGCTTCATTACAAAAGAAGGAATCTTGACTATCAATAACTAACACCCTTTCAAATAAGTATACTGTACATTATTGTTTTTACATCTGCATTTATGTGCAAATTGTATCAATCAAAACTAATGTTTCTACAACAGTGTGAAAAGGCTAATAAGTATAAAGAATTAGAATATTAAAAGGAGGGTACAATAATAAGAATTTAAAAGAAACATAATTAGAAGGTTGTACATTAATGGGCTACATTGGTGTCCCTAAGTTTCTTTTTGAAACTGGTTATGGAAATCTGAATAGACCACGTGGGAGTGGTATAATATATGGACCTAAACTTATATATAATACATTTGTAATCTGTTTTGGTTTGGTTTGTACATGATATACAAAAATGTTAGCCTTATCATATTTATAAGGCCGTTTGTATACGTTTTACCAAGGCCACGTGTTGTTAAGTATAAATTACTATATACACTCAACATGAAAAGGAACACATAACACATTATATTCAAAGCGACAAGTGATTGTATGTGTACACGTGGACAGGCGTGGTTACATTATCTGGCTATATATACCATCAACATGACTATTTCTGGAGTTACATTCGCTAAAAGTTTGAAAAGTATTAGTTTTCGATTCAATCGCACAGGATATATATCTTACCATCCACCATCGTCTATCTCAAGGAAATAAATCACCAAGGCGAACAGAAAGTAGAATCCATACATGGCGGGTCAACACAAACATACTATTGATTTTGATCAAACCGGATATACAAATAGGTAACAGGCAAAACGTGTTTAGAATGAGAGGATATTACTTTATTATTAAACGACAGTCAAGAAAAATATATTCGAATAGAGAATATTATGTTACTGTTTATCAATTAATGTATAATTGTGGAACAAAAACATACACTATTAATATTTCAAGCGTCTTCTTCATTGAGATTTCACTTCCGGTTTGTAAAGAGAAAGCAGGAAAGATTGCACGCTATTTCATCGACAGACATGGATAGATGAATATACATATATGGTGCTTATGCTGATAGTCGGGTAATTTGAGGGACTTTTCTGTTTGGATAACGTATATGTTTATTACTCTTCTTATAAGAGTCCATTTAAGTAGCTGCTCTTTACTACTGTATATAGGTGCATGTGTTCATTGCAGTTCAATTTGCTACATTCTTCTGTCCATCAATAACTTATTTAAAAAATGTTTTTTATTGCACTTTCAATGGCTAATAATGTTTACTACAGTAATACTGTAGCTGTTTTGTTTGCTAAAAAGACCTCAGTGATATATCCATGGTCATTTTCATAGCTGTTTCAATAGCTAATAAGTTTTTACCACAGTAATGTAATTTTTATTGAACTCTGCATTTTCATACTTGAGTGATACATTCAAGGTCTCTACAGCATACTATCATGAAACCAAGGATCAGCAGAAAAGAGCACCAGCTACATGCTGGAAACTAAATTGGCATTCAACTAAACACCACTACAATCTACATTGTAGTCCATTGGATGGGAATAAAATAGTGCCAATGTAAGATCATGGTTATAAATTTGAGTGTTCCCAGGAACAAACTGAGTGACAGTTTAAATATCACATAAACATTATTATATAAGCATAAATGTACTAGAGTTCAGTGTTAGATATTAAAAGTTTTGTTAATCTCTGCTTTATCATACTTGTATTATTTATCTTCTATTTTTTTATTCTTATTCTCAGATTGACCAATCTCTACCAAGTGAAAGAGAATGTTTGTTTTGGTTGAGATGAAAGATACTGTGAGGATTCCTCCTTGGCTTTTTCACATAAACTTCAATGATGCGGTAGTAGAAACTCTCAACAAAAAATTTGCAAACAAGGTGTGTATACTGCACAAGGGTGAATCATGCTGGTATTAAATGGCTTTGTGGAGTTGTATAAACCTGCATATAATGTAAAAAGGCAATAATAGTGAAGCTGGCCAAATAGTTTCATTAAGATACTGGGCATTATATACAATCTTTTTGAAATTGGATCTAAAGATTTACTACAAAACAAGGATGCCTTGATGATATTATTTCCTTTGTGTTTGGTACCGCTAAGAAATGAAATTGATTTCCTCTTGGTCATAAAATGTTATGTTGATTAGAGATGGCAATGTCAGGAATTATCATAACCATTAAGATAAATGCTTAATATGTGTGGAAGGTTATTTCATTGCTACAGGAACAATATATGTAAAATCTAAGCATATATAATCAAAGCATTTAAAGATAGAAGTTACTTTGGCAAATTCTATGATTAACAGACAAATGTATTATAACTGCTGATCCTGTGTCCTTCCCCTCCTGTTACTACACATGCAGGATATATACATGGAAGCTGAATAAACAGTTTATTTTACAGATGTTGAATCATTAAGAGAACACAAACTCTTATCATTACTTTCAGTTACACTGTAATTGTTGTTTAATTTGATTGGAGGAGAGTTTTGTTGTTTTATTTACAGGTTGTCCACAATGTTGGCTTCTGTGTCACACTCTGGGATATTATCGTTTTATTTACAGGTAGTCCACAATGTTGGGTTCTGTGTCACACTCTGGGATATCATCGTTTTATTTACAGGTTGTCCACAATGTTGGCTTCTGTGTCACTCTCTGGGATATTATCGTTTTATTTACACATTGTCCACAATTTTGGGTTGTGTGTATCTCTCTGGGATATTATCGTTTTATTTACAGGTTGTCCACAATGTTGGCTTCTGTGTCACACTCTGGGATATTATCGTTTTATTTACAGGTTGTCCACAATGTTGGGTTCTGTGTCACACTCTGGGATATTATCATTTTATTTACACGTCCACAATTTTGGGTTGTGTGTCACTCTCTGGGATATTATCGTTTTATTTACAGGTTGTCCACAATGTTGGGTTCTGTGTCACTCTCTGGGATATTATCATCTTATTTACACCTTGTCCACAATTTTGGGTTGTGTGTCACTCTCTGGGATATTATTGTTTTATTTACAGGTTGTCCACAATGTTGGCTTGTGTGTCACTCTCTGGGATATTATCGTTTTATTTACAGGTTGTCCACAATGTTGGCTTGTGTGTCACTCTCTGGGATATTATCGTTTTATTTACAGGTTGTCCACAATGTTGGCTTGTGTGTCACTCTCTGGGATATTATCAAACTAGATGAAAGCTTTATATTCCCTGGGGATGGTGCTTCACATACTGTTGGTGAGATACATTGATTTTTATTTACTTTAAACATCCTGATAGAAAACAGTCTAGAATGTATTTATAACTTTTTGTTCCACATACTCTAATGTGCCATACATCACTTCACTCACACAAACAAGATGTTTGCCATCCCTGGAAAGCAGAGCAATCATGTGATTTAGATTTCAGAAAATGGTGTCTCAATTTGAGTAGATAATATTACAGTAAATGATATTAACATTGAAAAAGACTTCATGCCTTAACATTTCTAAATGCACAAACATACTTAAAATAAAGATTAAGCACAATAAAAAATGTTGAGACTTATTTCCGAATTATTTCATGGGTCATTGATGCTTCTGCACATGTGATGAAACAAAATGATAAGAATTATCTCCCTTGTAACACTATACCTTTTATTTCAGTACATTTCCACTTTGTGGTATTTAGGCCATTCGTTGACGAGATTCTCATCGGCAAAATAAAAAGTTGTTGCAAAGAAAGTGTTCAAGGTAAGATTTGAAAGGATGAGGAAATTATATTTACATAATATTTATTTTGACAAAATGATTGATGATTTAAGTCATGTTAAAGGTTGTAGTGGTGATAAGAAAATTTATCTTAAAAATCAAGGTAACAATAAACATGGAAGACCAATAATTAGAATAAAAACATTTTTTAGAACAAGTAAACAATTCACAATCTTACCCCCAAGAAAAAAGAGCAGTTTGTCTTAAAATATGGAAATGGATTTACATTATATATTGCTGATGTAGAAAGTTGACTTTTGATAATGAATGGGGAAAAACACTGTTTTTGTCTAGCAATAAGCCCAGCAAGCCAAAATATAGATTCTATAATTCAAAGTTAGGAGAAGGGCTTGATATGATACAATAAAATAGCATTTGTTAGTATTTCTACTTAAAGCAAGATGTAGCTAGACTCACCAGTTGAGGACTTGTTATTGGATAAACAGGATAATGAATAGCAGTGATACACACCAGTGTAGCTGATGTTAAACACACACCAGTGTATTCAATGTTTTTGTTTATTACAGTGACAATGGGTTTCTTTGATGACATCACCATTCCAGCAGAGTCCCTACAACATCCATCAAGATTGTATCCTTTAGGATCACCATACTACAGTGACTGACTGTCATACTGCTTATAGTCCTGTTAATGTACAGTTTTACTTATCTTCTTGATGAAAGACAGTAATCTAAGGGATGGGTGTTATAAGAACCTTACACATGTTCATGTGCCTATGATTTGTGTAATTATTTAAAGTAAAGATATCAACAGAAACTTAAGCCTTTAAGATAAATAAATAAATAAATAAATAGTAAATAAATAAATAAATAAATAAATAAATAGTAAATAAATAAATAAATAGTAAATAAATAAATAAATATATAAATAAATAAAACAGAAATTATAGCATGTGATTCTATTAATTGGATGGTCAGATGGTTCAGTAGTAACACACAAGCCTCTCACCCAGTGTTACCTCCGACTTCCTTTCACAGTAAAATCTTCTCCACACTTCAGTCAAGGACAACAAGAGTGGTAGCTGTAAATTTATAGCTTAATTCATGATTGTTGTAAAATAACCAAAGTTTATAGTTGTTCTGGTCATAAAATACTGTATGGTGTATGCTGAAGTCAATTGTACCTCTCTTTTGCATCATGCATACCATACAGCCTTCTATTTTCCCGTCAAAGATTTCAAGTATGTTAACCTAAATTAACAAAATTGTATACATTAATACAATTTTCACTCTTTATCAAGTTCATATCATCTCCCCTTTTCGGTGGGGATTCAATATTTCATGTCTACATGATTTTAACTTTTACTAAGAACAGAGGGTGTAAAATGCCCCCAGCTTGTCAAACTTCAGTGAGAACTGATGTTAAGGGCTGACCACACAAACACACAAGCTCATAATGATTCTCACAAGATTACACAGAGTTACATGTACTTGTGAGAAATAAGTTCCGATTTTTACTAGGAGCCTGACTCTGATTTTCTGACTCAGATTCAATTCAACAAATATGTTAACAAAAAATTCAGACTTTATAGATTTTGATTAGAATGGATATTAACATTATTTATATGCCAGAAAATACATGATTTTTACTGATGTAGTATTGACGTGAGAGGATACACAAACGTTAATACATTTTTTAAAAGTTTCACTTTCTGCTTCTGTTTGTTCATTATACAAAACAAAGTACAACATTATGATGTTTGTTGATAATTACATCAGAATCGGCCAACAAATACATGTATAAATACTGTATAGATCGGTTAATTGAGACACTATTACAGGCCAGGGCCCGTCAAAGGAACCAATAAGTACTACATGTATGTATAAGATAATCCTCCCATTGCTATATCAAGAATAAAACCTTTCAATATAAACATTACATATTTTGAAATAATTTCTCTTGGATATTAAATGTTGCTGTTCACTGTTTCAAGTTTGAAGAACCCTGGTGTTACAACATTTTATGTTTACCTTGAATAGTTTTTCCTTATTCTCAACAAACACATTTTAGAAACAACAAGTGGTAGAAACCAGAATCTTCTGCCTGCCATTAGACTGTAAGTCACTATGACATTAATATATATTACTTGATTTAATATGTAAAAATACAACCAGTATTTTTTAAAGGTCACATGATCCATCAAATTTATTATAAGTTTGAAACTATGAACTTAAAAGTAGATAATCTGATGTGTGATATATTTAAGTCTATATCAACTTATACTGAAATTTAATTGATGATTGAAGAAAGAAGACATTACATTTTGCACAAACACTTTCACTGTATTAGTCTTCAGGTGATAGTAGGTGATAAATGAGTTGCATCACAAATTTTATACTGATATATATCATATTCGGGTTTTACATCAACAGATGGATGGGAGGGATAATGCCACTCTCCTTGTGCTTATCTAGGAATCTGTATAATTGTTTAAAAAAAATTTCACTCACTTCCCTTTTTTATGTAATTGCTGAAACTTTACAACTTTTGTACGAAGTGATGAAATAAAGTGATGATCAATTGAGAGTGTAGTTATGGTCCTGGACAGGTGACACTCTGATTCTACCGGTCACTTAAAGGTTGTCATGTTTCCCTAACTGATGTTCAGTGTGGATAAGGAACAGCTGTGGGCCTGGGAGTATCAAATGGAAGAGGAGAAACATGATCTGTACATGGATATAGGAGAGGAGGTCAGGTAGGTAAAAACACTCAGGCATGTAGTTCAGATAGGATATACACTCAGGTAGATATGTCAGATAGGTTGTACACTCAGTTATATATGTCAAATAGGTTGTACACTCGGGTATATAGGTTAGGTTGGTCATACACTCAGGTATATATGTCAAATAGATTGTACACTCGGGTATATAGGTTAGGTTGGTCATACACTCAGGTATATATGTCAAATAGACTGTACACTCGGGTATATAGGTTAGGTTGGTGATACACTCAGGTATATATGTCAAATAGGTTGTACACTTGGGTTTATAGGTTAGGTTGGTCATACACTCAGGTATATATATCAGATAGGTTGTCAAATAGGTTGTACACTCAGGTATATAGATTAGGCTGGTCATACACTCATTTATATAAGTCAGATAGGGTATACACTTACTGATATAGCTCGATTATGGATGTACACTCAGATGTAATGGTAAGGTAGTTCAAACACTCAGGTATATTGGTCAAGTAGGTCTTTCACTTAGGTAGGTCAGGTAGGTCATACACTCAGGTATATAGGTTAGGTAGGTGGTACACTCAGATGTAATGGTAAGGTAGTTCAAACACTCAGGTATATTGGTCAAGTAGGTCTTTCACTTAGGTAGGTAAGGTAGGTCATACACTTCTGTATGTAGGTCAAGTAGGTTGTACATTTGGGTATAAGGGTCTGGTAGGTCATACACTCAGGTATATAGGGCAGGTGGGTCATATAATTTTTAGTCAGAAGCATCTTTAGGGGTGGGAACATACTCTGTATAAATATTGTGTCATGGCCCTCCAGGGCCTGAGGGCGGAGCCCAAAAGGGAGAATATTGCTAGTTCTTTAAAAAGCTCTTGTAGGAATGATTGGATTTCACCCATATGGGCATCAAGAGATTAATACATTCACAATCTAAGAACTGGCACTTGGGTATGTCCCCACTCCTCTGGACTTCATTTCTGGGTGATATCTTTGAAACAGTTGAACTCCCCTCCTCATAACAGTATGTATATAATTGCTTGGCATCAAGAAGTAAACACATTTGTTATATAAGAATTGACCCTTGGTGTAGCAAATTTGTCGGGAATATTAATTTGGGCTCCATGCGTGCATCCATCTGCCTGGGCTATAACTTCAAACCATTCCACTCAGCTTCACAAAACCTGCTGAATATATTAAGTACGTGTCCTCATTGTGCTTTTACTATTGATAACATTTCATTTTTTAAATTTTTTGTGTTTCCATGGAAACATATCCAAAAAAAAAAATTAGTGTTTACTTTCCTTTCCAGGCTACAACGTCAAAATTATTTCACTCAACTCATCAAAACTTTCTGTATGTATTAGGTTAGTGCCCTAGTTTTGCCTTTTGCTTTTGATGACATTTCATTTTTCATATCTTTTCTGTTACCATGGAAACACAAAATAAGTGTTAACTTTCCTTACCGGGCTACAACTTCAAAACCATTCCACTCAACTTCACAAAACCTGCTGTATATATTAAGTTAGTGCCCTAGTTGTGCCTTTTTCTATTAGCAACGTTTCTTTTTTTACATTTTTTGTGTTACCATGGAAGCATAGCCAAAAAAACCCACAAAATTAGTGTTTACTTTCCTTTCCAGTTTACAGCTGTAAAACTGTTCCAGTCAACTCATCAAATCTTTCTGTATTTATCAACTTAGTGCCCTAGGTTTGCCTTTTGTATTCAGGACAAGTTATTATTTTGTTTTTTCTTTTACCATAAATTTTTTCAATATCTTGTGACTTCTTATATTACTCTAGAGCTTATAGAGTGTTGCATAAATTTGTTCATGGACAATACCAAGCTCTATTCAAATATTAACAGTCAAACACACAGGATCTACATCAAGGTATAAGGTTGATGTATATATATATATATATATAGGTTAAGACATATATGTATAATGTTGAAGTTGAGGAAATGCAAGGAAATTTAATTGATAATTGACAAAAGATGTTACATTTTCACTGTTAGAACTTCGGGTGACAGTTAGCAGTACATAATTGAGTGACATCACAATTTATACCTGTATACCGGTATGTAGCATGCTTTGCAGATATAGTTGAGATACCAACCTGATAACCATATAAACTCTTACTGGGAATGAAAAGAGAAAGAGTAATGATATAAGAATTTACCCAATGGTCTTTCCCGTCAAAGTGGCTAAGTGACTGAGTTTTATTTTGGAAATATTTAAAATACCCAACCTATAAGCATGTATAACATTGTAACAACGTGAGCCATACAGGCCCTAGGGACCTCTTGTTAAAGTGGTATATTCCTGGAAAAATTAGCTTTTTGATCCATTTTTGGTGGAGGCATACACTGGGTATGACCCCTCTTCATCTGCCTATGTACAGTCTTGTAAATAGAGGTCACTTAATTCATACACTCAGGTGCAGTTGAAACTCACTGTCTCAAAATCTCTGGAGTCGAAATTCTATTTGAGACGAAATAATTTTCAAGTCCCAAATTTTCCCTTCTATATCTTCGTATTTTTAGATTGGATGATTGTAAAGCAAGGGAAAAGACATTAGTTGAAAATGTTTTTTGTCAAAACATCGACACGTCTTCTGACGAAATCAATCAATACCTGAGTAGAAAGTCATCTGTGCATAACACATGTCAAATTATGGCGTATCTGTCCATCGTACATACAACACTTGGTCACTGAAGATTAATTACCAGTTTGATTATCCAATTAAAGATTTGCTTCTTAATTAGTGTCATAGCGCATTTACACAAAACATGAAAACATTTAGCTTGGTTGTGTGCATCTTCAGGAATGATAAAAACAAAACCATCAAACCAGTACAAACGTTTTGACGAAATCCTGAACCCCACAATTCCAAAAGAAACATATTTTAAACTTGTTAACTAAAGGACTGTGATCAGGCACTTTGTGTGTGGACAATGAAGTGCTGAAAGTATTTTTCTTTGATAGAGTCTATATCTGTGTGTGTTAAGTCAAGTGTTTGTACAATGTTTTCTGTAAGGGGTAAAAACTTCATAGTGCCGAATTTTCATACATTTATTTATTAAGAATAAAGTCATATTGATATGATCTGTGGCTTCATACATCGTTTCTTGTAGTGTATCAAAAGCAAATTTAAATTTTGTTTTATGTCATTCTGTAAAATATATGATGTATATATGCTTGGTCAGTAAGGGTATTGTACACGTATGCGGGATGGAACAATGTGAGTACAACTTCATTTCGTTGGAACTGTTATTATATGTTTTACTCTTTGCATGAATAAACAATAAGAGGAGAAAGTAGGATAGATTCATTTGTTTATTGACTGCCATTTCAAATATCAGATCAAACTACGCTCTTTGCATGCTGTGGTAGCCATACTTCTTTCAGGAAACTGATATCGTTAACCATATTGTGCAATTCCTTTGAGTCGAAATACAGATAAGTCAAAATGTTTTCTGCAGTCCCTTGAAATTTTGTGATAACAAGTTTCGACTGTATATAGGTCATGCAGGACATATACTCATGTATATAGAGGTCAGGTACAGGTATAAAGCAGGAGATTAGTCAGATAAAAGGAAGAAGATGTATAGAAGTTATATATAAGGAGGGTCAGATAGGTTATACAAGTGTTCATAAACAGAGGAGATATAATTAGAGACAATTAACAAAGCATGTAGCGCATTTATTTTGGGAATCAATGTTTAGTGATGGTTACAGTTAAATATCTTGTATATTGATGTGATCATCCTATTGTAAGGTCATGCATGTTTAAAGGTATTCCGCCAAAATTGCAAATATTTTTTGTAGCACCATACATTTTTCAAATGTATCTCTTAAAACTTCAAATTATTATAAGCTATAAAATATCCTTCGTGTGATGACTTCGGACAGGGGAAATTGATGGAAATAACCCCTGACCAGTACAAAATTAGAATGTAGGGCGAGAGAGTTAGTATATCAGTAAAAGACATTGTCCCCTTTATATTTGTCCATGACAACACAAACTACATTGAAATGACACTAACAGATATTGATATTCCTGTATGAAAAATAAGTGTGGCAACATTTACAGTGTATTACGCAGGAGCAAACCTGTTGTGACGTCATCAGGGCAGCATGAACATCAGTAAACAGATCTAGCTAGACCTAAATGGAATTTCCTCAAATAAATGACAAAAGGTGAATTTTTGGGGGAATGGAGTCATGTGATTTCCACAAGATCATTAGTTGATGTTTTTGTTCAATTTTTCTCAAAAAGCATCGTATGAAATCCTAACTTGGGCAGAATGTCCCTTTAAAGACACTGTTTAGTGTTCTCATCAAGATCCTTGTCATTTTGTGTAGGAAAATTGGCAGCTTTGGTATACAACAAACAGACATCTTGTAAAATGTCTGATTTCCTGCCAAAGGACATATTGACTGATATATGCTAGTAAACAGTTGTTTTATCAAAGCTATTGATTCTGTATAACATGAACCTTTATTTGGTCTATGAAGGAAGCCAAATATGGTATAAAACATTGTTGATTACTTCACAATCAGCTATGATCATTGTTACAGATTCAAAAGGAAATGAAGCCAAACATGTTTTAAAGCAATTTTCTATTCTTTTATTACATTTTTAGCATATCATGGCATCCGTTGTCCATCCATCCTTCTTTCAACTCCTAAAAATCACTACTAGACATAAACAATTTACAGAGTTTTGACCAAATTTTGTCAGAAGCTTCCTTAGGGGAAGGGGGAACAATTTATTTTATAAATGGTGGGTCTTGGCCTCCTGGGGCCTGTGGGGCTTTTCCTTTAGATATGATTGGACTTTGCCCAAGGTTAGTATGAAGTATTCTTAGCTGACAGGGAATCGTTTTTGTGTAAGCAGTGGATCTTGGCCCCTTGGGGAAAGAAGGGCTGCCAAATAGGGGAAATAAAGTATATTTGATTAGTCCAGTTCTCTATCATCCTAAAGGAAACAGTGGCCATTAAAATAGTTAATATCAACATACTATAATTGTATAGAATGAAGCTAGCTGAAGATCACCACCTTTTGGGTAAGATTTTTACATTGATAAATAATTTGCAAGCCTTATTATTAGTCAACTTAAAAAAGATTTCCCTTCAGCCTGAGGCCCCCATCTTAGCCGAAAGAGATTAAATGATTCTATAAATCCCTCTTAGCGTGAGACCACGCTGGTGTTTTATGATTTCTCAAATAAAACAACTGAATATTCTCACTGTATAAATCAGATAGAATCTATTTATAGCTGGACATAAGCTATGTGAAGCATGATAGTCTAAATTATTAAAACTCATCCTGAAATGATTATAGAAAGATCTCAGAAACAATTCTTGCAACCAGTGTGATCTGGAAAGTAACAGAATTGAATGCTCACTACCATGGATTTCTGTCAGCCACTGCTTCCATATTTTAAGTAGATATAAGTAGATTAGTGAAGAGGGAATTATTTTAGTAGACCACCGAGATGTAGAATTCAGGAGATTTTTGTTTTCTGTCTAAGCTTAATAAAGAGTTGTCACAGATGTGTCTTATGGTATTCTTGAAGCTGGTAAAAAAAAGAAATGATTTAGGTTTTATGGCAGGACTTTCAAATATACTGGGACAATATTACCTGGCCAGTCATTTTGTTTATAGGAAATTGGCTCAAAAAACTGCCTTTTGTAGGTGTTAGGGGAACTAATTGCTCAAAATCTTGGTAGAATATGCAGGAAAGTAAAAGTGTAGAGCATTTTAATGACTGACACATTTTATTATTGAAAGGTTAGTTTCCATAAATATCTCTTAGAGAGCTATAAACCTATTACATTGGAAGGAAGGGTTTATAGTGTAGCTGTCTGTCAGTCTACCCAGGCACTCAGCATCTCTCTAAAGATATAGCTTTTATAAGATGTGGAGGATGGAAAATCATTATTTCAAAAATTTCCTATTAGCTGCAGGCAACAAGCACAATGATGTTACCACTACATATGTTCATGTACATAATTACTTTCCTAGAGTTACATTTAAATGGCATACCTAAGGAATTTTTATTTCTGAACGGTATCAAAGAAATCTTACCTGAAGGAGGTTCTTTTTCACTTGGAATTGATATCATTTCAAATGTCAAGACTTTTTACGTTAATTAACTAGGAGATCATGATTAAATAGAATTGTACGTACTAGGTATTTCCTCAAGCTGGTGAAGAAGTCTATTTCATCTGTCTGTTTCCTCATTACATGTAATGGAGCTCTCCCAAGTTATTTATTACAATATCTAATATCCGTAAGACTTGTGCTTTAAGAATTCAGGATATTATACCAATATGTTGGGATAAGAAATTATTGAGTATTTTTAGAACAAGCTCTATTATTTTGATTCATTATTGATGCTATTTCGTGTATATCATCCTTTCGGTAATGTAACTGGTTTTGGTAACACATACACATTAGCTTTCTTCAATATATTAAATACCAAATTATTTTATACCGTTTAAAAATAGCCAAACCAGTAACAAAATGGGATTGATAACATCAGTAAATATTATTACTACCTAATAATTTACATTCCTAATGTATTGTGAATATAACTCCAGAGTTAATAATTCATATACCGTATTTATCTTGAAGAAACCCCCATGGGCTAGCACATTATTTCTGAGTCACTGTCAGGGGCTTTTACAAGATCACAAATTAGTGTTTAATGTTAAATCTACGTAACAGCAAATAGAGAAAGGTTGGCTTTTTATCAAACCTGGACTTAATATGAGATATAAAGGATATATCTAGAGAGAAAAGTAAATAAATCACACAATCAAATATATATATATACATCTGTCAGTTCTTTATGGAGACCTTTTTGGATGGGTGAACAGAATTTGTCACCTCTTTGATACAGTTGTAAAATCAGAAAAACATGCTTACTGACCAAATAAATTTTTCATATAAAAATGTTCTAGACTTTTAATGTATTATTCTTGTAATTTTTGGTTTGTTTCTTTAAAGAAGTGTTGAGAGACATTTACGCATCACTTTATAATAGTACAAGGGTACTGAGGTTTTGTATCAGGATCCCTGTGGGGTTAAACTGTCCATTCCCAGGGTCAGATTACAAGGTTTATAAAGGGATGAAAGCCTGTTTTTTGACACAATCTGATAGTTGAGATTTTAGTGCAATGTGTTGAAAGACATTAGTACACGATTTTATGATTGGAATCAGGGTTCCTGTGTGGTTTAACTTGGCAGGTTGTCAAAA